>NW_006429686.1:1171348-1180605 GCF_000325575.1 Pteropus alecto | reverse complement strand
TCCCTCTCTTCCTCCTTTCCTTCCACGCACATATGGAACACTTATTTTTATATTGTGTCTCTCAAATATCGAGTATTTATTACATAAACACATAAAAAATGACACCGTTTATCTGGGAAATTTTCCAAGCAAAGAAGGCTCCAGGCTATGTAATAAACTTACTACAACCCCTCCTCCTCCCTCACCCTGAATCAAAATGGCAGGATGATGATGATGATGATGATGATGATGATGATGATGATGATGATGATTTATTTATGCCTACAGCACCTGGTCTTCCTAGGTGGTCTCCCATCCCAGTAATAACCAGGCCTGACCCTGCTTAGCTTCCAAGATCAGACATCAGGCTTGTTCAGAATGGCATGGCCATAGACCATAGACTGTGGTTCCACTGGGGCACGAATCCATGACCTTCTGCTGTAAAGCAGACATACTAACCACTACATGGAACCACATCCAAAATAGCAGGATCTTTGACTAGAATATTATAATGCTAAACAGACCAAATATCTGATATTATTTAGTTACCAATCGGCAACAAGAGTTTCTCAGGCCTCTTCCATCCTCATGTTAAAAATATAAAAAATAAATTCCTTTTAGAAACCACCTATATTCAGCATATTGCGAACTTTTGTAGAGATGTGTGCTACAACTCACCCATCAGCTCAGAGCAAATAGCAGAGAGCACTTTACTCATTTACCCAGAATAATGCTATGTCTCTGGAGAGAGAATATGGAAGGAACATGGAAGGAATAAAGGCACTTGACTCAGACAGACATAGATTTAAATCTATGTTGTGTTATGTTTTCTATATGTAAAATATTAATTTCCTATGTCATATTGAAGATTGAGTTGTTTGAGTTGGGAGAATTAAATAATATATGCAAAGTGCTTAACACTGTGCCTAGCATATGGTAAGAACTCAGTTATTATTGTTGACTACTGTTGACATTCAAGGAGAGTTTTTAAGTCCCTAAGTCCTGTAGATCCCCAAATGGAGCTACTTCATACTTTATAGATATTTTTCTATATTGTCAGTTTTTCTTAGTGTCTTCCAGCAGGAGAATAACATAATTCCCTTCAGGTTTACTATATAGATGGAAATGATTAAGGACTAGCACAAGAATAAGCTAGTGTTAATGACTTTTTACCACACGAACACTCTTTAAAGTCATTTAATCATCGCCAAAACCTATTTGACTTAGAATTTCTGTCTTACTAAATGTTCCCCTAGTGGCTTGAAAGGATTAATGCCACTTCCAAATGGATTACGTTAAGCCCTAAACAAAATTTGAACACAAATCCCTACACACTTGTGGAATTAATCTCAACCTGTTTTTCTTTCCCCTGAAAGCTCAGGCTGTCTGTAAGAGTAAGTTTTTAGATTATCTTAAGCAATCTATATTTAACAAAATCACTAAACTTTTCTTCATAAGTAATTCCTTTCATTGTGGAGAACAATACTATCCTGTCATAAATCCACTGCAATAGCAATGAAGTGAGTACTAATAGCAAAATATAGTTTAATAACAAGAAAAGGGGCTGAAGAGAAGTATAGCACGATGTAGGGGAATGCTTAATTCAACATACAGAAGAGGAAAGCAATATCTAGGTATATGTGTTGTGTGTGTATATGACTTAATATGAGTGTGAGTTTGTGTACGTATATGATTTATAAAGTTCAGATCTTTAGGAAATAAGTATCTTGTTAGAGATGTTGCCGCGTTGGTTCCTAAACAAATAGGACACTGGAAAATATCCACCTTCAGCTGTACGCTTGGTTTGCATAACTCTCCCTCCCTGCCACCCCGCTAGGAAATCTTTCATAGTACATCATTAATTCCTCCTGCCTGAGTATAGTCCCCAAATTATCTCATTACTGGGCTGCTTAGTGCTATGAATAGTTGGATTATTAAAGAGCTATGCGAGGCCTTTTTTCCTGATAATAAAAGCATAACAGCCATCTGAATGGAGATTAGTATCTTATTTGGGGTTATGTAATATTTTCTCTATTCCATTCTAGTTGTGGTCCTCCTTCCTAATTTTTCAAAATGCCCATTTCATGAAATTGAAAAATAATCTGATGGTGATGAATCACTTTTAGAAAGAGAAAGTTTGCCAAAGTTATGAATTTGCAATCTTCATATCATGTTAGTTCAAAGGAGGAATGCTTGGAATTTATATATAAGCAGCATTGTATTTTAATCTTATTTATTAAAGAAGTCTCTTAAAATAGTGGCTGGTTTTAATTACACTTTGCCATTGTGTGAAGAGAGAAAAAAATTGTCTTCTTTCAGTTAGCGATTTGTTGTCAGTTTAGGACTGTTAAAGAATAGTTTGTTAAAATACTATTGAATAAGTTAAGGTAAGAATGATTGCTCTTAGAGACAATTCTATGAATTCTCTTTCTGCCTGGCGGTTCGTCAAACCAGTGACTGAAAGAGGCAGCACAGTTGTTTTACCATCAATGCTTTCTCTCACTTTCTTCCCACCACTCCTTTCCAATATAATTCTTCAGTCCTGCATCAAAATTAAGAGGTTAAATTATCCTGCCCCAGAAGAAGTAGCCTTTGCCTGACTAAGTCAATTCACATGACTCACCCTTGGTTCAAATCCCTAGAACATTCTCCTGATCTTCCATCTGCGGCCTGACTCCTATTTTCTCTTTCCTATGGTAGGTGGTAGAAAAACAATTTCAGTTTTCTGTCTCATGAAATCCCTATCTTGAAATCACTGGGCAATTCAACCCCTACCTTGAAATCACTGAGTAATCCACTTAACCTAATGGCTAACTCTGTGAAATGTGATTGTTTGATATAACAGCAGGTAGGAATCTTGTTAATTCGATGTGTTTGGGATAACAGAAAGGATCACTTGCTTTTTCTTTAGCAACAATACATTTACCTGGTATGAAATGGGAAAGTCCATGGATTTTTTTCACCAATGTTGAATCGAGCCACAATGTTTTCTCTTTATTAGATATGATTCTACTGAGCACTCGGTGTGCTGTCCTTCCAATGGAGAGTAAGGGGTAGGAGGACCATACTTCTACCCCTTACTCTCCATTGGAAGGACAGCACACCGAGTCTTCAGTAGATGCTGAAAGCAACAAAAAACAAGGCAAACAAACCAAAACTCATAGACACAGACAACAGTTTAGTGGAAGGAAAGGAAGGAGGGTAGGTAGATAAGAGTAAAGGGGTCAAATGTATGGTGATGGAAGGAGATTTAACTTTGAGTGGTGAATACACAATGCAATATACAGATGATGTATTAAAGGATTCTACACTTGAAACCTATACAATTTATTAACCAATGTCATCCCAGTAAATTTATTTTAAAAAATAAAAATAAAGACATGAAAAATTCTTGGCTTCCTGTGAAGGAACTGGGTTATTGAGTTGGTAATCTTTCCAGAGCCTAGAGAGGTGCTAGATAGTTCCAGCTCAGGGTTCTAATTCTGGTTTTGCTAATAAATAGGTATTTGACTTTAGGCAAAGCCTTTTTACATTTTGAGATCTCTGTTTATATGAAAGTAGAAGATTGGGCTAGATGCTTAATTTCTTTCACACACACACACACACACACACACACACACACGCAGTATGCCCACAAGAACACATGCAACATAAGCAACCAGTAGAGAGAATAATGAGTCAAAGAAAGCCCCTTCTTAGACATAAGGCTTAAATTTTATTTTGTCTCTTAAGTACACAGAGTGATAGCTATGCTGAGAAATTTTGCCTTAACTAGTTTCAATTTTACTTAAAATCTGTGAATAAATTGGTTTTCAACACAATCTTAGTATCTGTTCTCCCATTTTTGCTCTACATGCAAGAAGCAATCTAAGATAGTTTTATATTCTAGTCCTGGAAATATCCTAATCATTATAGATTAAGTATTTCTAGCTTCTACCAGAGACCATTTATAGTATTCTACCAAAACTAGTTTACATACTCCACATTTGACTGTACATTTGTTGAAGGCAACTGCTGTAAAACATTCTTCTGTTTCTTTGCTGTGTTAGCACAGTGACAGGCACATAACAGAATTCAGTAAATACCTTATGGCACAGATATTATTGGAAAATGGCACTGAGATATGGCACAACTGTTTGGGAATTCCTATTTGAATTTTCTGAAGATTATAAATTGGGCCAACAAAATAAGACGATGGTAATAATCAAAATCACACCAACTCCAATTTTTCAGGTATTTACTATATGCCAGGCATTTCACATACATTACCTCATTTAATTCTATAACAATCCTATAAGAAAATTTCTAATATTCTCACTTGGGGGAAACTGAGACACAGAGTAGCTGCATTGTTTTCATAAGGTCATGTAACTAATAAGTGATGGAGCTGGGATTTGAATCTATGTCTGGTTAGTAATCCTTTTGCCACTGTTATATTGACTGCTTGGCATTAAAGAAAACACCTTATTGTGAACTGGCATTTATCTAATTCCCTATTCTTCAGTTCTCCTCCCATCTAGAAGGGAGACAGCATAGCATTTACTTATTTTTCAAATTTCAATCTTGAGAGACATTTATGTTTTTCCTCTTTGAAATGGACTCTACAAAAGGCTTTCATTCCTGAGCAAGTAAAATGAACTTAGTATCAAGAATATCTTTGAATAGGAAGATACATTCTCATTTTGTACTATCAAGTCATAGAAAGGAATAATTATAGAATTTGAGAGAAGGTTCTTTTTAAAAAAAATAGATTATTAGTTACAAACCATTATTGATTTGTTTTCCTCTGTTATTACTTAAAGATAGACTTGATTTTGTGTTAAAGGTATTAAAATAAATATATAAGAATGCTAATCTCAAAATTCAACTTTTTTAGAGAGCTGGACCTTTTACTTATAGGCAACTAATCAATCTATCCTGATGAGGAATGCTTCACCTAATTCTGACTTTTAATCTGAATCTGGATGTCCAGAAGGGACCACCCATACATATATTTGCAAATATAAAGAGTAAGGAAATCAACCATTCTCCTACTTAGTAGATTGCTAGCCTAGCAAAGAAAGTGCTATCAACATTTTACAGTGGGAAAACTGACCTGCCTTTCTGTGCAAGGGGCTTTCTCTCTGTTCAAGGGCAATGTACTTCTAAGCAAATACTTCTCTAACTCAGTACAGTTTTAAACCTACTTGTGGTTGCTTGCTAGCTGTCAATAAAGCTGTTATCTTTGTTCTCTAGCTTTTCTATCTTTTAAGGGCACAAGATCCCCTGAGCATGCTCATTGGTTGTACTTTATCCTTGACATTACTGATATCACACATACATATTTCCATGCATCCAAACTGGCATATTCCAAGGATTTGAAAAAGATAAAGGTATCACCATTAAAAGTCAGAATTGATGCTCCAAGTCTCCCAGCCATGCAACAATTTTGTCTCTTTCATTGCAAATCAGAAATCTGCAAGTCTCCAGCCATGAATGTGGTTCTTATGAAGTTAATCTTTGCGGGGCCAGACTCATTGGTGACATTACTTTACATAGTGCCAAATCTCAAATAATTTAAGCCTTTTATTCAACTGTTTTTCATTATCAAGATGTATTAAGTCAAAATATTTTTGGAAAATACATGCTTTTAGCATAAACGAATAAAATATTGATTCAAGTTGGTTGGAAATTGCAAGTTAAAACTGCTATATCTTCTGTAGCTAATGATTTTTGGCACTGAAATTATGTTTCAGGATGGGAGAACAGTCTACATGAATGTTCTGATTGGTTGTGGAGTATTAATTGGCTGCAGATGTAGTGTTTAAAACTCCAATTTCAGGTTGATAAGAATGATATCTTTCATTTGTATGCAAAAACTCCAATTGTACCATCAAGATGGATGATTGGATCCTGCTTTATCTTTCTTTACTTTTTAATGGATGAAAAAAAGGAGAATAAAAGACAGAACCATTCTCATATATGCTTTGCAAAATCCCCTTGAACCCAATGGGTCCTTCAATCATCTTGGTTCTCCATAGCACATTTATTTTCCTTTCATCAGATCGGGACCCTGAAAGAGCACGTATTCCAACATAATTTCCTGTGGGCTAAGATTAGATTCTACTACATATAACAGAAAACCTTATTTAAAAGTTTTTCTATTATATATAAGCATTCATTCCCTCAAGCAAAAAAAGTCAGCAGTTAGTCCAAAGTTGGTATGGAAGCTTCAAGATGTCAGCAGGGATCTAGGCTTCTACTCTCTTTCTGCATCTCCATGTCTTACATATAACTTCCATCCCCAAATTACAAGATGGCTGTTGGAACTCCAGTAACCAGAACTCTATTACATGAAGTAGGTTAATTGAACATATGAGGTAAATTTCACCTGGGAAACAAGAACCAGGAGAAAATCAAACATAGACTAGGGGGGATTGTTATAGAGAAAATGGAAAGAAAAAACTAGAGCAATGGATTTCCAAAGTTACTTTATCATTAGAATCAACTGCAGTGGGCTTGTTAAAAATACAGATTCCTACTCCATACCCCAGATCCACTGAAATGTATTCTCTGGTAGAGGGAACCATGAATATGATTTTTAGCTAGCTTTCTAGGTGATTCTGATGATCAGGCAATGCATTATCTAGGGTGACACTAGCAGCTGTAAGAAGTAAATTCTAAATATGTAATGATTCAACATTACTAGAAATTTATTTTTTACTCATGCAAAGTCCTAAAAATGTTATGAATTTGAGGACCCAGGTTCCTTCATTCTTGAAATGTTGCCATCGTTAGCATGTGGTTTCCAAGGTCTGCGTTATCATCTGTATCAAGGTGATGTAAGAGAAAGGGACATAAAAAATCTGTGTAGGAGGTTTTTATGGGCCAGATCTGGAAATGGTACATATCTCTTCCTTTCACATTGCATTCAATAGAACTCAGACTCATAGTCACACATAAATGCATTGGAGGATGGCACATGTAGTCTAGATATGTGATTAGAAAGAAAACAGATTTTGCTGGCAGTCTCTATCACATGAAAGTTTGGGGACATGGCTAGATTTATGGGCATGTGACCTTTGTATTCATAGTTTCCAATACTTAAAAGGGCCCCACACTTTGTTTAATGATCTACTGTTACTGTCTTGAAATTCTTAATAATATTTGAACAAAGGGCTCCAGATTTTTTGTTTTGCACTGGATTCCACAAACTATTTAGCTGGTCCAGTTTGAGAAAGAAAGGCCCAGAGTATGAGGCAGAGCCAAATAAATATGGCATGATGGGGAATTTTTGGCAATCGGCAGGCACTTAACTTTAGTAGTGTTGATTAATGAACCAATGTTGACCACTAGAGAGCCGTCTCTCAGGGTGCTGTCCTGTTTTGCATTTTTTATTAGTGACTTAAATGACATATAAATTATACTTATTATATTTACAGATGAGAGGAAGTTGGGAAGGACAGTTAATTCTTTGGAGGACACAATGCTTATTCAAAAAGATCTCAATAGTTTGGAATGATGGGTTTAAAATAAACAGATGGCAGTTAATTAAAAAAAAATGTAAAGTTTTTCATTCAGGTCCAAAAATCCAACTGCAAAGATACAGTCTTGGGATTTTGTTTGGCTAAGAGAATAAGCAGGGTGATCAGGTTGCCAAAAATGCTCATTCAGTCTTAGTATGCATCACAGGAAGTTAGACTCCAGAACAATAGAAGTATTGGTTTCACTGCACTTTAGATGAAATCTGACATTGTGTGTTCAGTTCATGGTGCCATATTTAACAGGCCTACTGACAGACTATGTCATGCCCAAAAAGGGATGTTTAGGATGATTGTCACCTAAAAGACAATGGATAATTGATGGAACTAGGAGCCTGGAAAGGGAAAAAATTTTCAGAAGATCAGAGGGTGAAAGAGATCAACAAATCTGTCTGTAAATATTTTAGGCATTGACATATAGAAGGTGTATTGGTTTATTTTGTGTTATTACAAAGAGCAGGAGTAGGACAAATAGATAAAATACACAAAGAAAAATGTTAGCTGAATGTAAAGAATAAATTTTTAATAGAGTTTTTCAATATTGAAATTATAAACTTTGTAAGGAAGTGAGCCTATTGCAGAAAAGTTATCAAGCCAAAGACTAATGTGGGGATTTTTTAGAGTGAACTCACATGTTGGGATATAGATATTTTCTAATTATGATTCTGTGGGACTAAATCCGTGTTTAAATGACAAAAATTGATCAGGGTTCTATTAAGCTTATATTTAAGAAGGACTCTGGAGCCAAACTGCCTAAATTCAAACCTCAGTTCTGTTTCTTACTAGCTAAGTGACATAAGGCATATCACACAATATCTTAATGCCTCAGTTTTTTTTATCTGTAAAATAGAGATAGTAATAGTATGTTCCTCATATGTAGGCTTGTAAGCATTAAATGAAATAATATCTGTTATGTCTTTAGAAGAGTACCTAACTTTTATAGTAAGTGCCATATAAGTGTTATATATTATTATTTTCCACAAATGTAAATGATGATTCTTTTCCCTTTTCTTCTTTCTAAATGTAGCCTTTCATTTCAGTTAGATAAATTTACACTAGACATCCAGTAGAATGTCATAATGGCAAAACCTTTTAAAACATTGGACAAGCAACTTAAATTGTCTGGTAGATTTCTTCTTTAGGGCCTTCTAAAAGTGGTGTAAGACAGCTACTACAATATATCTCTGGGATGCTTTGTTGGAGTTGTAACTTTAGGAGAAAATTTCCCATTTGATATCTTATATTTTTATAAACTCATAGGTATTTTATGTTTATGTTTTTTTTAAACTCATAGGTATTTTATGTTTCCTATTTCATTTAATCTTCAAATTAAACATGTGAACTACACAGGGAAATTATCATCCCAATTTTGAGGATGGGGAAACTAAGCAACATAAAAGTTAAATGAATTGTCCAAGGACACAGAATAAATTATTAGTGGATGTAGAGTTAGAACTCAGGTCTCTTAAATTTCAGCCCAGGTTTTTGTCAATATACCACTTGGAGAGTGAGCAGCTTTTAGTCTATCCATTCTGTAGAAGATGTTTCATTAAGCAGATTTAATAATAGAAGTAGCTTCTATTATTCTACCAATAATTTGCTTATCTGGTTTTTTGCAAAGTTGATATCAGCCTGAAACTCCAGCCATCCAGCTTAATTTTCTTTTGGTTTCACAGAGGTTGTGGAGAGTCAACGAAATCATTGACTTAAGCTTAGTGTATTATTTTTTATATATTATTATATTTTTATAATATCTAT
>NW_006429686.1:1144670-1171249 GCF_000325575.1 Pteropus alecto | reverse complement strand
TATATTATTATAGATACTTTTTAAGCTTATAGAGAAATATGCAATCCTCTTAACAAGGCAGAAGCTAGCCATGTAATTTTTAGATCTGGATCTGTATACACAAGTACTGAGATGGCTCAAGGTATTGGAAAATTTAATTTTTGAAGTGAATGAAATTTGCTTTGGTGATCCTGGTTACTCTGTCTCTCCACTACTCCTACTTATTCCCTTCAGTTCCTCCACTCTTGTTTTTTTTTTCCACCTTTCTATCCTTGTCATACCTATTCTTAGTTATACGTTGCATTGGATTCCAACTCTAGAGATAGATACAACTTAATGTTCTCTTTAATTAGCAAAATAATAATAACTGCTACCATTTATTGAGAACTAACTGTGAGTCAGGTCTCTACTTTGCACTTTAGAAGCATACTTATAACAATCCTAAAAAGTGGGTAATGTTACCATCAACAGTTATGCATGTATTAAGGAAATGGAATCTCAAAGAAATTAAGAAATATGACCAAGGTTACACAGTAAGTGTCAGAGCCAGGATTCAAACTCAGGTATTCTTAACCCAGACCCTTTGTTTTCAACAGCAACACTATAGAGTTTATGACCTAGATAATGGGTGGCAGATGTTTTGTTTTGTTTTTTTTTCAAAAATTGAAAGAGGCTTTTCTTATAAAATCATAGCATATAAGCAGCCATCTGTTCTAAATTAGGGTGAGAACAACCTGATGCTAATGAACCTCACAAATATTTCCAAGGTCTGGATACATGTAAGACAGGCAGAGATGAGGAGTTTTTGCTGTCTTAGGACCTAAAATTCCCTCCCCAAGAACTAGGCAGTGTCTTTTTCTTCTTTTGTGCTCTCTGAGACTAAATGGGTATATGCTAGTGAGGTCCAATTGTCAAGCTCATGCTAAAGTATTGTTGGGGCATTGGCCCATAGACAAAGATCCTAAAGGCCTGGGTTTCATTCAGACATATAACTAACTCATCAGGCAAAAAGCAGAGCAGTAAACACTAACTTAATGGGGCAAGATCAACCTGCAGTATTTTCACTAGTTTGTAAACCTAGGTAACCACCTCAACAGAATAGTTTTCTGAAGAGCCTTTAGTCTCTCACAAATGATCTGAGTACTTCTCAACTAAAGACACTCTTTAGAGAAAGTGCATGTTTGCTGTAGAAACATCCAATGTCACCAGATCAATTAGGTATAAGGCCAGCAGAGCTTTGAGTTTCCATTTGTACTGTAATGTTCTGCAGAGAAACATTAGCCCAGATCAGGGTTTGATGGGGTAGAGAGGAGAAAATTCAAACCCTCAGATGAATTAGAACACATCTGGAAGATGCTTTATTTAATCCAGTACAGAGTAGTCTATAGTGAGGAATGATAAAGAGTGACTACCAGGTCAAAGCATTAGCCTTTCTTATGGTATTTATGACTGCTTATTCAGAGTTTTAGTTTCTCTTTTGAGGCACTGGGCTCAATCTCTTGACAAAATCATATCAGGAGATGAGTGATAATAACATTTGAGGAGATGTATATCCTATCAGAAAATATGGGGGCATCTTTAAAGTTCCATAGTTAGTGGGGAAGTTTGTAAGGTTGATTCAAAAAGACAAAGCACTAGGTTTTGAGAGATTTCTTACTTTGAAAAATTTTGAGATTTCATCTCATTTTTTGGAGACAGGAATCCTTGCCTTATTAACCTCTCAGTTGGACATAATGAGATAATAATTGAAAGGAGAAAGTGCTTTGTAAATTTAGCTTATTTTTCTCTCTTTTCTTTGATTATTCTGCATTCAATATTCACATCTTGAAATCACCCAGCCTAAATTTTCTCCTTGGAACTGTGAACAGTCATAATTGACTTCATTTGAATATCAATTTTAACATCTTTGGTCATCAACTTATATTTGATTATTTAAGTTAGTGCTCATTATGGTTACAAAGACAAGAGACAGGCTTGGAAAACTCCCAGAGGGAAGCTGTCACATGGGAAATAAATCACGATTTCTAAGGGACAAGTTGCGACTTCAATAATGAAAATGAATGCAAAATGACTTTATTGTCAGGTATTGTACTAATAGGATTGAGTTCATTTGGAATATTATTACTTATTCATCCTAGAGTGATTCAGGGGGGAAGAGCCCGGCTTTAAAGTTAGACAGACAGGGATTAGCCACTTTTGCTAGCTGTGTTACCTTGGTCAAGTTAATCAACCTCTCTGAACCTTAATTTCCTCAACAATAAAATAGGAATAATAGTATTACTCATCTCATAGAAATGTTGAAAGGATTAAATGAAACTAAGAGACTATATAAAAGTGTGGAGGAATTAAGATTTAAATCCTATTTCTAGAGTGACATCAGACATAGCAGAGTGAGAGATGTCCCCAGATCTCTCACCTTGAAACAATAGGCTGAACATCTAAACTCAACAAAAACACCTAAGTTGCACACAAGCATGTCTAAGCAAGGGATGTCTAAGAGCTACCATAGGTCAGAACCGCGGGAGTTGGGTGGTAGACGGGGAGAAACAAAGAAGGTGCCTCTATCAGCTGGATCTCCCTGTGGGAGGAGTGGGAGGGGAGAAGGTGCAGCAGGTTCCCTGAACAGCCCTGGCTGAGAGAGCTGTGAGCTCCATGCAGCCGCAGTGCCCAGGGATCAGGGCAAAAAGGAGAGAAGTGGAGACAGCAGAGAAGCGGCAGTGGCAGAGAAGCAACAGTTGATTACTACCAGCTGCAGTTGCAAAACGCCACAACGGCCACCCCCCAAATCAGACGGCACCTGCCTCCATATCCTCCAAGACTGAAAACTGCAAAGCCCCAGGGGAATCTGAACAAATGTTACTGAAACTGTCAACAACACTGACAGGGACAGAGACTGAAGGTAGCAAGTGTGATTTAATATCTATTAGGGAAAAAAGGCATTATTAATACTATATAACGCAGGGATCCAAGAGGCTTAGACGTCACCTACTGGAAACCAAGAGAAAAATGCTTTATTAGCAACAAGCTAAAGAAAAACCTTTATATAATAAAACTTCTTTCTGGAAAAAAAGCAAATCACACTTCCATTAATGCCCATGCAGAGAAATAGTCCATTAAACACCATGAACAACCAAGGTGACAAGGCATCTCAGAAAGAAAGAGAAAAAATTCCAGAAAATAAGCGTACAGACATAGAAATATGTAACTTAAATGACAGAAAATTCAGGACGGTACTTCTGAAAAAGCTCATTGAGATCCACAATAATTCATATCAACAATTCCAGGAACTGAAAAAAGAAAACAACTAGAACAGCAGAATGAGTTTTTTAAGAAGGAGGTCGAAACCATAAAAAAGAACCAAATATAACCTCTGTAGATGAAGAATACATTGAAAGAGATGAAAAATGAAATAGAAAACTTGGGAAATAAATTTGAAAAAATGGAGGAAAAGATCAGTGATATCGAAGACAGAAACTGAGAAATAAATTAGAAGGAAGAAGAAGAAACGGAAGAATAAAAAATGACAGAGAAATACAAGAACTAGCTGATACCATCAGGAAAGGAAACCTAAGAATAATGAGCATTCTCAAAGAGGAGGAAAAGAAGCAAGGATTAGAAAACATTTACAGACAAGTAGTTGATGAGAATTTCCCAAATCTAAAGAATGAACTAGAGCTTGGAATTCAAGAAGTCAACAGGACATCCAATTATCTCAATCCAAAAAGGCATTCTCCAAGGCACATCATATTTATCAAAAATCAATGACAGTGAAAGAATTCTCAGGGCAGCCTGTTAAGAACAGGTTATTATAAGCTTAAGGGATAAGCCGAAGTTTGCTATTGCAAGACAGTAATGAATGTCCAGCATACATAGAGACAAACTGAGACAACAATAACAGAAAAGCAAAGGACTCAAAGATCCAAATTCACAAAGGGGAATGGAGATGAGGCACATGCAAAAGAAATGATATTTTAAGCAAATGGCATTCAGAGAAAAGCAGGAGTAGCAGTACTAATATCAGATAAAATAGACTTTGAAATAAAAAAGGTACAAAAAGATAGTAAGGGACACATCATAATGATAAAGGGAATCATACACCAAGAAGACATAACACTTATTAATATCTATGCTGCCAATTAGGGAACCTCAAAACATATAAAGCAATTATTAGCAGAAATAAAGGGAGAAACATTCCAAAACACTATCATAATAGGGGACCTAAATACTCCACAGTTGGTTATGGACAGTTCATCCAAACAGAAAATCAATAAGGAAATAACATCCTTAAATGACACATCAGACCAACAGGACAGAATTTACAAATCCCTGGCTAGACTCACTAAAGAAAAAAGAGAAAGGACACAAATAAACAAAATCAGGGATGGAAGTGAATAAATTACAACAAACACTACAGAAATACAAAGTATCCTAAGGAATACTATGAAAAAAAAAATAGATAGCACCAAATTGAATAATCTAGAGGAAATGGACAAGTACTTAAAAAGATACAACCTTTGTAGGCTGAATCAGAACAGAAATTCCAAATAGACTGATCAGCAGTATGGAAATGGAAACAATTATCAAAAACCTACCAAAAAGTAAAAGTCCAGAACCAGATGGCTTCACCAGTGAATTCTACCAAACATTCAAAGAGGATTTAATACTTATTCTCCTCAAACTCTTTCACAAAATCAAAGGTCAGGCAATATTTCCTAATACATTTTATGAAGCCAATATTACTTGATACCAGAGCCGGACAAAAGTACCAGAAGTAAAATTTCTCTCTCTCTCTCTCTCTCTCATACACACACATATGGAAATAGGATATATGTTGAATAAAAAAGAAACAGTCTAAAATCAGAAAACAAGAAAGAGGGCTACAGTGTACAGTAGTTGTACACTGTAGCCCTCATGAGCTCAAATTCAAAAGTCAAATAGACTTAAGTTGAATCCTGGACCCATAACGTATTTATCAGCAATATCACTTTAGGCAAGTCTCTTAATCTCATTGAGTCTCAATTTTTTCATCTGTCAAATGTTGATAATATTAAGACCTACTTTGTACATTGTTGTGGGGATTTAATGAGAGAATGAATGTAAAGAGCTTGGCATGGAATGCGTGTTTAAGCAATGTTAGCCATAGTGCAGCAGCAAGAATATTGAACTTTAATTCAGGAAACGTTGGTTTTGGTCTTCTTTATCACTAATTTGCAATATAGTGTTCAGCCAATCTCTATCTTTTCTGTCTTTCAGTTCCTTCATTTGTCAAAATAGCCAGATGAGTTAGACAAATAAGAAATTGTCTAGCTCTAAAATTATATATCCTTGAATATCTTCATATATTCTTAGGCATCATTATCTGTGCCAAATTTCTACAATTTGAGAGATCAGTAACCACAGAACCAAAAAAGGATCTTGATTCAAGTTAAAAATTGATTCATGTCATGAAGATGTGGTGTGTGTGTGTGTGTGTATATATATATATATATATTTCAACCATGACAGAGAAAAAATTCCTTCCATTTGTGACAACATGGGTGGACTTTGAGGGCATTATGCTAAGTGAAATAAGTCAGACAGAAATAAATACTTCATGATATCACTTATTTTTGGAATCTAGAGTAAGTTGAACTTATGGAAACAGAGAGTTGCATGGTGGTTGCCAGAGTTTGGGGTGTAGGGGAAATGGGAAAATATTGGTCAAAGGGTACAAACTTCCAGTTTGAAGATGAATAGGTTCTGTGGATCTAATAATACACAGCATCATGATTGTGGTTAACAATACTGTATGTTCTTGAAAGCTGCTTAGAGAGTAAGACCTTAAATGTTCTCACCACACAAAAAAAAAAAAAAGGAATAGTAATTATGTGACCTGATGGAGATGTTAATTAACACTATGGTGGTGATCATATTGCAATACATAAATATATCAAATCGATACGTTGCACACCATAAACTTACACAATGTTATATGTCAATTATATCTCAGAAAGCTGGAAAATTTTTAAATTGCTCTATCTTTTATTTTTAAACTCTTGTATTTATTTTAGTGCTTACTGCATCCCAAGTTCTATATGGAACCCAGAAATATACTATCTTGTATAATTTCTCTGATAGTAATCACATTTGGAATGCATTAGACATAAACAAGGTAAGGGTCCAGGGAGTACTATTTTAGAGACAGAAAGCAAAATCTTACTTGAAGGGAAAAAGACAAAGTGAAGAAAAAGCATGCTATGTGAAGAGAAAAAAATTTATCATCACAACTCAGTTTAAGTTTTCATTTTCCCCAAGGTAGTTTTCTTTTCAAGTTCAAAAAAGTTGTTTTATGTCTGGGTAGATTTGTGCTGAATAAACATGTTTCTCTCCTTAGAAGGGCCCCGTGTCAAATGGTATTGAGAAGAAATTGTCCTGCCTTTATGGTCAAGCTTTCCTAAAGCTCTTGCATTGCTCAAAATTCAAATATTAGTGGAAATAAATTTGGAATCTAGAGGAAAGGGCACCTCAGGGCAACTTTAAAGCAGCCCAGACAATTCATTGCTTGCAAGGCACATCCACTGAATTACAAGGCAAGACACTTTGAGCAAGATACCCAGAGTACTTGCTATGGGGACTCTGAGCCAAGGGCAATGGCTAGGTAGATTACCCAGCACTTCCCTGGTAACTTAGCATCTACCTGTTAAAGGATCACTTATTCATTGAAAGAAAATTCCTGAGTTTAAGTTCTATGCTAAATAAAGGCAAATATTTGCAATGGCTTTAAAAGATGATGGGAGTATTTTTAATGCAACTAGAATGTGTTCATTTTAAAAACATTTAATCCTAGCAATATAACTTCCTATCTGTTTGACTCTGTGGTTCTCAATACTTTTACCTTCCAAATACACATCTGAGGAATATGAGCCATCACTATCAGTTAATAGTGACTTACTAAAGAAATTATTCCTAATGTGGGTAGGGATGTATAGGAAATGCATATCAAAATGTTTGAAGGTTGAGCCACCAATAGTTTCAAAACAAATCTTGAAATAACACTGGGAATCACCAGTTTTATTTTTTCCTGAACCCATCACAGCCTTTCTATTATAGCCGGAACACCTAGAGAATACATATTAACTTTGGATGGAGTTAATAAGCAAAAAACAGGAAGTCTGCCGCTTCTTGTTTTTTTTTCCACTATTTTTCCTCCAGATTTATTGAAGTATAATATAGACAATTAGTTGCTCATATTTACATTGTAAAATTCAATGAGTATTTTTTTTCAATTATAGTTGGCATACAATAATATATTAGTTTTAGTTTTATAACATACTGATTAGAGATCTATATAACTCATGATGTGGTCACCCCACTAAATCAAGTACCCCTCTTCCCCTTTACATATTTTTTTACAGCATTGTTGATTATTTTCCTTATGCTACACTTTATATCTCCATGACAGTTTTATATCTATGTATTTAGGCTTCTTAATCCTTTTGCCCTTTTCGCTGTTCCCGCAATCCCCACTCCCATTTAGTAGTCCTCAAATATTCTCTGTATCTATGAATTTGTTTCCATTTTTGTTGTTATTGTTTATTTTGTTCTTTAGATTCCACATGTACCTGAAATCATGTGGTATTTGTCTTTCTCTATCTGACTTACTATATTCAGCACAATACCGTCTAGGTCCATCAAGGCAATATCTTTTTCCATTTCCTTCTTTTTAGTCTGTGTGTGTCTTTAAATCTGAAGTGAGTCTCTTGTAAGCAGCTTATCTAGGGGTCTTGTTTTCTTATCCATTCAACCACTCTATCTTTTGGTTGGATCACTTAATTCTTTTTCATTTGAAGTACTTGTTAAATATGTAGTTGTCACCATCGTTCTTCCTCTTTTTGATACATGTTTTTTACTTCTTAAAGAAGTCTCTCCCGGGGGTGGCTCCAGAGTGTAGTGGTTAGCACATCTGCTTTGCATGCAGAAGGTCCTGGGTTTGCGCCCAGGTGGAACCATGGACCATAACCCAGGTACACCAGGCCCCAAGTGCATGCCACAAGTGTGTGGGAGGGGACACCCCACCTTCAGATATCCAGCCCTTCAGAGATCAAGCTCTTAAGGGGAAATGGCAACATCCACGGGCCAGGGGTGGAAGTGGGAGAGGGAGAAATTAAAGAGGGGAAAAAAAAGAAATCCCTTCAACAATTCTTGTAACATTGGCTTGGTGTTGATGAATTCCTTTAGCTCATTTTTGTCTGGAGAGTTCTTTATCTGTCCTTCAATTCTAAATCATAGCTTTGCTGGACAAAGAATTCTTGATTGTAGATCCTGAGTTTTCAACACTTTGAATATGTTGTGGCAAGCCCTTCTGTCCTGCAAAGTTTCTTTTGAGAAATCCACTGCCAGTCTTATGGAAACTCCCTTGTAGGTAACTAGTTGTTTTCTCTTGCTGCATTTAAGATTCTCTCTTTGTCTTTAACCTTTGGCATTTTAATTATGATGTGTCTTGATGTGGGCCTCTTTGGGTTCATATTTTAGGGGACTTTCTGAGCTTCCTGGGGTTGTATGTCTATTTCCTTCACCAGATAAGGGAAGTGTTCTATCATTATTTCTTCAAATATATATTCAACTTCTTGTTCTCCCTCATATCCATGTCATAGGGATATTGTTACCCTTAATTTTTTTTTCAATAGGCTCCCTAAATTATATTCTTGGTTACTTTTTTCTTGCCATTCTGATTGGATGTCCTTAGCTTCTCCATCTTCTATGTAGGTGTTTCGATCCTCTTCTTCCTCCACTCTGTTGTTTCCTTCTAATATACTCTCCATCTCAAATAATGTATTCTTCATTTCTGACTGGTTACCTTTTATAATTTCAATTTCCATTTTTATGTTTTTTATCTCTTTGTTAAAGTTTTCTCTGAGTTCATCTATACTTCCTTTAATTTCATTGATCATCTTTATAACCAGTGTTTTGAACTCTGCGTCTGAGAGATTACTTGACTCCATTTTTCCTTGATCTATGTTGTGTTCTTTCATATGGTTCCTGCTTCTTTGTCTTCCCATTTTGACTACCTTTCTGTGTCTGTTTCTATGTACTAATCAAACATCTTATTAGTGTGGCTTTGTGAAATAGGTATTCAGCAGCATGGTCCTGAGAGGAGTTCAGCTGCAGGCCAAGTGTAGCCACAGCCAAGCCACAGATACTGTACTTATAGTTGCCTCAAGAAGCCACGCCTGAAACCAAGGTCATCTGACACCAGTGTGAGTTTTGGCACTGCTCAGCAACTGTCACAGGACTCGCTGAGGACATAACTGAATGTGGCTTGGGTAGGTCCACAAGTTGGGGGAGATGGAATTTCAGGGAATCCTCTGTTATCCAATTTGATGATGTCTCAGCTATGGCGGTGTTGTGTCCACATGTTGGAAGTGGGTAGGGCTCAACAGAGGAACAGTGGATACTGTTATCACTTCTGCCTGGGAGAAAGCCTCATCTTCAGCCCTCATTCCAAAAACTCATTGTCCCCCTGTAAGTACCTGGTGCCCCCCACCCCCAGCAGCCAACCCAGCACCAATGCTCAGAGCGAGCAGGTCCATCACCATGAAAGTCCGGTCGTGGACACAGCCCCTTTAAGAGGCATCTGTAGCTGTCAGCTGAAGCTGCTGTAGCCTCTGTCTCACTCAGCCTCTTGGGACCAGGCAGCCTCACATCTTCCCCACCTCCTACCTCCAACCATTGCAGGGTGATTTCTTATTTCTCTCCCTCGTTGTGGGGCTTTTATTCATCTAGATCCCCAGGTGGCTCTGCTTGCTGTTTGTTCCATGTTTCCGTCAATTTTAATGTGGTCACAAGAAGGGATAAATAAAGAAGCTTCTATTATCTACGCCATTCTGCCCAGGCCCCCTGCCACTTCCTATTTTAAATAAGGCAGACAATATTAGAATTTTGGTGGAAAAATATTAATAAGAAATTAATTTCTATAACATTTACTTGATGGCGGTAATAACAGGCTGAAGTGACAACAAGGCTTGACTTTTAATGAATTGATGTTTTGTTTTGTTTTTTTTTTAATTTAAAATATGCCCGGACTATCGTTTCTAAGATGTTGCTAAGAAGTAGAGGAATCGCTCATAATAATACTGGTTGGAATCCTGAAGAAAATAGCCTTGTTTTCACCAACTTCTGTTGAAGGCCACCCTGTTTGTTGGCTAACACCAATGTGAAAACAAGAGTTTAAGGAAGGGTCTTGGGCCTAATGTGTGCCTGCTACTTAACCCTTTTCTAAGGAGTAAAGCTTATCATTCCACATTTAGAGAAACTCTCGAAAGCAACCAGACTTAGAAAAGAAGGTACAGATGTCTTAAGTTCATAATAACCTTTAAATCATAGAAACTTCTTTGTAGTATGTTTTGATTAGAGAGAAACAAACCTGGGTGCCTAAAAGCTGGCTAGAGAAGAAACTTTATTGAAGTAAAGTGTGCAAAATGATGAAGCTTATAATAAATGAAACACATATTCAAGAGTGGTCCTGTTTCGGTTCATAGGTTTACAGGATTAAAAATGATGTTAAATAATTATGTTTATTTTGTATTTTTCCAAGATGATTATCTAAATTAAGGGACTCTCAAACTACTAATCTTAGAAATGAAAGATTTATAATATATAGGACTTCAGATTCACTAAGTGAACAGTAAAATATGTGCATCATTATTCAGAATTCTAAATTCTATTAGTTAATTCAGAAAGATATTTATTTCCAAAAAATAATACTGCTTATGATGTCTCCAGAGCTCAGTAATTTCTGGATTCATTCTGTGTTCAGTTTATGAAATCTTGAAACTAGTCAACTATGTTGGCTAAACTTGGCTAATCTCTCTTTATAGTTACTGGAAACCTTAAAGGATATTAACAAAATCCCCTGTCTCTCTCTTGATCTATTTTTTTTTTTTTAGTAAGGACCTCCATTTTATTTTCCCACATTAAGACTATTCCCAAGTCTTCTTCCCAAAGATCTTCAATTCCCTTATAACATCAGACAGCCTAAATTCCTTGCAGGACAGTGGTTCTCAACCAGGGCCGATTTTGCTCACCAGGGAACATTTGCCAATGTCTGGAGAAAATTGTGGTTGTCACAATTGGGGGAGAGAACTACTGGCATTTAGTGAGTAAAGGACAGGGATGCTGCTGAACATCCTACATTGCACAGGACAGTCGCCTACAACAGAGAAATGTCTGCCACTGAAAGTTAATAGTACTGAGGTTGAGAAGTCCTGCTTTAGGGCATCCTTCTTTTTCCTCAGGGTGTGCACACAGCCTTGGCTAGGCTGGAGTTCAAAACTTGTCCATTCAGCCTCTCTTTCTTGGGATTGTGAACCTCAATCAAAGTGACACAAGGACAAAGAACAAGACAGAGAGAAAAACAGTTAAAAATGCAAAACCAGTTATAATTAATTCAATCCAATAGAATTGAATGGGATCAAGATGAAATTATTGTGTAGTCCCTTTTGCCTGTACATCTAGACCTGGCCTGGTTTCTTTTCTGTCTCTAAACTTAGT
The DNA here is from genome assembly GCF_000325575.1 of Pteropus alecto. NCBI lineage: Eukaryota > Metazoa > Chordata > Mammalia > Chiroptera > Pteropodidae > Pteropus > Pteropus alecto. Next base: position 1,159,741 of record NW_006429686.1, on the reverse strand, counting down.
TCCCCAGACATCCTGTCCATCCTTGAACTATTCTTCTGATACATTCCCTTTTTGCTTAAATTAGCAAGAGTTTCTTTCTGTTCATTATAACCTAAGAACTACATGGGAATCACCTGTTTTTAAAGAAAGACTACCATGGTAAAGTTGATTTGGAGATTGTCATTTGTTCCACAGTGTCAGACACGATCTTAGTTATTGGTTTATATGAGGCATGACCCTTGTCTTCCTGGAGCTTATAAATCTAGTCAGGGAGAATAGACATACCCATATAAGGTGAAACTTAATTTGTATTTAAAGCAATGTATGCTATGAACCAAATGAGTTGTCCAAGGAAGTAGTAAATGTTTTAGGATTTCGAAGAGAGGAAAGATTAGCTTAGGCTTTTATTAGGGAAGGATTTCTGGAGGATGTATCATTTAACCTGGCTTTTGGACAATAGATAGGACCTGAAATGGTGAAAAGGAAGGGTGTGTCTTAGGCATTGCAGGCATGGTGAAATCAGATAGAACTAAGTTCAGATCTCAGATTTACTAGTCAAAAGTTGCTTGACTTTGGGAAAGTTATCTATAAAAGGTAATGTAAAATGACTTATAACAGTGCCTAGCACACAGCAGATATTAAATAAATGCTAACTATAGTAACTATTATTATTTGTTTCCAAGCTTAGGGAGGGTGTTTAAGTCAAGATGCAGAATTAGAAATTAATGCAATGTGTTATGGGGCAAATTAAGGAAGTAGCTTGGCTATAGCATTGATAAAGTAGAAGAAGAGTGGGTAAAGAGGAAGGAAGGTTTTTTTTAAGGTTATATTGTGGCTGCCTTTGTGTTTCCAGCTGACAGATTCAGATTTTATCCTGTTGTAAATGTAGGAGACATTGGTAGCTTTTGAATGGTTAAATGTTGTGATGAAAATAGTGATTTTGAAATGTGATTTCAATGTTTTTGTGTTGAATGGATTTGGAGGTTTCCATTTCATTGACTTTAACATACACATTCCATAATGGTTTCATTCACAGAAATTGATGGTTTGCTTTATGATCCTAAGCATATGGGTTCATATACTTTGCATCAAGCTGTCTTTCTACTCCCTCTCACTTGGCTCTCTGGCAAGTCGAATTAAACAGACAAATCAACAACAACAACAAAATAATGAAACTTGTAATAACAGTTTGTAATACTTATGCAATATAGTTAAATAAACTGATTTTATTCAATCAGACAACTAATTCTACTGATTTATTATACTAAGTTCATGGAAATTGACCAATAATTTCAGTCAGACCAATTGATCTGGTTGTACAGGGAGATACAATCTTTGTCGGCAATAGAAAAAAAAAAGTTTATTTGGATATTCTCTTCAGGAAAGTTAGTGTCAAACCCATAAAACCTAGCTTTAGGAAAAAGCAGGCAGTAACAGTAATCGCTTCACTAGATCATTAAGACTAGTGTCATGTTATACTCAGTAGAGCAATGATATTTAAGTATAATTAAACATAAACAGCTACAGAGGAAAATGCAGGGGAGGAATTGTGGAGCGAAACATAGTATGAAAGTGCATCCCTTGCTCCCATTCTTTCAATCAAAACATGAAGCTTGAGCAGCAAATTCAAAGACTAGCTCAGACCCCAATTAGTCCCTCTAGAGGTCTAGGATAAGTTTTCTAATATAATTGTCAATCTCTACTCTGTTGTTCAGAGGACCTGATATTGACAGTCCTCCCCTTCATTTTCCAAACAGTAATTTGGATCAGATCTTAAAAGAAAAGAAAGAAAGAAGCTTGCCTTCCCATGGTAGTTTGTGCCTTAGCTAATCCGCAAATGCTATGGTTATGCTGGACACTGATAAATTTGTCTCTGGGATGGTGGTCAGGATCCAAGTGGACAACTGCACTTGCTGCTTTATTATCACAAACGTTTTGAACCTCTTGGCAATTCCTAGGCCTAGAAATGATATGGGAATTTAATGAGGCTCCACTCCTATATATCCCACTGGGATGTGTTAGGGTAAGTCCAAGTTGATCTTCTTTCATTCATGGGTTTAAAAAAAAAATACATGTGTGGAATGTCCTATAAGGAATCATGTTGCAGACACAAAGCCATTCTCATTGGCCTAGGAACCTTAGCTTAGTGTATAGTCAAAGAGGCTAAAAACATTGATTCAGTACTGAGCGTTTTCACCTGTCTCCTACTTCCAACTTATATCTGTTTTCCTATCCATTCTGCTAATGGGGGCATTTTGTCACAGGGGGCATCGAATAAGACAATGGAAGCTTTATTTAATTTCATCTCTATATTGGCCATAATTGTAACTATATTCCTTACCTCCCAAGGTCATTGTGTATATCACGTGAGTTTATGTATTTGAAAGCACTTTGAAAATTATGATCCACCTATACATGTAAGGAACTTAAATTATCATTAATATTAATAAATGTCATTTCAGTAATTGACATTTAACAATAATAAAATCAGGGTAAATATATCCATAATCCATGACAAGAGGTAAGAATAGGGAACAAGAATGACTCCCAATTCATATCCTGATGAAAGTAGGACAAAATATTCATTGCTGAACATGAAATACATTACTTATAATTGCTTCCCACCTATCCATTTTAATTAATTGATTCGGAGGCAAGGCACATTTGAAAATAAAACTAAGAATAGCCTTTTTATCAAGCTAAGTGTCTATAATATGGATGTGTGAGGCAAATTGACAATAATTCTACAAAGAAACTGAAACTTTTTAGAAATAAAATGTAGACAGCTGAATTTAATTTAATTTTCATTTTATTTATGTTTTAAATACACCTAGTTCCTCTCCTCAGAGGAAATCACTGTTACTAGTTTCATATGTATTCATTCAGAAATATTCCATACTTACACAAATAAATTTATATATGCATACACATGCACACACATGCACACACATATATAATATATAAAGTATATAAATATATAAGCTATATATTTATGTATTTTATTCAAAGGATGGTATATTGTACACCCTGTTTAGAACCTTGCTTTTTCATTGAAGAGTATATCTTGGAGATATTTTCATAATCGATGTATAGATTTACCTAATTCTTTCAAGTAGTTGCATAATAATATGTCATTTTATGAAAGTACCATAATATTATTTAACCAGTCTCCAACTGGTGAATATTTGGTTGTTTCCAGTATTTTGCTATATTAACAAACAGGATTTTCAATTCAAATATTTAAATTTTGTTTAAAGTATATCCCTTATGTTTCAAATAATATTTAAATATCAGATCATTAAGAGTAACTGAAATGTTTACAAAATGAAAACTATAGATAATATATTTGTATATTTGTCTATTATGCCAAAATTAGCTTAGTTAGAAAACTATATTGTTTGTTTCCATAAGGACAAGATGCATTGTAGGCCATCAATAAAGATTTGTTGGAAAACAGAGTATTTCACTAAAATTTTCCCATTTCAATCAATTTGGATATCAGGAAGATGAAGTTAATGTTATGTAAATTTCTTTAATAAGAATTTCTGGAGCATCAACAACTATTTTGGAAATCTCACCCAATTTATATATTTTCCTAACTTTTCCTGACACGTGGTCAGCTTTCTTTCTCTTTCTCTTCTAAACTTCCTTGCAAATATGAGATGAACTTTTCTCATGTCAGCAGGGAATTCTTAAGCCAGTCAATTAAAGATGGTTTAATGATTCTCTTATATGCCCAGCTCTATTCTATCTCCTGTGAATTACAAAGACATATAAAACATTTCCCTTTAATAAGTATGAGTTCAGTCGGATAGTTGAAGCAAGACATAAATCTGGGAACAATTAAACAGAATTCAGATTATAAATAATAGCTTGATATAAGGTTTGCCATAAAGCATTTTATATCTTCGTGACAAGTGCTCTCAAATTTCTTTCTTCCAAGTGCCTTTCCTTTTTTTCTTTTTCCCACGCTCCATAACTTTGACTCCTTATCCCCCCCACTGTAGCATTGTTACAGCATCCTCTTAGCTGGTTTTGCTTTCCCCAGCCTATCCTGTACATCAAGCCAATCATCTTTAGATAGCACTTCTCTTGAGTTTTCTGTTGTTGTTGTTCCAAGAATCTAGAATGTCCTTCTAGTTTACTATATCATGTCCAAATTCCCCTGCAGATTTCTCAGGATCCTTCAGAACTGAACTCTTTCTTATCTATCTAGTTTCATTTCCAGTTACTCCATATCATGAGCAATTTGCCCTGTACCCTACCCCACCAAACTCCTTATAGCCAGATCATTTTCCTCTAGCCACACTATGCTTGCTAAGTTCTACCTCTGTTCCTCATTTGTGTTGATAACTTTTCTTTCATTTATTCTTCTTTATTCTCTGCCTTTCCAAATCTTCTCCATTCCTTAAGGTCTATGAGGAGACCCATTTTTCTCCATAAAACTTTCCTCAATCCTGCCAACCAATACTGACCTTTCTTTTTGCCATTCCTTTACCACATACGGACTTACAGCTCAAATGATACAATTTTTCATTGCATTGTAGTCTTTGTTCTATTACCTCTTTATAAATTTATTTTTTTTATTTTTCAATGACAGTTGACATACAATATTAGTTTTATGTGTACAACATAGTTATTAGACATTGATATCACTTATGAAGTGATAATCATGATAAATCTAGGTAAACATCTTTATTTTAATGTGCTCATTCTGTGTTCATAGTCCTAGAGCTTATATTTACTTCCTCCTCCCTTAGCACTTAGCATAGGATTTGGTGGACAAAGGATGCTCTATCAGCATTTTTGATCAATTATCCTAATGAAAGTACAAGTGCTTTATTATATTGTTTTGTATGATGAGGTAGAGAGTAAGGGATGATTCAGAGGCATAAAAATTTCAATCCACCTGAAATGTCCATTAGGGTTCACTAAGAATATATAGAGGTATGGAGATTTAATATTTATCTGATTGTACTTTTAAAAATCTATATTTCTTTACATTAACAAGCTTATAAAAACCACTCAACATAGTCTACATGTTTGATTTTGTTGGAAAGTGTAGCTGTCGAAATGACCTATTTACTGTGATCAATGATGCTCTAAATATGCTTGGGAAATAGATATTGTATGGATAGAGTAACAACTCAAGTAGGAATACTGTCTAATAAATGTTTACACTCTATCAAGTCTACAAGCATTAAATATTACCCATGATAAAATCTTTCTTAACCTGTAATTTATTTCAATTTTTCCATTACCTTCTTTCATTTTCTCTTCTAGCTTTACTCACAGACAAGCCTCCCAAGCCATTGTTCCCCATGGAGAATCAGCCAAGTGTTATAGATGTCCAGCTGGGTAAGTCCCCTTCTGGGAATAATATATCCTAAATTTGCTCTGTTAACAGATGAGGAAAATTGCATGAACCAAGAAAAGTTTATTGCCACTGTTATTACATGTGAATCAATTTGCGTCTACTCATTTATAACCGTGGAGTCCAGTGCAATAGCAGTTTAAGGAAATGAGTTTGTATTGCATCAAAGAATAGTGATGCTAATTGGTTACACTGGGTATTAAGTGTGCCGTAGGACAGAGGTTTTTAACTTTGTGATTGATAGATTCGTGAATGTCATGCATTGATGACTGGTACAGAAAACTTCATGTTTGTCAGCCATTTTTTTTTAATTTAGGGAGCATGAACTCTTGGAGAACAAGCACTTTTTTAAAAATAAAGAGCTCCTCAGTAAGCCTTTAAACTGGTTTGATAATATTATTTCCAATGATACAATCCATGGCTATTTAAAAGTTGTTTTTATGGTGAGATCCTGAATATTTATGAATCATATGGTGTTGGGAAAAGTAAAAAGTTGATTTGTGAGTACTATCATCTTTTTATAGTCTCAAATACACAAGGTATTGAGCCTTCTTTTTGTGTCCCCTACCACTAATCCTTAGATTTCAAGAACTATAAGATTGAAACTCAGAGGCCTGCCAATATATCTTTCAAATCATGGCCTTTAAGTCATGTACTTAAATATGAATGAGCTTTCATCTATCGTGTTTCATTCTCTTCAATTCTAAGAAAGTCTTCAATTCTCAGTAAGAGAACTGAGTAAATAAAGCTGGAAATGTATTAGATTTATTTTGGGCATGTGATTTACTCAAATATGTGACGGTGGTGGTACCTACTAATTATATAACCAGAACAGATGAGTTGGCCCCAGTATTTCACTCATTTTGGAGGTTTGGGGCTCAACTTTTGATCTTTCCAATTCTCTTGAATTATTAGAGGCTTATTGCTATCTGAAAACAGGTGAGAGAAAATTACATTCCTAAGAGCTTGTTTATTTTTCTAAAATGTAATATATTACATTGTAGTTAATGCAGCCTAGCAGTGTGAGTACCAAAGTTAAATATTTTAAAACAAAAAGAAGAAAAAATAATAAACATGTTGTCAAGAGTGGGCTGTGGGAATGGTGAATATTCTGTAGACAATGTTGAAGTATTAGACTATGGCTCTCCCCTTACCACTTGTATTATTTTGCACTCATTACATTTTGTTAAAAGCAAACCTAGATGTGTTGGCACATGCCCTCAGTAATTTTATTTACATCTTTCAATCCACTCTGGGATAAAAATACCTCAAGGATACTCTGGTTTGCCAGGGGTTACATGAAGCTATAAAATGATCTTGTACCATTTGTTTTCATGGAGATTCAAGTGCACAAGTTGCTTTTATATGAAAACATATATTAAGGAGTAGAAATCAAAATTCACACTATTTCGAATAAAATATGAGTAAACTTTGTGTTCATGCCTCTGTGTAATTACTTCTTCATTCTCCTCTGCCATTAGGCAAACCAACAAAAAAGTCTGAGCAGTAATTCTCTAAAGCAAGGAGACAGACCCTTGTAGGGAGTACATTTAATTCAGATGCACTAGCTGTAACACATGTATGTGCTATTCAGGACGTCTCTAAGATGTGCTTCATATGAATGTGTATTTCAACATAGGTATATATGCCAAAATAACCCACTACCAACACCACCTACTAAAGTAATTTGCTTCCAATGTACATTAGATGCAAGGCTTAACTTTATCAGTTTTTAATTTGTAACACCACTTGGAAACAACTTTATTGACAGAAAAGTGGAGACCTGCCCATTTTTCATCCCAGAATGGCTGTTTCCTTAAGATGCTAAAGCAACCATGTCATTCAGAGAAAGAAAAACAAAATCAGTTAAACCAGATCTTTGGCATTTCAAAAAGAAAAACAAAATCAGTTAAACCAGATCTTTGACTGGTTGATTTTAAGTGACTAACTTTTCCACAAATTTATTTAAAACGATTTATTTACAACTAAAAATGATTTTGTAACTTACTCTTATGCCTCAATAGTAAGGTGATATTAGGAACACTGTAAATGTCAAATTGTTCTTCATTGTCAGTGGGAGCTTTGCAGTCAGAATGATGAGGGTTTGGAAACGCCAAAGATAAAAAAGAGATAAAAAAGGTAATTGGAGCAATTAGAGGATCCTGTCTATATGTGGAAAGCTTTCAGAATTCAGTAAGATTATGAAATCTTCTGGAAATTATTTTCCTTATTTTTTCAAACTTATTAAGCACATTCAGATTTAGACATACTCTAACAAGAACTAAAACTAGTACTACCCAAAAACACAACAATACAATCCAAATGGTGAAGCACATGTCACAGTTCAGTTTTTCCAAATCCCAATACTTAAAAACTGAGACAACATTGTGGTAGATTTAAAGTTGCCTACAGATTTTTTTTTTTGCCACTCCTACCATTTAAATATAATTTCTCATTCCTCTCTCCTTGAAACTTGGATAGCCTTAGGTACATGTTTGACCAATAGAGTATGACATAAGTGATATTCTGGGATTTTGGAGGCTAGGCCAAAAGAAACCTTGCAACTTCTGTTTGGGTATCTTTGTCTGCTCTGAAACTACCATGCTGTGAGAAGCTCAAGCTACTTGGAGAGGCCCTAGAGGATGAAAAACCATGTGGAGAATGAGAAGCCAATGAGCGCCAAAGCACCAGATATATAAGTGAAGAGGCCATCTTGGAAGTGGTTCCTACAGCAACAACTGCCTTGGCTTATGTCATGTAGTTCAGAAACAAATCTCAAAATTTATTATTTTAATGTATTTATTTTAATTAGTTTCAAGTATATAGTATATTGGTTAGACATCTTTATAGTTCATAAAACGATCCCCCCAATTGCTCCCTCTCTTCCCTGACCCTCCACCTAGCCAACGTATTCATGCTAATTGCATTCCCTATGCCATGCTCCCCATTCCAGTGACCATCCATCAGCTACTAATTTGTACTTCTGCTCTTTATCTGTCCTTCAACTCTAAATGATAGCTTTGCTGGATAAATTATTTTTGGTCGTAGATCCTTGTCTTCATGAAGTCCCATATTTTGTGCCCAGCCCCTCTGTCTTGGATAGCTTCTTTTCAGAAACCAGCTGCAAGTCTCATGCATGTTCCCTTGTAGGTTACTATCTGTTTTCCTCTTGCTGCTTTTAATATTCTTTTTTGTATTTAACCTTTGGTATTTTAATTATGATGTGTCTTGCTGTGGGCCTCTTTGGATCCTAGATTTTTGGAATTCTCTGAGCTTCCTGAGGTTTATGTCCATTTCCTTCACCAGGTTAAGAAAGCTTTCCATCATTATTTCTTCCAACAGCTGTTCAACATCTTGATTTTCTTCAGTTACGCCAATCAGATGGATATTTGTACCCTTAAAAATGTCCTTTATGCTCCTTAAATTATTTTTATAATCTTGACTTCTTTTTTCATGCCATTCTGATTGAGTGTCCTTGGCTTTCCCATCCTCTAGATAGTGCATTTGATCCTTTTATTTATTCACTTTGTTTATTCCTTTGTTTATTCCATTTAATATATTTCTTATCTCAGATAATGTGTTCTTCATTTCGGACTGGTTCCCTTTTATAATTTCCATTTCCATTTTCATGTTTTTTAACCTCTTTGTTGAAGTTCTCACTGAATTTAACCAAAAAAATAATAATAATAATCATTGAGCATCTTTATAACCAGTGTTTTGAACTCTGCATCTGTTAGATTACTTGACTCCATTATATCTGTTCTATTCTCTAATATGGTTTCTGCTTCTTTGTCTTCCTATTTTGGCTGATTTTCCATGTCTGCTTCTATGTACTAAGCAAAGTTCCTAAGTCTCCTGGTCTTATTAACGTGGATTTGTGAAGTAGGTGTCCAGTGGCACAGTCCTGAGAGGGGTTCAACTGCAGGCCAAATTTAGCCCAAGCCTCTGCCCCTCTGGGGCCACTTGTTAAGATTCAGCAAGCAGTCCACAGATGCTGTGCTTATAGTTGCCTCAAAAGGCCACACCAGAAACTGAGGCCAGCTGCCTCCAGTGTGAGTCTAGGTGCTGCTCAGCAAGGAAACCTGACTCGCTGAGGATATACCTGGATGTTCCTTGGCTGTGTGGCCGCGGGTTGAGGGAGGCAGGGTTTCAGGGAATTCTCTGGGTGGAGCGACCTCTGTTATCTAGTTTGATGACTTTACGGCTATGTCCGGTGCACTGGTAAGGGGGAGGGCTCCACAGGGAATAATGGATACCGCCGGCACTTCTGTACAGGCGAGTATTGCCCTGGCCCTCACTCCAACAATGTCTCCCTATAAGTCTCTGGTGCCTCCTGAGCACAGCCAAATCGGCACTAGTCCTCAGAGCAAGCAGGTCCTGCACCATGAAAATCCACTCCCAGATTCAGCCCCTGTAAGAGGCATCTGATGCTTCTGCTGCTGCAGGCTCCCTCTCACTCAGCTGCTCGAGACCGAGCAGCCCCCAGTCCTCACCCTGTCCTACCTTCTGCCGTAGCAGGGTGCTTTCTTGGATTTCTCCCTAGTTGTATGGCTTGTTCATCTAGATCCCAGACAATTTTTCCTTGCTGATGCTCCTTGTTTCCATCACAACTTTGATTTGGTCACCAGAGGTATAAACAGAGCCTCTATCATCTATGCCATTTTGGTTGCCCCCACAAAAATGTATAATTTTTGACTCAGTCTTTCCACATATTGAATTTTACTGGTGTTGCCTTTGAAAGGGTTTTCAAATTCTTCTTCAGTGAGCTTCACTTTGTTAGATATTCGGACATGAGCGATCTCAAATTTCTGACACACAAAAAAATGAGTGAAATAAAATAGTTGCCATTTGTCACAGAGTTAGTAGTAGTTTGTTAAGCAACAATAGATAACCAGAACAACCATTAATTAATTTTCTCTAGAAATGGAATTTCTCCGAATTCCATTTTCCCCATGGACAAGAATCTCATGTGGGCATTTTATGCAAAATGAGAAATATTGTGGGAAATACTTAACTACTAGCTTCAAGGTAGTTTTAGAAAATATGGTCTGGAATAATTGTTCATATGTTTGAGGGTTACACTTTGTTCTCAGTTCTGAATATTTCTAAAATCAATACGGTAAATGAAAAATTTTAGTAGAAATTGACCACCATTTACTTTTTAGTTCATGAAGTAGACATTGGTACAGATATTTTGTCTCTAGAGGAAAATAAACATCTTGACTTTCTTATAGTGTAATCCATTAGTCATCCACAAGGTTCTAGAAATTTACATACTTTTTGCTGACGTAGTAATGACAGTTTGGTTGTTGCTAAATTGTGTTCACTTTGTAATGCTGAAAAAAGATTAATCTTAACCAAATAATCATATATTTTGAGATAACAAACATGTTCTTAACAAATAATCTGAAAACTATTGCTCTCACAATGCAAGCCTATTCAGCCATAGCTGCCTGTGGTAATGTATGAAGTATAAATACAAAAGCGAGTTACAAAACACACACAAAAATCTAATTTGGTCCTGTGATCTTCCATTTCTTTTCTCTCTCTGAAGGTAAATTTAGCTTTTAATAAAATAAATAAACCTTTACTCTACCAGGGCTAATTCTTTTTTTGGCAGATGGAAAGAAATATATTTTCAATAATTTTTAAGAAAAATAACACAATATTACAGTATATTAATTTATATTGCACTTTAATAGCAAAGTAATAAAACATCATAAGGACATGTGCACCAGTTGAAATGTATCGACGCGCAGAAGACCCTTCTTTGTACACTGCTTTTTTTATAGAACCCAAATGCATGCTTTACAAACTATACCAGACTCCCAGAAGTTTTGAAACAGCCATGAACAAAGGTGGATGAAATGATTGGATATCTAATTTCCATTAAAGTTGAATTTGGAAATGTGTTCTAATCTCAATGGTGATGATAACTTTCTTCTTGGATGTTTTTAAGACATTCAAAAAGGTGTCGGTGTTTTTTAAGACATTGAAGAAGCCAGTCAGTGTTATGCAGAAAGTAAACATAAACATTGTTTATTTTCTCTTTTTTTGTCAAAGAGTCAAAAAGAAGTTTTGAGGTCCTAAAGCATATCAATAATAAAAAAAAAACTTAGACCAGTGAAATAATCCAAGCTAATTAAATACCTCAGTTGCTTCAAAAAGCCAGATTGTTTATCTTTAGATGAATCTGATTCAGTATAAAAATTTCCTTTATTTCACTTCTATCCTCATTCAGAATTTATTTTATTTTTACAGGCTATTCAAATTCTTTTTTCATGACTGTGTTAGGTGCTACTGGATCAAATTTTTTATTGTATATAAGAAGTGTTAATCTTTGTCAGAAATTGATTTCACCAGCATATTACTTTCTACTGAAAATTATATTAGACCACTGTAAGAGGTTCTATAAGAGAATAAAGCAAAATATAATATTTAATACAATATTCAGGATTAGAATACAAAAATAAATGAATAAATAAATAACTAAATAAATCCCAAATTAGGAAATTAGTTGTTCAATCAAATCTATCTTTTAAAAACTTTTTCTAAAAAAAAAAATTTTGTTGAGTTCATAGCGGATAGGAAACACTGTCTTAGAACATTGTCATATGGGGGTGAATAAATGAGGTCCTAAAGTGGTCTCAGTCTAGTGGGGAAGACAGATGTGTAAGCAGAATTACAATGCAATATGATAAATTCCAAAACAGAGATGGGGAAAGAGAGTTTTTTGCTTTTTTGTGACAAGACCTCATAAATTAACAGTTCTATACTTTGCTTTCATTCAGTATAAGTGCATATCTCTGTAACTTCAATCCAAGTACTATATTTATTTTGAAATAATTAAAAATTGCTAAAGATAAAACTTTTTGAAATAATTGTCCACCATTTGCTTCAATATGGCAAATACTAAAAGTAGAAACTTATGATACCCTTGAGTCTCTTCAGTTTAGTAAAATTAGTCAACTCTTTCTAAAATCATAGAACAAAGAATTCAAAGCCAGTCACCAACCAATTGAGCTAAAAATGTCAAAACAGAATTAAAATAAGTCAATCATGTTATTCATGAGATATTCATAATCAACTTGCAACATTACAGAAAAATCTTTAGTAAACTGTTAACATTGTCTTTTTATTCTTAAGTGTCTCAAAACAAGGATAACTGAGTTATAAAAACTGGGACAAATTATGTAAACAAGTTTCAATCTCAAACATTAATACAGGAGCCAACTCTTAGGGAAAAAGCTTGGCCCAGATTTTCTAAAGTTGTAAGTAATGCAAATGTTGTACATTCTGGGAAATAGAATGGTTTGTAGTTTGAGGCAGCCTATGCTAAGCATGTACATGTTATCTTGCACAAAAAGTAAATCCTTTGGAAAGAAACCACTAACCCTATAATATCTACAAGGAAAAGTGAATACTGCCATGGTACAGGACCAATGATGCATGCCAAGAATGCTGAGTGAACTCATGATACCTTTCTTCTTCCTCTCCAAAATTTTCACTAATTCAAGATTAAATGAAAGTTTTCAAGGCATTACTTGAAGCTAACAGAGTACGAAGGGTATAGAAAAACAAAAAAAAAAATCAACAAAATCCTTTTCTACTACCATTATACATACATTGTGTGTACTATCGTGGCTTAAGCTAATGAAATGATCATGTATTGCTCTAAGGTTTGTGTTATTTTTATTATAGTATAATGAATATGATAACATTATATAGGCCCAAAATTATATCCTCAAAAAAGCTATGTCTTATAGGAAAATTCTAAAATAATAATAATAAACAACTATATTATATATAACTATATAAATAAGTTATTATTATTTAACAATGGCTCTACTACTACTAATAGTTATTGTTATATTTAATATTATTTAGTAATAGCTCTACTACTAATAGTTATTGTCATAACAACATTTAGTATTATTAATAGCTCTAGTACTACTAATAAGAGTTATTATTAGTAGTTGTAATAGTAACAGTAAAGCTATAAATTATTAATTGCTTACCAGGTACTAGACACTATACTAAGTAATTTATTTGGATAATCTTATTAAATTTTCCCAATAACTTTATGAGATAAACACAGCTATTTGTTTCATTGTTAAGAGAATTATCGAGATATTATTTATATACCATACAATTGACCCACTTAAATCATACATTTCAGTGGTTTTAAGTATATTCACAGAGCTGTATAGCCATCACTACAATCAATTTCAGAACATTTTAGCATTCAATAAGAAACTCCATACCCATTAGCAGTCATGTCTCAGCCCCCCACCTCCATTCTCACCTCCAGGTCCAAACCACCACTAATCAATTTTCTGTGTCTATAGTTTTGCCTACACTGGACATTTAATATAAATGAAATCATACAACATGTGATCTTTATGATTGGCTTCTTACACTTAGCATATTGTTCTCAAGTTTCAAACATGTAGCTTATATCCGTAATTCATCCCTTTTTATTGTCAAGTCATATGCCATTGTATGACTATACCATATTTCATTTATCTATTAATCAGTCGAATAACACTTTGGTTGTTTCTACTCTTTGATTATTATAAATAATGCTGCTATAAACCGTCATGTACAAATTTTTGTGTAGACATATGTTATCATTTCTTTTATGTATATACCTATCAGTAAAATTATTTGGCCACTTGGTTATCTATATTTTACCTTCTGAGGGACTTCTAGATGGTTTTCCAAAGCAGCTACACCATTTCACATTCCCAGCAAAAATGCGCAAGCATTCAATTTCTCCAAATACTTGCCAACACTTCTTGTTTCTCATAAAAAAAAAAAAAAGTTATCCTAATGTGTATGTAATGGTATTTCATGGTGATTTTGACTTGTATTTCTCTAATAGCTAAATATGTTGAGAATCTTGGGGGAGGGGGGCTTATTTGCAATTTGTATGCCTTCTTTAGAGAAAGAAATGTGTATGGCCCATTTTTTTTAAATGAGGGATTTGGGCTCAGTCAGAGAATATATCAATATTAGGTTTCAAGCAAGGTGGGAAGGTCAAAAGCTGAGAAGCCATAAGAAATTAGCTAACCAATGGATACTGAAAGATCAAAGGTAGTGAGTTTAGACCTGTAAGAGCTGGCACTTGATTCTCACAAGAGAAAGGTGTTGTCACTGTGGACATAGTCCCTAAAGTAGAAAGTTAGAAAGAACTAGGGCTCAGAGTGATGCAGAGGAGAACACACCCAGCAGTTAAGAGAAGTTTCGACACCTTAGGTGAGAAAGGGGGCTCCATTAAAAAAGATGGAGGACAAACTTGCCCTGGGACCAATTCCAATAGAAACAGTCTAGTCTTTATCAATATCTGAATTTTGAAAATTGAATTAATAATGTATGCATCAAATGCACAAATACACCTTGATTTTCTTTACAAATGCAGCATCAATCCAGGAGGTTCTGTATATTGAAAAATAGCATATGCTTTATTTTTTAATTAATTAATTTTTTAAATTAATTATTTTATAGTGACATTGGTTAACAAAATCTGGAAAGATTCAACTGTATATTTTAACAGTATATGTGTGTGTGTGTGTATATACATATATATGTATACATATATACATATATATGTATATATATGTGTGTGTGTGTGTGTGTGTGTGTATATGTATAATGGTAAGAAAAAATGTAAAGGAAATAAAACAGTTGGTTAAGAAATCATAAGTAAATAGGAGGG
>NW_006429686.1:1139708-1144098 GCF_000325575.1 Pteropus alecto | reverse complement strand
CAGGTCTTCTGCTCGTTTTTTGATTGAATTTTGTTGTTGTTGTTGTTGTTGTTGCTGTTATTGAGTTGTATGAGTTCTTTGTATATTTTAGATATTAGGTCCTTATCAGAGGCGTTGCTTGCAAATATATTTTCCCATTCAGATGGTTGTCTCTTTACCTTGTTGACATTTTCTTTTGCTGTGCAGAAGCTTTTTAGTTTGGTGTAGTCCCATTCATTTATTTTAGCTTTTACTTCCCTTGCTTTTGAGGTCAAATTTGGAAAATCCTCTTTAAGTCCAAGGTCCTTGAGTTTAGTTCCTATGTTTTCATCTATGCATTTTATTGCTTCAGGTCTTATATTTAGGTCCTTAATCCATTTGAGTTAATTTGGGTGTGTGGTGATAGACAACAGTCTAGTTTCATTCTTTTGCAGGTGGCTTTCCAGTTTTCCCAGCACCATTTATTGAACAGGCTTTCCTTTCTCCACTGTATGTTTTTGCTTTTTTGTCAAAAATTATTTGCCCATATAAATATGAGTTTACTTCTGGACTCTCGATTCTGTTCCACTGGTCAGTGTGTCTATTTTTCTGCCAATACCATGCTATTTTGATTGTTGTCACTTTGTAGTATATTTTGAAGTCAGGCAGAGTGATGTCTCCAGCCTCGTTCTTTATTCTCTGGATGGCTTTGGCAATTCGGAGTCTTTTGTGCTTCCATACAAATCTGATGATATTTAGTTCTATTTCTTTAAAAAATGCTGATGAGTTTTTGATGGGAATTGCATTAAATCTGTATAATACTTTAGGTCATATGGTAATTTAAACTATGTTGATGCTTCCAATGAAAGAACACAGAATATTTTTCCATTTCTTTGTATCTTTTTCGATTTCCTTTAATGACATCTTTTAGTTTTCATTGTATAGGTCCTTCATCTGTTTCATTAAATTTATTCTTAGATATATTATTTTTGTTGTTGTTACAATTGCAAAAAGAATTATTTTTTCCACTTCTTTTTGTGACACTTCATTGTTAGATTATAGGAATGCTAAGAATTTTTGAACGTTGATGTTGTATCCAGAAAATTTACTGTATTTGCTTATTTCTAGTAGTGTTCTTGTGGAGTCTTTAGAGTTTTCTATATAGAGAATCATGTCATCCGCAAATAGTGACAGTTTGACTTCTTCGTTTCCTATTAAGGTGCCTTTTAAATCTTTCTCTTGCCTAATTGCACTTGCTATGAACTTCAATGTTATATATTTCACTTCTGAATCTTTGGTGTGTGGTTACCATTATGAATATGTAAAGGATAGTGTCATATATATATACATACACACACACATATATACATACACACGTACACACACACACGCATACACATACAGTCGTCTTTTTTCTGTATGTGCCTTATCTCCATTCTCCTTTGCAAATATAGATCTTTGAATCCTCCCCTTTTCTATCATTGTTGTCTCATTTTGTCCCTATATATGCTGAACATTCATTACTATCTTGCTATAGCAAATCTCTTCTTATTGTTTAAGCTTATAATGTCCTGTTATTAGTAAGGGTGCACTCCTCTGTTTCTGTCATCCTGCTAGTCACCTTAATCCTAATTATGTAATTTTTTTGTCATTTTGTTTTAGGTGAGCTGACCCCTTTCAGTATTTCCTATGATGCAGGCCTCGTAGTGGAGAATTCTCTCAATTTTTTTATGTCTGGAAAGGTGTTTATTTATCCTTCAAATCTGAAGGAGAGCTTTGCTGGATAGAATATTCTTGGCTGGTAGTTCCTTTCATTTAATACATTGAATATTTGATTCCACTCCCTTCTGGCTTGTAAGGTTTGTGCTGAGAAGTCCGAGGATAATCTAATGGGTTTCCTTTATAAGTTACTGTCCTCTTCTCTCTGGCTGCCCTGATAATTTTTTCTTTGTCATTGATTTTTGACAATTTTAATACAATGTATCTTTGTGAAGGCCTTTTTGGGTTGATATAATTGGGTCTTTTGTTGATTTCTTGAATTCCAAGCTCCAGCTCATTTTTTAGATTTAGGAAATTCTCATCAACTATTTGTCTGAAAATGCTTTCTAACATCGCTCCTTTTCTTCCCCTTCGAAAATGCCCATTATTCTTTTGTTTCCTCTCCTGATAATATCATTTAATTCTTGTATTTCTCTGTCATTATTTTTGATTCTTTGGTTTCTCTCTATTTCCTTCTGATTTATTTCCATATTTTTGTCTTTGATATCACTGATCTTTTCCTCCATTTGTTCTACTCTATTTCCCAAGCTTGCTATTTCATTTTTCATCAATTGCAGTGTGTTCTTCTCCAGTAATTCTATTTGGTTCTTTTTGAGGGTTTCAATCTCCTTGCTAAGAAACTTATTCTGCTTATCTAGTTGTTTTTCAATTCCTGAAATTGTTGATATGAATTGTTTGTATCTCATTGAGTTTTTTCAGAAGTACTATCCTAAATTCTTTGTCATTTAAGTCATATATTTCTATGTCTTTAAGCTTATTATCTGGAGATTTTTCTCTTTCTTTCTCAGATGCCTTGTCACCTTGGTAGTTTATGGTGTTTAATGGACTAGTTCTTCACCTGAGCAGTAATGGAAGTGTATTCTGCTTTTCTGTTTTCCAGAAAGAAGATTTATTATACAAAGTTCTCTCTGTAGCCTGCTGCAAAGAATTCATTTTTCCATTGGTGTGCAGTAGGTGGCATCTAATCCTCTTTATGTAAAGTCTCGATAATGCCTTTTTTTTCTTATAAATATTCGATCATGCTTACTACCCTCAGTCTCATTGCTTGTCAGTGTTAGCAACAGTTTCAGTAGCATTTCTTCAAACTCCCCTGTGGCTCTGTGGTGTTCTGTCTCAGACAATATGGGGGGACGCACTGTCTGCATTAAGGGACGAGCTGCGGTTCTTTCACATTTTGCATCCAGTGCTGGTAATAATCAACTTTTGTTTCTCCCCCATGCCCACTTCTCTGCCATCCCTCCTTCTCTGTTTCTGCCCTGATGCCTGGGCACGGTCGCCGGTCACCTGGAACTCCCAGCTCTCCCGGGCATGGTGTTCAGGGAAATTGCTGCACCTTCACCCCTCCCCCCTCCTCCTGCAGAGAGCTCAGTCTGTAAGAGGCAACTTCTTTGTTTCTCCCAGTCTACCACCCAATTCCTGGCATTCTGACCTGTGGTAGCTTTTATGCACAGATTCCATATTTTTTGTAACTGTCAATTATCCCTTCTTTCAACTACATTTTCAAACTTCGTCCCATAGATAATAGACTAAATTTGCTCCCATCATAAATGAACATATGTTTTTAAAATCACTTTCATTTTCTGCTTCTTTTTTTAAGTTACATTATCCCATCTCTCTTTTTTTTCCTGTCCATACTCAATTTATTGAAAAAGTACACATAGACCATCTCTTTTATTATGTCTCATTCACTTCTAACCTTACTGAAATCTGACTTTAACCTCACCATCCACTTGAAGCTCATCTCTCAGTTATTTAATTAATTACCTTACTATAATTACTTAATTCCACAGTGTTCTCTATTGCCTCTTCATTGTCAGGATCATTTTACAGCCTCTAGCACCAACAAGTTCTGTGCTAGCACCATGCTTGGCACAGAATAGATATTTAATGTATGATGAACTCCTCTTCTTTCTTCAAAGTTTTCTGTTAGAGCTCCTAGTTATTAACCTAATTATCTTTTTATTTCATCTCCATATTTCTTTCTGATATGTCTTCCTACAACTTCTTATTTAATTGTTTTTAGTGAGAGACAGAATGAATACAAATTTAAACCACAAGGCAAATTTTTAAATCTTTACAAAATTAAATCATGAGAATATGAGCTCGGCTAATATGTAGGCCTTTCCTAAAAAAGATAGAAGCATCTGCTTTGGTTTATTTATTAAAGAGGGATGCCTATTCTTAATTAACGAAAGTTTTAGAACGGTACTCTCATTCTTAACTAGGATTATTGACAGGACTCATTCAGTCACTAAGATATTTATTGAGCACCTATGGTATGTAAGGCCCTATGGAAACACTCAGATGGCTAAGATTCAGACATGTCCTTTATGGAGACTAGAATTTAGCTGAAGTGATTGAGATAAACAATACAGGATAAGAGGTAATATCAGTAAATTGGTATAAAATAGGAAGCCCCAGGCCTTATTCCTCTACAGAAACAGCCCCCTAACAAAAATTTGTGACCCAAAAAGCCTTTATAGGAACTCCAGAAATCAGATAGGAAGTCATAATAACCCAGGCAAGCTCAAAACCAAGAACAGTTATTATAATGGTAAGAAAAGCCATTGAATTTCAACCATGTCAGTTCTTCCTCCAAGCTGTTGCAATTGGAAAAAGAACCCAAATGACACCTTATTCTTTAAGGGAAAGA
>NW_006429686.1:1131874-1139665 GCF_000325575.1 Pteropus alecto | reverse complement strand
GAGGGACCTGCGCAATAGACACGTTTCTGTCTCTCCTGACTCAGAGTGTTGATGAGGAACCAGCATGCCTGGGGTGCTAGCATGAAAACAAACAAAAAAAATTGCTCAGTGGCTTGATACAGTACAAGAAAACCTGCAATATTGCAGACAGACACCAAAGGGATCGAGGAAATACAAGATCCTGAAAAACAAATCAGCAAATCTCTCTAACTAGGTAATTACATAGCCTATAGAAGATGCATCCCCAGAAAAGATTTGGCATGCCCCCCCCAAATCTATGCCAGGTTAACTAGTGAAGGTATTTCCCTATATAATGCCTTTCTGTAAAGAGTGGGAGAAACGACTGTATTTTCAAATGCAAGGAAAACAACACAAAGTTTCAAGGCACACAGAAAAATAGGAAAACAGGTCTAATTGAAGGAATAAAATAAGTCTTCAGAAACAGACCCTAAATAAATGGAGGTATGTGCATTACCTGACAAAGAAAAATAACCGTTGTAATGTTCTAAGGAAAACAATGCCTAAAGTGAAGATATCTACAAAGACATAGAAAATAAAATTTAAAAATATTGGAGCTAATGGACACAATAACTAAATTGAAAAATTGACTATAGAAATTCAATAGTAGACTTGATCAAGCAGAAGAATTGGTAAACACAGACAGGTCATTTAAATTATCTAGACAAAAGAGGAAAAAACAAAGAATGGAAAAGTGTAAGGAAAGCCTGAAACTTATTCAATACAAAAACAAACAAACAAACAAACAAACAAAAACAGACTATTATACACATTATTGGAGTCCCATAAGGGAAAGAAAGAGAATAAAAAAAAGTGTATATATCTTATTTGAAGAAATAATGGGAGAAAACTCCCCAAATCTTGAAAAGGTAGTGGATATCCAGATTTAAGAAACCCAAAAGACACAACTAGGATTAACATAAAGAAGTCCACACTAAGACACACTATCAGCAAACTGTCAAATGTCAAAAACACAGAAAGAATTTTGAAATAAGCGAGAGAAAATGGACTTGTCACATACAAGGGAGCCCCTATAAAACTATAAGTGAAATTCTCAGCAGAAACTTTGCAGTCCAGAAGAAAATAGAATGACATATTCAAAGTGTTGAATCAAAACAAACAAAAAATGCTCATCAAGGATACTAGATCCAGCAAAACTGCCTTCAAAAATGAAGGCAAAATAAAGACTTCCCCAAATAAACAAAAGCTAAAGGAGTTCATTACCATTAGGCTTGCCTTATAGGAAATGCTAAAGGGAGTTCTTTGAATTGGAATGAAAACATTTGAAATAATAAAGCTCGCTAGTAAAGGTAATAACATAAACAAATACAGAATACTATAATACTATAATGGTAATGCATAGAACATTTTGAATTATGGTATAGAAGTTAAAAGACAAAAGCATAAAATAAATATAACTATAAAATATGTTAATGGATCACAATTTAAAAAGATGTAATTTGTGATATTAATAACATAAAGTTTGTGGGGGAAAGTAGGAGTAGTTTTTGTATATAATTAAAATTATTATCAGCTAAAATATATTGTTGTAACTGCAAGATGTTTTTTGTCAGCCCCATGGTAACCACAAAGAAAATACGTGTAGTAGATACACAAAAGATAAAGAGAAAGGAGTCAAAGCATGTCTCTACAAAACAAACAAACAAACAACAACAACAACAAAAAAGACAAAACACGAAGATAGAAACAAAGAACAAAAAAGATACGATACAGCCCTGAAACTAATTAATAAAATGACAATAGTAAGTCCTGCACTATCAGTAATTACTTTAAATCAAAATGGATTAAACTCTCCAATCAAAAAGATAGAGTGGCTGAATTGATTTTCAAAAAACAAGAGACAAATATATGCTTTTTATAGCACACTCATTTTAGATTTAAATACATACATAGTAGGCAGACTGTAAAAGGATAGTAAAAGATATTTCATGCAAATGTTAACCAAAAGAAAGGAGAGATGGATATATATATATATATATATATATGGACAAAATAGATAGACTTCAAATCAAACACTGTCACAAAAGACAAAAGATATATAAAGATAAAAGGCTCAATTCCCCATGAAGACACACAATTATCAATATATATGCACCCAACACCAGAACACACAAATATATAAAGCAATTATTGACAGAACTATAGGGAGAAATAGACAGCAACACAATAATAGTAGAGGACTTCAATAGCCTACTCTCAATAATGGGTAGAACATCCAGAGAGATCAATAAAGAAACATAAGACTTGGACAACACTGTAGTTCAGTATACCTAATAGATATATACAGTACAATACACATAACACTGGCAGAATATACATTCTTCTGAAGCACACATGGAGTATTTACCAAGCTAAATCACATGTTAGGTCACAGAACAAGTGTTAATAAATTTGATACAATGGAATTCATACCAAGTATCTTTTTTGACCATAGAAGAATGAAACTAGAAACAAATAGCAGAAGGAAACTGGAGAAATCACAGATATGTAAAAATTGAATAGCATACTCCAAAATTTGAAAATATTTTGAAGTAAAAAAAAAAGTTAAATGGTAACATACTAAAATTTATAGGATGCACCGTAAGCAATACCAAGGGAAGTGTTTAGTGATGAACACTTACATTATAAAGGATTTCAAATAAAAAAAAAAACAACTGTACACCTCAAAGAACTAGAAAAAGAACAAACTAAGCCTAAAGTTAGCAGAAGAATGGAGATAAAGATTAATGAAATAGAGAATCAAAAACAATAGAATATTTTTAAAATAACAGGTTTTTAATAAATCTACAAAATGACAAACTTTATCTAGACCAAGAAAACTAGAAAAGACTTAAGTAAAATCAGAGATGAAAGGGATGACATTACTACTGATTCTATGGAAATAAAAAAGATTACAAGAGGCTACTGTGAACAATTATACACTAACAAATTGGATAACCTAGTAAAAGTAGGTATATTTCTAGAAATATACAACATACCAAGACTCAATCATACAGAAATAGAAAATATGAACAAACCCATAAACTAGTAAGGAGATTAAGTCAATAACCAAAAACTTTCCAATAATAATAACACTAAGATGGCAATAATAATAATAATAATAATAATAATAATAGACCAGGAGTAAATGGCTTCACTGGAGAATTTTATCAAAAATTTCAAGAAAAATTAATGCCAGTCCTTTCAAAATCTTTTAAAAATTTGAAAAGGAGGGGACACTTCCAAATCATTTTATGAGGTTATTGTACCATGATACTGCAGGCTGATTTCCCAGAGGAATATAGATGTGAGAATCTTCAACCAAATATTAGAAAAATATATTTAAAAGCATAATAAAAGGAACATACACCATGACTAGCTCAAATGCATCCCTGGGATAAGAGGAGTTCAACATATGAAAATTAATCAGTTTGATTTATCACATTAACAGAACATAGGATAAACATCACATGATCATCTCAATAGACACAGAAAAAGCATTTGACAAAATTCAATGCCCTTTCCTGATAAGAACACAGAACAAACTAGCAATAGAAAGACATTACTTCAATGTAATAATGATCATGCATAAAACATCCCACAGCTAACGTTGCACTAAACAATGGAAAGCTGAAAGCTTTTCCTCTAAGATCAAGAAGAAGGCATGGATGCTCATTCTCTCCATTTCTATTCAGTATAGTACTGGAAGTCATAGCCAGAGAAATTAGGCAAGAAAAGCATTCAAATCAGAAAGGAAGTAAAATTATCTCTGTGCATAGATGGCATTATTTTGTATGTAGAAAACCCTAATGATTCCAAAACAAAACAAAACTAAAACTGTTAACTAATGAACAAATTCAGCAAAGCTGCAGAATATAAATCAAGATACAAAACAAAGAACATTCCAAAAAGGAAATTAAGAAAACAATCTCATATATGATAGCATTAAAAAGCATAAAATACTTAGGAATAAAGTTAACTAAGGAGGTGAAAGACTTATACACTGAAAATAACAAAACATTGCTAAAAGAAATTAAAGACACAAATAAATGGAAAGACATTCCATGTTTATGGATGGATTGAAAAATTTAATAATGTTAAAATGTTCCTAGTACCCAAAGCAATACATTGGTTCAATTAAATCTCAATCAAAATTCCAATAACATTTTTCACGGAAACAGAAAATAAATCTGAAAATTCATATGGAACTACGAAATAGTAAAAACATTGAGGTAGAAGATCAAAACTGGAGTCCTCACACTTCCTGATTTCAAAACATATTGCATAGCTACAGTAATCAAAATAGTGTTATACTGGCATAAGAATATACATATAAACAAATGGTACCAACTAGATAAACAAGAAATAAACCCATGCATATATGGTCAAATGATCTTCCAAAAAGTGTCAAGACCACTCAACGAGGGACTTCCAGTATAGATGGCATAGTAAGTAGGTGCTGTGTTTGCCTCCTCTCATGACCGTATGAAAATTGCAACTAAACTACAGAACAACTGTCATTGGGAGTCACCTGAGGTCTGGCTGAACAGAAGTCCTACAACTGAGGACATACAGAAGAGGCCACCTTGACATTGGTAGGAGGAATGAAGACAAAAAACAAGGCTGGCCCCACAACCAGGTGTGGCAGTTGAGAATCGGGAGGGATATCTTGGCTGCAGATGTCCCCCTGGAAGAGTGAGGGGTTCCAGCACCACACCTGGCTCCCCAGCCCAGGCTTCCAGTGCTAGGAAGAGGTCTCTACAACCTCTGGCCGTGAAAACCAGTGGAGATTGTAGCTGAGTAAAATGGAAGGCTGCAGGAGTCTCAAACATTCCCCTTGAAGGGCCCGCACACAGACTTACTCAATGAAGGACTCACTTGCTCTGAGCTCCAGTGCTGGGGTGGCTACTCAAGGAGCACTAGGGACATGCAGGGAGGAGCTGAGTTATCTGGATTCAGGGTAAGGGCATATCCCAGACAGATACACTGGCAGAGTCCATTGTTCCTTTGTTGAGCCCTCCCCTGTTCCAGTGTATGGATGCAGGCGGGCACCATGTCTAAGTCTCCCATCAACCTGACTGACACCATTGGCCCAGCCCTGGTAATTCCCTGAGATCTTGCCCCTCCCAAACTGTGGACCTACCCAAGGCACTTCCAGTTACTTTTCCATACCAGTTCATACTGCGGACTTTCCTAAAATCTCTTAAAGTTCACCCCCCCACCAAAAAAATAAAAAAAAAACCACAAAACAAAACAGTGTCTGGCCTTGGAATGCCCCATACATCTTACTGAGCATCTCCAAGCCTGGCACTAGTGGCAGCCAGACTTTGTTCCCAGCTTGGCCACTCGAATCATCTCTAAGCCCAGCACAAGTGGTGGCCATCTGCAGATTGCTTAGTGGCTGTGCCAGGTGGCTCTGGGAAGTGCACAGGCTAGTGCTGAAATTGGCCTAGAGGAGGCCCTAGCGAGCCAACACACCTAGGGGCCAACACACAGTAACACCTAGGGCTGAATCTAAGAAGAGCACACCAAGAGAGAGAATGGGAAGGTTCCAGAGCCCTGCTAAAGTGAATCTTGCTCCATAGGGTTAGCCCCTCACAGGCCAGTCCTTACAACCAATCAGCCCATGGGTCATTCCCTCCCATTGACCTATAAACAACAACCAAGGCTCAATTAAAACAGGAAGTCACACAATCCCAACAAGGGACACACCTGAAACATCTGGTTCAGGTAACAAACAGGACTGTGCCACTGGGAACCACAGCACAGCTACTACATAAGGCCAACCTACTATGACTCGGAGACATAGCAGTGCTACATAACGCATAGAAACAAACACAGAAATGCAGCCAAAATTGGGAAACAAAGAAATATGTCCCAAATGAAAGAATAGAACAAAGCTCCTGAAAAAGAACTAAACAAAATGAAAGGAAGCAATCTACCAGATGTAGAGTTCAAAACACCAGTTTTAAGGCTGCTCAATGATCTCAGTGGAAACTTCAACAAAAACATAAAAAAACATAAAAATGGATATAGAAAACATCAAAAAGAACCAGTCAGAAATGAAGACTACAATAACTAAAATAAAGAATACATGAGAGGGAACCAATAGTAGAGGAAGCAGAGGATCAAATCAGCAATTTAGAAGATAAAGTCGGAGAAAACACCAAATCAGAACAACAACAAGAAAAAAGAATCCAAAAAAATGATGATAGTTTAAGGGACTTCTGGGACATTAAATGTACCAACATTCTCTTCCTAGGGATACCAGAAGGAGAAGAGAGCAAGGAATTGTAAACCTATTTTAAGAAACAATGACAGAAAACTTCCCTGACCTGGTGAAAGGAAATAGACATACAAGCTCAGGAAGCACAGAGTCCCAATCGAGATGAGCCCAAAGGGGCCCACATCAAGACATATCATCATTAAAATGCCAAAGGTTAAATACAAAGAGAGAATCTTAGAAGCAGCAAGAGAAAAAGCAGTTAGTTACCAACAAGGGAGTTCTCGTAAGACGGCCAGATGATTTCTCAACAGAAACTTTACAGACCAGAAAAGATAAGCACAAAATATTCAAAGTGATGCAAAGGAAGGACCTACAATTAAGATTACTCTACTCAGCAAAGCTGCCATTTAGAATTAAAAGACAGATAAAGAACTTCCCAAACAACAAAAAGCTAAAGGAGTTCATCACTTCTAAGCCAGTATTATGGAAATGTTGGAAGGACTTCTTTAAGAAGAAGAAAAATATAGATTATAAACTGCCAATAACTACATATCAACAATTACTTCAAATAAAAAAGGATTATATGCTCCAATCAAAAGAGTGGGTGATGAATGAATAAGAAACAAGACCCTTGCATATGCCATCTATAAGTGACTCACTTCAGATCAGAAGACACACACAGACTGAAAGTAAAGTGATGGTAAAAGATATTTCAGGAAAATGGAAATGAAAAAAAAAACACCTGGAGTGGCAATACTTATTCCAGACAAAATAGTCCTTAAATCAAAGGCTATACCAAGAGACAAAGAAGGACTCAGCAATCTCACTTCTGGGTATTTATCCAAAGAAATCCGAAATGCTACTTTGAAAGTACATATGCTTCTATATGCTCATTGTAGCATTATTTACAATAGCCAAATTATGGAGGCAACCTGCATTTCCATCAATGAATAAAAGGATAAAGAAGAGGTGGCACATACACGAAGGGGAATATTACTCACCCATAAAAAAAGAATGAAATTTTATCATTTGCAACAACATGGATGGACCTAGAGGGCATTGTGCTGAATAGAGTAAGTCAGACAGAGAAAGACAAATGCCATATGATTTCACTTACATGTGGAATCTAAGGAACAAAATAAATAAGCATAGTAGAAACAAACTCATAGATACAGAGAACATTTTCATGGTTGCGAAATGGGAGGGGAATTGGGGGTGAGTTAAAAGTGGGAAGAAATTAAGAAGTACAAATTGGTAGTTACAAAATAGTCATGGAGATATAAAATGTAGCAAAGGGAATATATTCAATAATATTTTAATAATTATATATGGTGTCAGATTGGTACTTGATTTATCTGGATGATCAGTTCAAAAGTTATATAAACATGTAATCACTAAGTTGTACATGTACATACAGTGTACATATAATATTGCATGCCAACTTGAATTGAAAAATTAAAAAAATATTAAATAGTTAAAAAAAAACAGATCTTTTGATGAGGAAAAGAAGTCTTTTCAACAAATGTATTGGTAAACGTCCACATGCA
>NW_006429686.1:1127840-1131801 GCF_000325575.1 Pteropus alecto | reverse complement strand
AGAGTTAAATATTAGGTCTAAAACTATAAAACTCCTAAAAGAAAACATAGGGGAAAGCTTCAAAACATTAGCCTTGGAAATAATTCCTTGGATATGACACCAAAGGATAGGCAACAAAAGTAAAAATAGACAAGCGGTACATAACAAATTAAACTTTCTGCAAAGCAAAGGAAATGGTCAATAGAGTGATGACGCAACCTACAGAATGGAGAAAACATTTGCAAATTATATTTGATGAGGAATTACCACTCCAAATATATAAGGAACTCCTAAAACTCAAAAATTACAACAAAAACCTGATTTAAAATTTGGAAAAAAAAGTTGAATAGATATTTCTCCAAAGAAGATATAGGAATGGTCAATAAGTATATGAAAAGATGCTCAATATTACTGATCATCAGGAAAATATAAGTCAAAACACTAATGGAATATCACCTCACACCTGTTAGAATGTGCATTATTTAAAAAAAACAACAACAACAAACAATAAACAAAACCACAGAAAATAACAAGTGCTGTTAAAGATATGGATAAATCTTACCCTTATACACAGTTGGTGGAGATGTAAAATGGTGCAGCTACTATGAGAAACGGCAAGAATATTCCTCAAAAAATTAAAGATAGAACTGCCATTTTATCCAGCAATCTCACTTCTGAGAATTTATCTAAAATAATTGACATCAGTATCTTGAAGAAATATTTGCACTTACATATTCATTGCAGCATTATTCATAATAGCCAAGATATGGAAACAACCTAAAAGTCCATCAACAGATAACCAGATAAAGAAAATGTGGTGTATTCATACGATGGAATATTATTAAGTCTTAAATGAAAAAAGGATATCTCTCTTGTCATATGCTACAGCATGGATGAATCTTGAGGATATTATGTTAAGTGAAATAGGCCAGTCACAGAAGTGCAAATACTGCATGATTGCACTTGCATGAGGTATCTAAAGTAGTCAAACTCTTAGGAGCAGAAAGTAGAATGGTGATCACCACTATATCACAGTGACTTAACATAATAAAAGCTTACTTTTTGCTAACACAAATTTTAGCTGGGTGTTCAGGTGACTTTCCATTATAGTTGCTTCATCGTCACCTAGAGTAGTGACCATTTTAGTGCGAGAATAGAAAGTAGTGTACATTACTTCCAAACACGTTTTATTGTCTAGAGTTCAGCTATATTGCCATCCTAATTTCAAGGGTGACTGCAGAATTGGAGGAACACAAGGAACACAAAGTGAGCACTCACTGTCCCCACAGCAGTCATCTAGTCCTATACAATGTAGGGATATCTCTGGGAGCATTCCCAAAACAGGATTGTCTAGACAAAGAGAATTCAATGACAATGGAGAACTCTGTCTCCACAAGGCAGGCTTTTCGACTATTCTATGATTTGATTCACCAGAAAAGTTCTTTATTATGCTGAGCCATGATCTCCCTTTTATAGTAAGACAAAATAAATATATTTTTGTCTATTAAATTATTTTGTCTATTAAATAAAGTAGATTACCCCAGCATCTTATATACCCTAGGGTAAGTATTTCCAGTTTTTAATAAATTCTTATAGGAATTTTAGACTATTTTGACTATCCTTTTCTGGAAATATCGTAATGAAAGGTGTCAGGGTACTACTTAAAAAATGTAGAGAACAGGATATTGACTTCCTCTAATCTGGTCACTATGTAAAATGAGATCATCTGAAAGCATTTTTCACAGTGTAAAACAGAATGCTCATGGAAGGTATTATTATTATTACAAATGTATCTTGAGATTGTGTGAGCTTATTCAGCAGGCACATAAAATTATCGGACAATATTTTAAACTTGTAGTCAGCTAAATCCCCAAATCTTTTCAAAGGAATCACTATGTGAAAGAGCCCCATAATCATTTGTCTCATGGTCAGTGATAAATGTTTCACTCATGTTTGCCTTTGAGAAAATAGGCTTAATAGTGTTTAGAGTTCCCAGACTGACTACCAATTAAAAATTTTTGACAAGTTTTGAGTCCACACAAACTACTTTGACCAAATTCAGTCTTATTTTTTTTAAAGCACAAATGCAGTTACCGAAGCATCTTTTTAAATTTTTGGATCTTTGGAAACATGGCAGAGTAAGAAACATCCCCAGATAAAAAAGGGAAAGAAACACTGAGGGACACTTCATAATGATAAAGGGAATCATACACTAAGAAGACAAAACACTTATTACTATCTATGCTCTCAATCAGTTAGCCCTGAAGTATATAAAGCAATTACTATTAGAACTAAAGGAAGAAACAGACCAAAACACTATCGTTGTAGGGGACTTAAGTACCCCACTGTCAGACAAGGACAGATCATCCACGCCGAAAATCAATAGATAAGTAACATCCTTAAATGACACATTAGAATAACTGAACATAATTGAAATTGACAGAGCGTTCCATCCAAAAACAGTTACTTATACATTCTTCTCTAGTTCACTTGGAACATTCTCAAGAATTGACCATATACTGTGACACAGAGATAGCCTTAACAAATAATAAGAGGTTTGAAATCATACCAACCATATTCCTAGATCATAATGCTTTGAAACTAGAGATCACCTGCAAAACGAAAGCAGGGAGAGCTGCAAATAGATGGACATTAAACAACATGTTACTGAAGAATAACTGCATCAGAGAAGAAATAAAAAGAGAGCTTAACGATATACAGAAGTGAATGATAATAGTAGTCAACACTTTTGGGACATGACAAAAGCGGTCATAAGAGGAAAGTTCATATCATTACAGACCTGTCTTCAAAAAAAAAAAAGAATGAGCCCAAATAAACAACCTAACACTTCACTTTAAAACACTAGAGAAGGAAGAACAAACTAAGCCTAAAGTCAGCAAAAGGAAAGAAATAATCTAAATTAGACCACAAATAAATGAAATTGAAAACAAGCAAACAAAAAAAATAGAAAAAATAAATGCAACAAAGAGCTCATTCTTTGAGAAGGTTAATAAAATTGACAAACCCCTGGTTAGACTCATTAAAGAAAATAAAAGACGCAAATAAACAAAATCAGGGAAGAAAGAGGGGAAATTATGACTGATATCACAGAAATACAAAGAATCATGCAAGAATACTATGAAAAAGTATATAACACCAAATTTAATAACCTAGAAGAAATGGACCAGTACTTAGAGAAATACAACCTTCCTAGACTGAATCAAGAACTGGAAAATCTAAATAGACTGATCGGAAGTATGGAAATTGAAACAATCATCAAAAACTTGCCAAAAAGTCAAAGTCCAGGACCAGATGGCTTCAACAGTTAATTCTACGAAACATTCAAATATTTAATACCAATTCACCTCAAACTCTTCCAAAAAATCAAAGAGGAGGCAATACTTTCCAACTCATTTTATGAGGCCAATATTACCCTGATAACAAAACCTGGTAAAGATAACATACACACACACATACACACACATACACACACACAAAATTACAGATTAATATCTCCAATGAACAAAGAGAGAAAAAACCCTAAATAAGATACTAGCAAACTGAATACAGCAACATATTAAAAAGATTATACACCACGATTAAGTGGGCTTCATCCCAGAGGCACAGGGATGGTTCAACATATGCAAATCGATAAATGTGATACACCACATAAGGAAATTAAAAAACCAAATCATATATCTATAGATGCAGAAAAAGCATTTGACAAGATACAGCATACATTTGTGATTAAAACACTTAAAAAAATGGGTATAGAAGGAAAGTACCTCAACATAATAAAGGCCAAATATGACATACCTTCAGCTAACATCATACTTAATGGTGAAAAACTAAAAACCTTTCCTTTAAGATCAGGAACAAGACAAGGCTGTCTGTTATCACTATTATTCAATATAGTGTTGAAAGTCCTAGCTAGAGTGATCTGGCAAGAGAAATAAAAGGCATCTAAATAGGGAATGAACAA
>NW_006429686.1:1122511-1127538 GCF_000325575.1 Pteropus alecto | reverse complement strand
TCAGTTGAATACTGATCAAAATCCCAATGATGTTTTTCACAGAAATAGAACCGAAAAATCCTTAAATTTATCTGGAGCCACAGAAGATCCCAAATAGCCAAAGCAATCCTGAGAAAAAAGAACATAGCCATAGGTATCACATTCTCCAACTTCAAACTATACTACAAAATTATAGTAATTAAAACAGTATAGTATTTGCATAAAAACAGATACACAGACCAATGGAACAGAATTGAGAGCCCATAAATAAATCCACACATATAGGGGCAGCTAATTTTTGACAAAGGAGCCAAAAACATACAGTGGAGGAAGGAAAGCCTCTTCAATAAACGGTGCTGGGAAAACTGGAAAGCCACCTGCAAAAGAATGAAACTGGACTGTTATCTTTCACCACACATGAAAATGAACTTGAAATGGATTAAAGAATCTGAATATAAGACCTGAAACAATAAAATGCATAGAAGAAAACATAGAACTAATCTCAAGGACCTTGGACTTAAGAAGATTTTATGAATTTGACCTCAAAAGCAAGGGAAGTAAAAGCTAAAATAAATGAATGGGACTACATCAAACTAAAAAGTTTCTGCTCAGCAAAAGAAATCATTAACAAGGTAAAGAGACAACCATCTGAATGGGAAAATATATTTGCAAGCAACACCTTCGATAAGAGTCTAATATCCAAAATATAGAAAGAACTAATACAATTCAATAAAAACAACAACAATAACAACAAAAATAATGCAGTCAAAAAATGAGCAGAGGACATGAACACACAATTCTCCCTAGAGGACATACAAATGGCTAACAAATATTTGAAAAGATGCTCAACATCGCTAGCTACTAGGGAAATGCAAATCAAAACCACAATGAGATACCATCTCACACCTATTAGAATAGCTATTATCAATGGGACAAGTAATACCAAATGTTGGAGAGAATGCGGAGAAAAAGGAACCCTCATACACTGCTAGTGGGACTGCAAATTGGTGCAGCCACTATGGAAAACAGTATGGAGGTTCCTTAAAAGACTATGAATTGATCTACTGTATGATCCAGCAATCCCTCTACTGAGTGTTTGCCCCATAGACTTGAAAACCCATATCCAAAAAGATATTTGTACACTGATGGTCATAGCACCATTATTCACCATGGCCAGGGCATAGAAGTATCTGAAGTGTCCTATGATATATGATTGGCTAAAGAAGCTGCATATATGTGGTACATATATACAATGGAATATTACTCACTCAAAAGAAGAGATGAAATACTCCTATTTGTGACAACATGGATGGACCTCGAGTTAATTATGCAAAGTGAAATAATCCAGACAGAAAAAGTTAAAAATCACATGTTATCACTTATATGTAGGATATAAACCTAAAAGCAATAAATCAACAGAGCAAAGAGACTCATGGACTATAGACTAGTGGTTACCAGAGGGGAGGGAGTGAGGAAGGAGGAGTAGGTAGACGATTAAAGGAGGTCAAATATAGGGGTATAGAGGGAGCGTGAAGTGGGTAGGGGGATCAAATATATGGTAGCTGAAGGAAACTGGACTTTGAGTGGTAAACACACAATAGAATATACAAATGTCAAATTATAATGTACACCTGAAAATTATATAATTGTATTAACCAATATTACCCCAATAAACTTAATAAAAAATAAAAAAAAATTGTCTACATGACAACAAATATGTGATTTAAGTCCTCCTTTATCCACTTGTGACATCAGTGTGGGAAAGTTCTTAAACTTTTCTTTTCTTCTTTAGTAGGTAATAGTTTTGTTTTCATTAACTGCTTCCTGTGGTCAAGATCTGCATATTTTCTTGGAATTTGCAAACAGCATGCCCAGTTTAAATTATACAGAAATACAGAAACCATAAATATTAGCAGCCTTGAGATCTCCTGATTAGTACACCTTTTCCCACTATATTCTTCTCCCTCTCTAGGAAAGTTCTAGATCATTAACTTATCAAGACTATAAGCTAGAGCCATCTATTAAATCCAAGATTATAAGTCCATAATAAAAGGATCAGATTTTTTTTAATCCTGTCATTTTTATTGCTTAGTCTATTTGTACTTCTCCATAGGGAATGTAATGGTATTTTCAAATATTGAACTTTTGAAATAGTTCCCAGTGAATTAATTGGAATGCTTCAGTCACTGAAAGGCACTGCATTATGTAATATTTGAAGTATATTAACTCTTTTCAGTCTCGGTATACCAGAATTTCCAGTCATTTTAACAAAAAAATAAAAGGAAGAAAGAAACCAGGTTCCATAAGTGAATAGTGAAAAGTAGATAGAAGTTTTGACTGAATCTAAAAACCTCAAAATATCTCTGAGTATTTACCACAAGAATTGTGGAGCATCCTATGTAGGTGCATCCTATGTAGCGGACTGGTACATTTTACTATGACATACCTACCCCTTAGCTTTATGACCTGTACTAATTTCTTTGGTCTGTTGTAACAAAGTGCCACATATCAGGTGGCTTTGTGTGTGTGTCTTTATTTTCTTTTTAATTAAAAAAAATTCAATTACAGTTGACATTTATTGTTATATTATTTTTAGCTGTACAACATAGTAGTTAAATACTTACATAATTTACAAAGTGATCCCCCCAATAAATCCAGAACCCACCCGCTGCCATACATAGTTATTACAATATTATTGATTAAAACAACAGAAATTTATTGTCTCATAGTTCCAGAAACTAGAAGTCTGAAACCAAGGTGTCAGCAGTATTGGTTCCTTCTGGAGGCTCTGTGGGAGAATCTATTTTGTGTCTCTCTCCTAGCTTTTGGCAGATGCCAGTAGTGTTCTGTGTTTCTTGACTTGTAGATGTATCACTCCAGTCTCTGTCTGTCATGAAATGCTGTTCTCTCGCTGTCTCTGTCTCTTTCTGTCTTTAAATTTCCCTCCTCTTATAAGGGCACCAGTGATTGGATTATAGATCTCGCCTTACTCCTGTATAACCTTCTCTCAACTCTACAAAGACCTTATTTTCAAATAAGGCCACATTCACTGGTACCGGGGATGAGGTACATAACTTTCTGGGGACACAGTTCAATTCATAACACTGCACCTGCTTACATTGAAATCAATATGACAGTGAACATCTGAATGAGAAGTAAAATCTTCAGTCCCAAGGTGAGAAGTTTGCTGTACTAAAATCTGAACATTCAAAAGCCTGCACATTTGAGTTTTTTATATTACTGGTGGCTTCTAGAAAAATTACACTATTAGACAAATATGTAGACAGGTCTCTTGCAGATATTAAAAGAGGAGTCTTCTCTGAAAATAAGCTGTGGCCTCAGTGCTGAATCTTTAAGTCTAGCTTACCAAGTCTTGAAGAGGAAATCCTCATGTACATATAAAGCTACTTTTAAAAGTGGACCTTATTTAAAGTTTTCATTGTTTTTTTCTACCTGTCTTAGGGACATAAGAGCTTACTCATTTTAGCTGTCTCCCTTGAAAGAAATATTTCTTCATCACTGGGGAAATTATGAGATCCTGATGTGTTTATAGAGTTTGTATTTATGAAGCAATATAAGTTTATAGATAAGAAAAAAAATTGAATACAAATATTTCATTGTAACATAGTGAGGAGAGCAAACTCTGGCCAATTTAATCTTAAGGGTATATGTACATATGATAGAAGTGGTATAGTAAACAAGTACAATTTCAGGGTCATGTTTCTTTCTAATCTTAACCACAAAATGGTGGGAAAAAATGGGTATTTTGAGAAATTGAGTAAAATAGCTGACACTGCTCTTGTTTTTCTGTAAGTAAAATATAGTAAATTATAAACTTAATTTCTAGGTTTCTGCTGAGTAAGAGTGGGATTTGTATATTTCTCTGTATCACTGGGATTTATTTTGGTCTAATCATATGATGCAACCTGGGTCTTCCATCTAGTACTACCTGGCAGTGTAGATGCCATGTGTTGTCAATGTAGACAATAGGCAGTTCAGACAGTAGATGATCAAAAAATACTGAATAAATAAATGGTCTAGTAAATAAAGGTGTAGCATTCACTTCTGTTGTAATCCCTAGGTCTTTTAGAACTGGTATGGTCATATGGGATGATTTAATTTTGTTCTGTTTAGAGCCATAAAATAACCTCTCACCTATCTTTCTTACCTGAGGATGCTTTTTCATGTCCACAAACATGTCTTTTGCTGATTTATTCTAATTTGCATAGATTTTAATTAGTACTCCATACGAATAGGTAACTTAAGTGAAGGTTTATTAGATTTAACTCACTCAGCTAAGACTTATTGATTGCTAATGATGTATAGGCACTGTTCAAAACACTGTGGATATAATACAGATATGGTTTCTTTTCTCGTGGTTATTACTCTCTAATAGGTGTGACCGAGATTAAGTAAATGAACATACTGTTTTACAAGAATGTGGAATTACAAATTGCAATTAATTGTTATGAATGGGAAGAAGAGAGTTCTATGAGAGAACATGAATTAGGTTGTGAATGGGAAGAAATGCATGGTTTCTGAAAGTTTAGAAGCTGAGACTTAAAGGATGCGAAGGAAATACCACGTGAAAATTGAGGAGAATATGTTTTATGCAAAGGGAATTGCACATTTTAAGATCCTGAAGAAGAGAAAAAGTTGGAAATATTTGAGAGACTTAAATCTGTTATAGCTAGAATGTTGTAATCCGTGGAAATGGAAGTAAGGATGACAAAAAGTGACATCATAAAGGTAAGGAATTGTCACATCATGTAGAACCTCATAGGAGAGTTCTAATCAAATAAGTATTATGATGTAATTCATATACGTACATGTATTATATATATACATATACATATATATGTATATATATAATACATGTATATATATTATATAATATCTCCACTAATTTAGGAATCACCATTAAGAATAGAAACAACAGGAATTTGGATTTATATATTCATGTGCCACCTAACTAGAACTCCTTTTGTTTTAATGGAATAGATTTAGCATTGGATATTGTAATTATGAATTTCCAGTTCAGGGCCTCA
>NW_006429686.1:1114878-1117585 GCF_000325575.1 Pteropus alecto | reverse complement strand
TTTGAAATAATTTTAGACTTACAGAAGTGTTGCAAGAATAGCACAGAGTTCCTGTATACCCTTCACCAAAATTCTGTTAATGAAGACTCTAGTTAAAAGACTATTGTAGTATTTTAAACAAATGATGAAGGTGACACAGAATAAGCTGTTGTTGGAGGTAAGATAAATAGCACTTCCCTCAAATTAACCTACTATGTTTCAGACACTGTGTTTAGTGCTGGAAACACAGTAATGACCAAGAGAGACACGGTTCTTGCCTTCAAGATTCTTATAGTCTAGTGGACTTGAAAATATATCAGACATGGGGTGATGAGAGAGTAGTGTAATGAAAGTCTTTCAGGTTTCAGACTTGAAAAATTGAGTGAGAAAAGATGTCATTTACTGAAGTGGGCATTTCAATTATCTACTGTTCTATAACAACCAATCCCCCCAAATTTAGCTGCTTAAAAACAATCTTTTATTATATCTTATAATGCTGAGAGTTGCTGGGTGGTTTTGCTACTGCACATGATTTCGGCTGTGGTCATTCACGCAGTTGCATTCAACTGAGAGCTTGGCTAAGCCTGGAAAACTCATCATATCCTCACTCATATTTCTGGGGCCTTGGTGCTGGCCTTTGTCAAAAGCACCTCATTTATCCTCTACATGGCTTCTCTTTTCACATATTGTATTATTCACTTATTTAGTCCAACTTCTTAGTGACTCTCTTCTAAGACAAACAGAGATATGAGGCCTCTTAAAAAATAGGCCTGGAGTGGGCATCATTTTCACCATATTTTCTTTGTAAAAGCATGTCACAAGGCAAGCTCAAATTCAGGAAGAAAGGAAATCGATTCTACCTCTCAAAAGGAGAAACTACATGTACTTAATTCTTGGTGACAATTTTGGAAACTACTGTTGTGGAAAAGTCTGGAAGGAAATTTGGATTATAAATCACAAGATCAAATGAGAGGTCAGGATATTAGAGCTATGGAGATCCTAAGAGAGCTTCTGGTCTAATATCATTGTTTTTCACATGAGTAAATTCAAACCCAGAGAAGAAAAGTGACATTAAGGTCCTCCAACTAATTTGTATATGAAATCTGAGGTACAGTTATACCATGTCAGCCAGTGTTTTTTATACCACACTCCTGCTATCTCTTTATATAACAAAATATGATCTACTCTTGGATTTTTCTCTTTTTTGATATTTTCAAGCTAACATTTGAAGGAAACATAACTTGTTTTCCAGATTTCCTCATGAGTAGAAAAATAAGTAAATGGAACATCATCTTAGGAAACCAAGAAAGAAATTGGGTTCTGGCATTGTTTTATTTCTTTTGCCTATATCCCAAATGGATTCATGTTGTCCTTACTCTATTTGTCAAGAGAAAGAGTTATTTGAATTTTAATGCCTCATATATTCTGTAAATTATAAATATCAACATTCGACTCTACTATTTTAATCTTTTCAACAGTGTATAATATTCAGTGTCTGCCATTTTACATCTT
Source organism: Pteropus alecto (assembly GCF_000325575.1). NCBI lineage: Eukaryota > Metazoa > Chordata > Mammalia > Chiroptera > Pteropodidae > Pteropus > Pteropus alecto. Next base: position 1,116,094 of record NW_006429686.1, on the reverse strand, counting down.
CTCTTATTTACAGCATCAGTGAATGATGAAAAAGAGATAGAATGACCATCAAATCAAAATATACAATACTGAGAAGATCAAAATAATGTATCATGAGACTTCTTTTTAAAGCATGGATTACTCAGGATAAGTCTGTCTGATAACTTTCACCTTTACCACTCTCTGCTACTATATACACACAACAGGAACATCTGACTTAAAGACTGTGCATGTGATGATAGTGTAGAATGCAGAAATGAACAATGTAATAACTAAAGTTGCACTAATTTTTTAGTTCATTTGAGAAGGAATTTTACTACGTATGGACATTCTCTAGATTCATTTCAAAAATAGGGTTGATGGTTCTGTATTCATCAAACTTAGTCTTGAAATCTTCTTACGGATCTATAATTATTTCAATTTTCTAAAATTTTAATTAAAATTTAATTTTAATTCATTTTAATGTTAATATTGAAAAAACCAGAGTGACATCAGAAACATAGTGGAGTGAGAAATGTTCCAAGATCTCTCTCCTGGAAACAATAATAAGCTGAACATCTAAAACTCAAATAAAAACACCAAAACAGCACATCTGAGTATGGGATCTGCGCATAAGAGCTACCACAGGTCAGAACCCCAGTTGTTGGGTGGTGGACTGGGAGAAACAAAGAAGCTGCCTCTCATAGCCGGATCTCCCTGTAAGAGGAAAGGGGAAGGGAAAAGATGCAACAAGTTCCCTGTACAACCATGGCTGGGAGAGCTGGGAGCTCAACATGGCCAGTGGCAATGCCCAGTCATCAGGACAGAAAGCAGAGAAGTATGGACAGCAGAGAAGTGGGGATGGCAGAAACAACAGATGATTTTTACCAGCTGCGGTTGCAAAACCAAGGCTGAACCACAGACTCCATTCCCTAAGCCAGAGGGACCCTTCCCCCCATATATCAGACTGAATACTGAGCCCAAGGGAAATCTGAGCAAAAGCTACCAAAACAGTCGCTAACATTGACAAGGACTGAGACTGAGGGTAGCAAGAGTGATTAAACAACTATAGGGAAAAAAATAGGCATTATTAAAGCTTTATATAAAGCAGGGATCCAAGCAGCTTAGACTCCACCTACTAGAAACCAAAATAAAAGCACCTTTGCAACAGGCTAAAGAGAGACCTTTATAAAATAAATCTTCTTTCTGGAAAAACAACAGAATACACTTCCATTAATGCCCAGGAGGCGAAATAGTC
>NW_006429686.1:1112250-1113887 GCF_000325575.1 Pteropus alecto | reverse complement strand
TGAGGCATACACAGGGACAAATTGAGACAACAATAACAGAAAAGAGGAAGATTCAAAGATCTAGATTTGAAAAGGGGAATGGAGATAAGGCGCATGCAGAAGAAAATGAACTATTAAACATATATAACTATTCTTTTACATATTTGTAATGGTAACCACACACCAAAGATTAAGAACTGAAGTACATAACATGAAACAAGAAGAACCAGAGGCAAAACCCACAAAAGCTAACCAAAATAAAGAAAACAGAAACACAAGGACAAGGAAGCAATGGAAACACTGAGCTACCAGAAAGCAAAAGATAAAATGACTATAAGAACACCTCGTATTACAATAATCACACTAAATGTAAATGGGCTGAACTCACCAATAAAAAGGCAGAGAGTTTCAGAATGGATCAAAAAACAAAACCCAACCATAAGCTGCATCCAGGAGGTACATCTCAGTTCCAAAGAGAAATATACACTCAAAGTGAAAGAGTAGAAAATGGTATTTCAAACAAATGGCATTCAGAGAAAAGCGGGAATAGTGGTACTAATATCAGAAGAAATAGACTTCAAAATAAAAAAGGTAAAGAAAGATACTGAGGGACACTTTATAATGATAAAGGGAATCATGCACCAAGAAAACATAACACATTAATATCTATGCTCCCAATCAGGGTGCTTTGAAGTATGTAAAGCAATTACTAACAGAAATAAAGGGAGAAACAGACCAAAACACTATTGTAGCAGGGGACCTAAATACACCACTGTCAGATATGGACATATTATCCAAACCGAAAATCAATAGGTAAGTAATATCCTTAAATGACACATTAGACCAACTGGACATAATTAACATATACAGAGCCTTTCATCTCTAAACAGCTGTTTATACATTCTTCTCTAGTGCCCTTGGAACATTCTCAAGGATTGAGCATATTCTAGAACAAAGAGTGATCTTCAACAAATATAAGAGGTTTGAAATCATCTCAACCATATTCCTGGATCATAATGCTTTGAAACTAGAGATCACCTGCAAAACGAAAGCAGGAAGAGCCGCAAGTACATGGAGATTAAACAACATGCTACTGAAGAATAACTGGGTCAGAAGAGAAGTAAAGAGAAAGATCAAGGGATACATAGAAACAAATGATAATAATAGTATAACATATCAAAACTTTGGGGACACGGCAAAAGCGGTCATAAGAGGAAAATTCATATCATTACAGGGTTATCTCCAAAAACAAGAACAAGTCCAAATAAATAACCTAATGCTTCATCTTAAAAAAAAAAAAACTATAAAAGGAAGAACAAATGAAGCCTAAGTCAGTAGAAGGAAAGAAATAATCAAAATTTGAGCAGAAATTAATGAAATTGAGAAAAAAATATAGAAAAAATAAAAAGAAACAGGAGCTGGTTATTTGAGAAGATTACTAAAATTGAGAAACCACTGGCTAGACTCACTAAAGAAAAAAGAGAAAGGACACAAATAAACAAAATCAGTGATGAAAGGAAATGATGACAAACTGACATCATAGAAATACAAAGGATCATACAAGAATACAATGAAAAAGTATGTAACACCAAATTTAATAACCTAGAAGAAATAGACCAGTACTTAGAAAAATACAACCTTCCTAGACTGAATCAAGA
>NW_006429686.1:1099882-1111696 GCF_000325575.1 Pteropus alecto | reverse complement strand
TTGAAAATCACACGACATCACTTATATGTGGGATATAAACCTAAAAACAACAAATGAGCAGGACAAACAAACAGAGACTCATGGACATGGACAATAGATAAGTGATTACCAGAGGGTAGAGGGATGGAAGAGGGGGAAGGTAGACAGGGTAAAGGGGTCAAATATGTGGTGACAGAAAGAAATCTAACTGTGTGAGGTGAACACAGTATAAATATATATCTGACTTACTGTTAAAGTGTACAGCTGAAACTTATTGGATTTTGTTAATGAATGTCATTATAAAAAAATAAATTAATTAATTAAAAAAATTTAAAAAAAAGAAAAATCATTTAGCACATACTTAAGAGAAGCACAGGTTATCAATCCAAAATAGTATTAGGATTTTACAAAAGTTAAGAGTCATTACCTATTTCAGTTGCATTTCTCTTTTAGTAGTGGAATCATTTCTACAAAAGCAATTTATAGCTGAAACCAAATGTGAAAATATTTTAAGGGGAACGAACTTTGGTGAAAGAGGAGATTCCTAATGTGGTTCCAGTCCCATTGGTGTACAGCCACTACCGTAGTTCTCATAGGAGTCTGCAAAGCGGAAACCTCTGTTCTATTGAAATGTACTGCTCCCTGAAAAAGCCAATGACCCTCTATAAAGCTAACTTTCATTATTTTTCCCAAAAGAAGGGTGAAACCCAGTTGCTCCCTGATTGCAGGAGAGGGGGGCATTTTTTTTTCATTTCTTCTAGATTCCATATAGCAAACTTGACAGTACTAGGCCAACAGTAAGATTCCATCCAATACTTGGGACTACCTTCAACATTAAGGTCTTTTTCAGAGATCATATTGCTAAGATTAGGAGAAATAACTGATTTCTAAAACAATATCAAAAGCTAATGACAACCCTAAGCTATAGATATGGGGCTATGTTATTTACATCACTTAGCTTTATTCACCAAGCCTTTTCTCTTTCACTAAAATTAATGCAAACGCGTGTTTGAATTTTGCATTGCCTCTATACTGCTAGTTGTATATCATAAAGTTTACTTCAAGTAGCTAATGTTTGTCAGCTCTGAAAAGTAATTCCTCAGTAGATGCCCTTAGGTTTCAGAAATTGGAAATAATAGTAGTGGAGTCACCCATAGAAGGTCCCTAAGGGGCTGGCATAAAAGGAAAAAAAAAGAAATTGTTTCTTTACTATTGACTTATAAAAAGGAAGAAATGTGAACTTTCCCATTCCTCTCTGTGTCCAACACTGGGAAATTTATTCATTGGTCAAACACCAGTGCTTACAGAATCATTCTCAAAGCAGTGGGGGAATATATTGACTAGTAACTACCAACTAAGTGACAGTAGATCTACAGACCAGTAATTAGAAAATTATGTTCTGTAAAGCAAAGAACACTTCTCTAAGTATTAAGAGACAAAGAATATAGTCCTAGTTGTGTCACAAAAAGGGTTAGTGATACTAGATTAGTAATTTTACCACAATAACTCATATTTCTCTTTGTAATTCACAAAATGGGGACTAATCATACAATTATTATACATTTATTTACCACTTGCTGTATGTCAGGCACAGTTCTAAGCCTTGGAGGTACAGCAGTAAACAAGACCAACAAAGTCCTTGCCTTCATGGTGCTTACATTTTAGTTTGGGAAAGACACAATTATTGGATAAACAAATGTATAAGATGTTCACAGATTCTATTAAGTTCTATGAAGGAAAAGAATAAGATAATATGATATGAATTCACTGAGGGAGAATACTTCTTAAAAAGTGATCAAAGAAGACCTCACTGAAGAGGTGACATTTAGGATGAGAACTGAAGAAAATGAATGAGCCAACCACGGTAAAAGCTCAAGGAACTTATGACAAAAAATCAGCCTTTCATTGTCCAACTTCAGGATTATAAACTGGGAGAATGACTGTGGGCATAGACTAGAGAGATGATTAGCCTTTATAACAACTGGGCCTCATTACTAGCCTCTGGCTAACAGAAAAAAAAACAGAATTTTCTTATGAATTAACATGTTTGAACATATATAAATCATGTTTTATTTCATAAAGTAAGACATGTAAGCACATACTCATGTTTGTGTGCTATGCCTTTGAGTTCTACTGACAGTGAGCAGTGAGCTAGTAACCTATTAAGAGATTTTAAAGGGTGAAGATCAATGATAAGATGAATTTTCTAGCCAAAGAATAGACAAATTGCTCTGTTATCCAGTTGACCTTATTGTCTCTAAAAGCAACTGGAACTTGATGTCAAAAATCATAGCATAGTGGTTCCCACTAGTCCAGTAAGATACACTTACAAAGTTTTGTAATCAAATTTTGTAATCAGTTTAGTTTTTGAAAGGCTTCATATCCTCTCCCCATCTTGAATTTTATAGTGAATATTGGCCTAGCAAAGTCTCTGCAATATTATGTAATAAAGAATTGGATTGAGTTTTGATGAATCCATCATTTCCTAAACACATTTCACCATGGAATAATTTGTGTGGAAATGTGTGTGTTTGTGTATATGTGTGTGCATATGATGCATACATTTGTGTACATATATACATTATACCCATTGACATCTCACTGAGTACATTTTACAAAAAACTAGATCTGATTATTGGTAACTTATATGAATGGACTCTATCTTTGGTAACACTGAACTTTTACTCCGTGTGCTAGATAGAATAATGCTCTCTTAAAAGATGTCCATATCCTAATCTCTTAAACCTGAGAGTGTGTTACCTAACATGACAAAGGGATATTAAAATTGCTGCTGGAACTGTTACCAAAGTTACAGCAAGACTGAAGCTGTATTGACCTGGCAGCCATTGTTTCCCTGAGACTCTGTTCCATCAAACCCACAATTTGCCCCAGATGGCTTGTTAACAGATAAACCACTGCCATGCCCTTCCCCCAGGTCTCCTAATCCACATTGATAATGAACTTTGTCTAGCACAGGGCAGGCACTGCATGGAAATCAGTGGCATGCAGACCTCCACTGCCTGTAAGAGTTGTAATAGTGCATCTGGGGAGTGCAGGACTCTGCAGGAGGATCCCTAGAAGGCAATTGGTCTCACTGGGATCTGTGGCTACAGCAGGAATGCCCGGGCACAGAAGTTTCAGCAAAACTGAGGCCAAATCGGCCGGATGGCTCTTGTCTCCCTGAGATCCTGCTTCATCCAAGCCACAAAGTTCATGAGCCCATTGACAAACAGCCTTCCCCGCCCTGCCCTTCTCTGGGGTTACACATTCTGTACAGACAACAGACTTTGGCTAGAGTAATGAGTGCATCTTAGGGAAAACAGTTACGGGCAGACCACTTCTGCCTGGATGAGCTACAATATCTCTTGGGAGGGGATCGCAGGGGTCTGTGGACCCACCCCAGGTGGCAGCTTATCTCTGTGTGATCTGTGACTACTGTGGGAAGGCACAGGCACAGAAGTTGTAGAAAACTGAGATTGTATTGGCCTGACAGCCCTTGACTACCTGAGATCCTGCCCCATCCAGTCCACAAAGTGCCTGCAGCATGTTGGCAGGCAGCTGCCCCTGCCCTGCCACTAGCTGGGGTGGCACATTCTGCATACTCAACAGACTTTGGCCAGTGATGTGAGCAAAGTTCAGGGAACACAATGATGAAAAGATCACTGCTGCCAGCATGAGATACAGTATCGTTTGGGCAGTTCACAGGGGTTTTGTGGGCCCATGAGAGATGGCAGTAGGTCTCCCAGTGATATGTGACTTTGGCGGGAGCCCACAGTACCAAAGCTGGCAGTAAATCTGGTGCTATATAAACCTGATGGTCCCATGCCTCACTGGGACAACACTCCAACTAACCAACAAATTACTTGTGGCAAGCCTGCTCCCAGGCAACTGAGTCCTATCTTGTGCTTTCCTTTGGTCATGAATTAGCAGTAAAAAATAGCACTCAGTTCATATGGCCCACACAAAGCCCATTCACTCAGGAGAAACTTTTGATGGCAGGCTACAAACTCAAGCCACATACCTCAGTAATTCTTAAACAGAGCTCAGGTGTTTGCAGGCCCGAGATGGACAGCAGCTGACCTTGCTACAATCAGAAATTTGTACAAGGAGCCACAGAGACAGCACTGGCATGTAAGCTGATATTGCAGTGACAGGGGAAAATTTACTCTATAGACCCAGGAGATTCCCGGGTTCCCTGTACCACCCAACACGCATATCACCTAGAGGCTCATCTAGTTTCAGAGACTTATGGGCAACTGAAAGGCAGTGTCAGACCTGAAAGAACACTGGTCCTTCTGCTGAACTGCCCTAGTTCAGGGATGGGGGATAACTGGACTGCTGCCTACAGCATTGTCTTTTCTACATACCTATAGATCCAGCATAGGCAACAAAGAGCTGCAGATTACTTTATAGTTCCCACCAGGTAGCCCTGAGCAATCAAATGCAGTGCTGACCTTGGCCTACTGGGGAGCCCCTCCCAAGGGACCACAAAACCAAAATATCCAAAGGCTGTCACCAGACCACAATGGAGCAACTCCTGACTAGCCCCATTAGTGGTACATACAAAGGGTGGTTGCAACAAGTACACAAGCCTGCTAGGGCAAATCCCATTCAGTGAGGTCACCCCCACACAGCAACTCTTATCCAGTAGGTGCAGCCAATTCCCACAATTAGTTAGCCTGAGTATTAATCCCAACCACTGATGTACTAACAACAATAAAGTCTTGGCGACAACAGAAGGTCACACACAACCCACACAGAAATCATGTCCAGAAGCCCCAGCATAGGGGATCAGGGAGAGTGTGCCACTGGGCCACACAGGACATCTTCCACATTAGGCCATCTGACCAAGACCGAGAGATGAAACAAACATTCTTGACACATAGAAATGAACACAAAGAGGCTAATAAAATGAGAAAACAAAGAAACATGCCACAAATAAAATAACAGGAAAAAACTCCAGAAAATAAGCTAAATGAAATGGAGGCAAGCAACCCACCAGAGGCAGAGTTCAAAATAATGGTTATAAAGATTCTCAATGAACTTATGGCGAGAATGGATGAGCTCAATTAGAACATCAACAGAGAGATAATAAGCATAAAAAAAGATGTAGAAACCATTTAAAACAAACAGACAGAAATGAAGAATACAATAACTGAAATGAAAAATACACTAGAAGAATTCAACTATAGATGGAATGAAACAGAAGATCAAATCAGTGAACTGAAAGACAATGTAGCAGAAAACACCCAATCTGAACAACCAAAAGAAAGAAATTGAAAAAATGAGGATAGGTTAAGAGACCTCTGGGACAACATGAAACATAACAATATCCTCATCGTAGGAGTACCCAAAGGAGAAGAGCAAGAGCAAGAGATTGAGAAAATTTTAAGAAATAATAACAGAAAATTTCCCTAACCTGGCAAAGGAATTAGACATACACATCCAGGAAGCACAAAGAGTCCCAAACAAGAGGAATTCAAACAGTCCCATACCAGGACACATCATAATTAAAATGCCAAAATTCAAAAACAGAGAATCTTAAAAGCAGCAAAAGAAAGGCAGCTAGTTACTTACAAGAGTACCCCTAGAAGAATGTCTGCTGATTTTTCAATGGAAACTTTTCAGGCCAGAATGGACTGGCAAGAAATATTCAAAGTTATGAAAAACAAGAATCTACAACCATGAATACTCTACACAGCAAGGCTTACGATTAAAATAGAAGGTAAGATAAAGGGCTTTCCAGAGAGGAAAAAGTTTAAGGAATTCATCATCAACAAGCCAGTATTACAAGAAATGTTAAAGGGACTTCTGTAAGAAAAGAGGGAGTAAAAAAAAATAAAGAAAGAAAGAAAAAAGAAAAACTACATACGAATAATAAAATGGCAGTAACTATGTACTTATCAATAATCATTTTAAAAGTAAATGGATTAAATGCTTTAATCAAAAGACATATGGTAGCCAAACTGATAAGAAAACAAGCCCTATGAATATGCTGTCTATAAGACACTTCAAATCAATGACAATGACTGAAAGTAAAGGAATGGAAAAAGATATTTCAAACAAATGGAAATTAAAAAAAAAAAAAAACCTGAGTAGCAATACTTATATAAACAAAATAGACTTTTAAAGAAAGGCTATAATAAGAGACAAAGAAGGGTATTACATAGTGATAAAGGGGTCGATAAGTCAAGAGGACATAACCTTAGTAAATATATACACACCCAACACAGGGACACCTACATACATAAAGCAATTATTGACTGACATTAAAAGGAGCATTCAACAGTAATACACTCACAGTAGGAGGCTTTAACACTCCATTGACAACAATGGACAGATCTTCCAGCCAAAAAAAAAAAAAAAATCAACAAGGAAATAATGGGCCTAAAAGACGCACTAGATCAGATGGATTTAATAGATATTTTCAGAGTATTTCACCCAAAAGCAGCAAAATATACATTCTTCTCAAGTGCACATGGAACATTTTCCAGGATGGACCACATATTAAGACACAAAACAAGTCTCAATACATTTAAGAAGATTGAAATCATTTCAACCATCTTCTCCAAGCGTAACGGTATGAAACTAGAAATCAACTACAAGAAAAAAACTGGAAAATATACAAACACATGGAGGCTAAATAACATGCTACTAAACAATGAATGTTATAACAACGAGATCAAGGGAGAAATCAGAAGATACCTAGAGACAAATGAAAATGAAAACAATGACTCAAAATCTATAGAACACAGCGAAAGCAGTCCTAAGAGGGAAATTCATAGCAATACAGGCCTACCTCAAGAAAAAAGAAAAAGCTCAAATAAACAATCTAACCTTACAATTAAGGGAACTAGAAAAAGATTAGCAAACAAAGCCTAAAGTGAATAGAAGGAACGAATAAAGATTAGAGCAGAAATAAATGAAGAGTCTAGAAAAATAATACAAAAGATTAATGAAACCAAGAGCTGGTTCTTTGAAAGGATAAACAAAATTGACAGACTCTTAGCCAGACTCATCAAGGAAAAAAGAGAGAAGACTGAAATAAATAAAATCAGAAATGAAAGAGGAGAAATAACCATGGACTCCACAGAAATACAATGAAACATAAGAAAATACTACGAGCAATTATATGCCAACAAACTGGACAATCTGGAAGAAAAAGACACATTCCTAGAAACATGCCATCTCCCAAGACTGAGTCAAGAAGAAACAGAAAATCCGAACTGACCAATTATCACCAAAGAAATAGAATCGGTCATCAAAAACCTCCCAAAAAACAAAAGTCCTGGACCAGATGGTTTCATAGGCAAATTTTACCAAACATTCAAAGTAGAATTATCACCTATTCTTCTCAAACTATTTCAAAAAATTCAAGAAAAGAGAAGGCTCCCTAACTCCTTTTATGAGGCCACCATTTCCTCGATTCCAAAACCAGGCACAGACATTACAAAAAAAGAAAACTTTAGGCCAATATCTTTTATGAACATTGATACAAAAATCCTCAACAAAATATTAGCAAATTGAATTCAGCAATATATTAAAAATATCATACATCACGAACAAATCAATTATTGTGACACACCACATTAACAAATTGAAAGATAAAAAACATACAATCATATCAATAGTTGCAGAAAAAGTGTTCAACAAAATCCAGCATCCATTTATGGGAAGAAAAAAAAAAAACCTCTCAGCAAAGGGGGAATTGAGAGAACATACCTCAACATAATGAAGGCCATATATGACAAATGTACAGCTGACATCATACCCAATGAGGAAACCTAAAATTGTTTTCTTTAAGATCAGGAACAAGACAACGATGCCCACTTTCACCACACCTCTTTAACATTGTATTGGTAGGCGTAGCCACAGCAATAAGACAAAAAAGAGAAATAAAAGTTACTTGAATTGGAAAGGAAGAAGTAAAACTCTCGTTATTGGCAGATGACATGATACTATATAGAGAGAACCCTAAAGATTCCATCCAAAAACTGTTAGAATTGATCAATGAATTCAGTAATGTAGCAGGATACAAAATTTTCAGAAGTCAGTTACATTTTTGTACACCAATAATGAACTTTTGGAAAAAGAAATTAAAAAAGCAATCACATTTATAATCGCATCAAAAACAATAAAATAACTGGGAACCAAATTAACCAAGGAGGTAAAAGACTTATTCTCAGAAAATTGTAAGTCATTGAAAAAAGAAATTGAAGAAGATACAAATAAATGGAAGCATATACCATGCTCATGGGTAGGAAGAATTAACATCATTAAAATGGCCAAACTACACAAAGCAATCTATAGATTCAATGCAAATCCTACGAAAATGCCAATGGTATTTTTCAGAGAGATATAAAACAAATATCCTAAAATATGTATATATATAAATGGAACCATGAAAGATTCTGAATAGCTACAGCAATCTGGAGAAAGAAGAACAAAGTTGGAGGTATCACCCTACCTGATATCAAATTATACTACGAGGCTACAGGAATCAAAACAGCATGATACTGGCATAAAAAAACAGACACATAGGTCTATGGAATGGAATTGAGGGCCTGGAAATAAAACCACTCCTATATGGTCATTTAATCTATGCAAAAGAGGCAAGAATATACAATGGGGTAAAAGACAGTCACTTCAACAAATGGTGTTGGGAAAACTGGACAGATACATGCCAAAAAACAAACTGGACCACCTTCCTACTCTGTATACAGAAATAAACTCAAAATGGTTTAAAGACTTAAATGTAAGACCAAAACAATAAAACTATAAGAAAACATAGACAGTAAACTCTGATATTGCTAACAGTAATGTCTTTTTGGATATGTCTCCTTGGGCAAGGGAAACAAAAGAAAAAATAAACAAATGAGACTACATCAAAATAAAAAGTTTTGTACAGCAAAGGAAACCATCAACAAAACAAAAAGACAGCTGACGGATTGGGAAAAGATTCGCCTATGATACATCTGATAAGAGGTTAATATTCAAAATATATAAAGAACTCAAAGAACTCAACAACAAAAAATCAAACAATACAATTAAAAAATGGGCAGAAGACCTGAACAGAAATTTCTCCAAAGAGGAAATACAGATGAACAATAGACATGAAAAGATGTTCAAGGTCATTAATCATCAGAGAAATACAAATTAAAACCACAAATGAGATATCACCTCACACATGTCAGAATGGCTATCATCAATAAATCAAAGAAAAACAAGTGCTGCTGATGATGTGAAGAAAAGGGAACTCTCATACAGTGTTGGTAGGATTGCAAATTGGTACAGCCACTATGGAAAACAGTCTGCAGGTTTCCCCCAAAATTAAAAATTGATATACCTTTTGCCCCAGCAGTTGCACTTTTGGATATTTATCCAAAGAAAACCAAAACAATAATTCGTAAAGATCTATGCATCCCTATGTACATGGCAGCACAATTTACAATAACCAAGATATGGAAGCAACTGAAATTCCCATCAACAGATAATTGGATAAAGAAGTTATGGTTAATATATACAATGAAATTTTACTCAGCCATTAAAAAACGAAGTCCTACAATTTGCAACAACATGGATGGACCTAGTGGTTATTATGCTGAGTGAAATAAGTCAGACAGAGAAAGATAAATACCATATGATTTTTCTTATATGCAGAATCTAAGGAACAAAAAGAACAAACTAATCAAATATAGACTCACAAATATAGAGGACCATCTGGTGATGGCCAGAGAGGAGTGGGTTGGTGGGCTGAGAGAAAGGGTGAAGGGTTAAAGTATAAATTAGTGGTTCATAGATGGTCATGGGGATGGGGAGCACGGCATAGGGAATGCAGTTAACGTTAATGTGATGTCTAGCTGTAGAGCCAGAGGAGAGAAAGAACAATCAGGAAGATCGTTTTTGATAATTGTTTCAATTTCGAACTGCTGTTCAGTCTATTTTGATTTTCAAGTTCTTCTTGATTCAGTCTAGGAAAGTTATATTTCTCTAAGTACTGGTCTATTTCTTCTAGGTTATTAAATTTGATGTTATATACTTTTTCATAGCATTCTTGTATGATCCTTTGTATTTTTGCAGTGTTTGTCATAATTTCTTCTCTTTCATCTCTGATTTTATTTGTATCTTTTATCTTTTTCCTTTAGTGAGTCTAGCCAGGGATTTGTCAGTTTTATGAATCTTCTCAAATAGCCAACTCTTTGTTGCATTTATTTTTACTATTGTTTTGTTATTGTTGTTGTTGTTAATTTCATTTATTTCTACTGGAATTTGAATTCTTTCTTTCCTTCTGCTGATTTTAAGCTTCATTTGTTCTTCCTTTTCTGTTTTTTGTTTTTTTGTTTTTTTTGAGATGAAGCATTAGGTTGTTTATTTGGACTCGTTCTTGTTTTTGGAGATAGGCCTGTAATGATATAAACTTTCCTCTTATGACCGCTTCGTTGTGTCCCAACAGTTTTGATATGTTGTACTGTCATTATCATTCGATTCTAAGTATCTCTTGATCTCTCATTTTATTTCTTCTCTGACCCAGTTATTCTTCAGTAGCATGTTGTTTAATCTCCATGTATTTGTGGTTCTTCTTGCTTTCTTTTTGCAGTTGATCTCTAGTGTCAAAGCATTATGATCAGAGAAGATGGTTGGTATGATTTCAAACCTCTTATATGTGTTGAGGCTATCTCTGTGTCCCAGTATGTGGCCAATCCTTGAGAATATTCGGTGTGCTCTAGAGAAGTATGTATAAGCAGCTGTTTGTGGATGAAAGGCTATGTCAATATCAATTATGTCCAGTTTGTCTACTGTGTTATTTAAGGACGTTGCTTACCTATTGATTTTCTGTTTGGATAATATGTCCATATCTGACAGTGGTGTATTTAGGTTCCCTACTACAATAGTGTTTCTCCCTTTAGTTCTGTTAGTAATTGCTTTACATGCTTCAGGGGACCCTGATTGGGAACATAGATATTAATAAGTGTTATATCTTCTTGGTTCATGATTCATTTTATCAATTTGAAGTGTCTCTCAGTATCTTTCTTTACCTTTTTTATTTTGAAGTCTATTTCATCCGATAATAGTACCACTACTCCCACTTTTCTCTGAATGCCATTTGCTTGGAATATCATTTTCCACTCTTTCATTTTGGTCTAATATTTGTCTTGGGAGCTGAGATGTGTCTCCTGGAAGCAGCATATGAATAGGTTTTGTTTATTGATCCATTCTGGAACTCTCTGCCTTTTTATTCGTGAATTCAGTCCATTTACATTTAAGGTGGTTATTGAAATATGAAGTCTTCTTAAAGCCATTTTATCTTTTGCTTTCTGATAGCTTGGTGTTTCCCTTGCTCCCTTGTCCTTGTGTTTCTGTTCTATTAATTTTGTTTGGCTTTTGTGGGTTTTTTATGTCATATATTTCGGTTCTGAATCTTTGGCATGTGGTTACCATTACGAATATGTAAAGGATAGTTATATATATACAGTAATCCACTTTCTTCTGCGTGTGCCTTATTTCCATTCCTCTCTGTAAATTTAGATCTTTGAATCTTCTCCTTTTCAGTCATTGTTGTCTCAATTTGTCCTTATGTACGTTGAACATTCATTACTATCTTGCTATAGCAAATCTCTTCTTATTTTAAGTTTATAATCCCCTGTTCCTAGTAAGGGTTGTACTCCTCCGCTTTTATTAGCCTGCTAGTCACCTTAATCCTAATTATGTTTTGTGGGGGGGTTTTTTGGTCATTTTTTTTAGATGAGTTGACCCCTTTCAGTATTTCCTGTAGTGCAGGCCTCGTAGTGGAGAATTCCCTCAATTTTTGTATGTCTGGAAAGGTCTTAATTTCTC
>NW_006429686.1:1093833-1099013 GCF_000325575.1 Pteropus alecto | reverse complement strand
TAAGTTTATTTTCTGGAGATTTTTCTCTTTCTTTCTGAGATGCCTTTTCACCTTGGTTGTTCATGGTGTTTAATGGACTATTTCTCTGCCTGAGCATTAACGGAAGTCTATTCTGCTTTTTTTTTTTTCCCCCAGAAGGAAGATTTATTTTATAAAGGTCTCTCCTTAGCCTGTTGCAAAGGTGCTTTACTTTTGGTTGCCAGTAGGTGGAGTCTAAGCTGCTTGGATCCCTGCTTTATATAAAGCTTTAATGATGCCTTTTTTTCCTTATAGTTGTTTAATCACTCCCGCTACCCTCAGTCTCAGTCCTTCTCAGTATTAGCAACAGTTTTGGTAACGTTTCGTGAGATTCTCCTGGGTCTCTGCGTTGTTCGGTCTCGGATATATGGAGGGGAGGGACTCTCTGGTTTATGGGATGCTGGCTGCGGCTCAACTTGTGTTTTGCAACTGTGGCCAGTAAAAATCAACTGTTGTTTGTCTGCCATCTTGCTTCTCTGCTTTCTGTCCTGATGACTTAGCCCTGCCGCTGGCTGCATGGAACTCACAGTTTTCCTAGGCAGAGCTGTTCAGGGTACTCACTGCACCTTCTCCTGCTCCCCGTCTTTTTACAGGGAACTCCAGTGGCTGTGAGAGGGAGCTTCTTTCTTTCTCCCACTCCATTGCCCAACACCCTGGGTTCTATCCTGTGGTATCTCTTATGCACAGATTCCACGCTTAGACATACTGGTGTGCAGTTGGGTATTTTTTTGTTGAATTTTAGATGTTCGGCTTATTGTTTTTTGTTTGTTTGTTTGTTTTTGTTTTTGTTTTTTATGGGGAGAGATCTGGGGATGTCTCTCACTCCATCATGTTTCTCCAACCTCTCTCTAACTTGATTTATAAAATTAGTCAATGACTTGAATATACATTTTTTCAAAGAAGGCACACAAATGTCCACCAGGTATATGAAAGATATTTATTGTCACTAATCATCAGGAAAATGCAGATCTAAACCACAATTAGATATCACTATACACCTCTTAGGAAGGCTATTAAAAATAAACAAACAGAAGAACTCTTAAGAGATAAATGCAAGTGTTGGTAAGGATGTGGAGAAATTAGTACCTTTGTACACTATCAATGGGAATGTATAATGGCATTGCCACTATAGTAAGCACTACATATCTTCCTCAAAATATTACAAATAAAACTACTATATGATACAGCAATCCCTCTCCTGAATGTATATCCAAAATAATTTAAGTCAAGATCTCAAAGAGATATCTGCATTTCCATGTTCATTGCAGTATTAGTCACAATAGCCAAGATATGGAAACAACCCACATATACTTTGACAGATAAATAAAAAATATATAGCTTATACATACAATGAAATATTATTCAATCTTAAAAAAAGAAATCCTGCCATTTGCAACAACATGGATGGACCTAGAAGGCATTATGCTAAGTGAAATAAGCCAATCATATAATGACAAACACTGCATATTTCTACTTATATTTGGTATCTAAAATAGTCAAACTCATAGAAGCAGAGAATAGAGCAGTGGTTGCCAAGTGATGGGGTAAGGAGAAAATGAGGAAATGTTGCTCAATGAGTATAAAGTTTCTAGTATGCAAGATCAATACTTTCTAGAGATCAGCTGTACAACAGAGTACCTATAATTAACAATACGCTACTGTGAAATTTAAAATATGTTAAGAGGATGATGTCATGTTCAGTGTTCTTACCACAAGAAACAAACACCAAAAAGAATAGGGAATTCTTGGAGATGATGATATGTTTAGTACCTTGATTGGGGTGGCAGTATCACGAGTGTAAATCATATGCCCAAATCATTAAGAGAGATTTTTTTTATATAAAATGTGATTACATTTTTGGTATACAAATTATACCTCAATAAAGCTAAAGGATAATACATTTTTGTGGTTTTACATCACTAAGTCTGTGATAACTTCTTGCAGCAGCAGCAGCAGGTAACTAAATTACCTTACATTACAGGTAGACTGCACTGCACTGGAAAAGAAACCAACACTATAGAGAGCACATTTAGTAGACTACTCTGTTGACATGACAAAGAATGTAGTTCCTTCAGCCACATTGACTAGACACACTACTGAAATTAGCAACTTATATAGAGTGAATGCAAATCAAGATGTAATCGAGCTTCATAAGGCATACAAATTGTAGAGATCATTTCACTTATCAACATTCTCGTATTTTTCACTGGTTCTGTTAATGCAGATGCTAGGATTTTAAAAAACAACACTGATTATGTTGAAATGACTGTTTTCTTCTGCATCAGCTTTGTAGCTCCAGATCCACAAGGACATCATGAGTATGAATGATGTCTATTTTTACTCGTTTTACTTTTGCAGCAAGTATTCTTGGGTCCTGTTTCTTGAAAGCTGAAAGGAATTTTCCTTTAAAAAAGACTCTTTACCATAAACTATTTTGTGCAGTCCTATATATATGAAGTTGCTCTATGAATCTAGCCTCAGTAGAGCATGTACATGTATCTTGAGTTGTTCTAGCCATGAAGAAGAATTTTTTTTGAACCACCCACCCACGTGCATGTGTCCCTCCATGACAGATAGCATTTCATTGGCCAAAATCAAGATTACAGACTGAGACAATAATAGTGGGGATGGACTAGAGAGAAACTGATTAGCCATTATAACAACTGGACCTATGAACTTGGCCTTATTTGTAGCCAGGTGAACTAAGAGAAAAAAGTATTTTTACTTTAGATTTGAGAATGATTGTCTTAACATCTTCTGTTTAGTATAGTATTGAGCAAAAGACTATCTCTTCTTTACATTAGATATCTTGAAATAACCATCCAAGTGTATGAGACTGTTAAAATCTCATGTTTAACTGAATGAAACAATATATTTTATTTTTTAATTGAACTCCAGTATAGTTATATACTGTATACTGCATGTATACAAGTCCTTTATCAGGTGGTTGGCTCATTCAATAATATCTAAAAGAGGAACTAAAATTTTGAGTGAACCAAGTCTAAAATACTATATGTAATGCAAATACTTAGAGATTCTAATTCCAAACTTTTAAATTCTTTTGTTCCTAATTTCAATGCAACCTTATGGCTTTTCTGAAAGCTTTTGTTTCCATAGATTATTAAAATCGTTCCAATCATACAGCTCTTAAAATAGATACTGCAATTAGACATGGGCCTTTGCCTCTTCTCTGTGGGGGGTGTGTGTGTGTGTGTGTGTGTGTGTGTGTGTGTGTGTGTGTGAGAGAGAGAGAGAGAGAGAGAGAGAGATTTTAAAAATTGAGGTAGAATTGAAAAACAAAATTGAAAGATATTTAATTTGTACAATATGACAATTTGATATACATATACATTGTGAAATAATTCTCATTGAGTTAACACATCCATTGCCTCGCATATTTAACTTTTTTTGCTTTTTGAATTTATAATGACATTTAAATTGTACTTTCTTATCAAATTGTAATTATATAACTTAATGTTATCAGCTACACATTAGATCCTCAGCCCTTATACATCTTATAACTAAAACTTTTACTCTTTTACCAAACTTTTCTCGTTTCCTCTACGCACGCCCCAGCCCCAACACCACTTTTCTAGTCTCTGTTTCTATAGTTTAACTCTTTTTTTAGGCTCCACATATATATGATATCATGCATTATTTCTCTTTTTCTTGTTAGCTTATTTCACTTTACATAATGCCCTCTCAGTTCATCTTTATTATCTATGTTGACAAGTAACAGAATTTCCTTCTTTTTTAAAGCTGACTATAATTCCATTGAAAGCATATACCACATTCTGTTTATGCAATTCACTGTATAAAATCATTAATCTATCCACAGATATTTAGTTTGTTTCCATACCTTGGCTAAGGTGAGTATGCTCCTATGAACATGGGAGTGATGGGAGTATAGATATTTCACTTCCTTTGAATATAAACCCAAAAGTGGAATTGTTGGATTATATGGCAGTTCTATTTTTAATTTCTTGAGGAAACTCCATATTTTCCATAGTCTCTGTACCAGTTTACATTCCCATCAACAGAGGACAAGGGTTCACTTATTTCCACATCCTTGCCAGCATTTGTTATTTCTTGTCTTTTGTTAATATACATCCTAACAGGTGTGAGGTGATATCTCATAGTGGTTTTGCATTTCTCTGATAATTAATGATGTTGAGCATCTTTTCATAAACGTCTTGGCCATTTGCATGTCTTCTTTGGGAAAAATGTTTATTCAGCTTTTTTGCCCATTTTTAATTGTGTTATATTTTGTAGTTATTGAGCTGTATGAGTTCCTTGTATATTTTGGATATTAATCTTTTATTGGATATGTGGTTTACAAAGATTTTCTCTCATTCTATAGAGTGCCCTTTTATTTCGTTGATGGTTTCCTTTGCTGTGAAGAAGCTTTTTAGTAGTCCTACTTGATTATTTTTGTTTTTGTTTCCTTTGTTTTTGGTGTCAAATCCAAAATATCATCACCAAGACCCTGTTTTTTGTTTGTTTGATTATTTGTTTTATTGAGCTTTATGGCTTCTGACTTTACATTAAAGTCTTTAATCCATTTTCAGTTGAGTTTTGTGTACAGCGTAGGATAAGGTTCCATTTTTATTCTTTTACATGTGGCTCTAGAGTTTTTCCAGCACCATTTATTGAAGAGACTATTCTTTCCCCATTGTATATTCTTGGTTCCTTTGTTGTAAATTAATTAACCATAAATGTGTGGGTTTATTTATGGTTTTCTATTCTGTTCCATTGAACTATGTATTTGCTTTTATGCCAATACCACAGTGTTTAGATGACTATAGCTTTGTATTATAAGCTGAAAGAAAGGAAATATGATGCATCCTCCTTTGTTTTTCTTTTTCAAGATTGCTTTGAGCTTTGAGGGTCTTTTGTGGTTCCATACAAAATTTTAAATTGTTTTATTTCTGTGAAAAATGTCATTGGAATTTTAGTAAGAATTGCATTGAATTTGTAGTGTGGATATTTTAACAGTATTAGTTCTTCTGATCCATGAGCACATAATATCTTTCTATTTATTTGTCTTCTTTAATTTCTTTCATTAATGTCTTTTCAGTGAACTGATCTTTCACCTCCTTGATTAAATTTATTCTTAATATTTTATCCTTTATGATGCTATTGTAAATGGGACTTTTTTTTTT
>NW_006429686.1:1088965-1093822 GCF_000325575.1 Pteropus alecto | reverse complement strand
CGAGGCAACCCTTGGTTGATCTCACAGATTGCAAGGACCTTGTCAGCTTACAATCCTTTATTTTTTTTTTATTTTTTTTACACCTACAGCACTTGGTCTTCCTAGGTGGTCTCCCATCCAAGTACTAACCTGCTTAGCTTCTGAGATCAGAAGGGATCGGACTTGTTCAGGGTGGCATGGCCGTAGACTGTAAATGGGATTGTTTTCTTCATTTCTTTCTGATATTTTGTTATTAGTGTATAGAAACACAACATATTTTTGCATTGATTTGTATCCTGAAACTTTACTAATTTTTTTATTAGTTCTAACAGTTTTTTTTTTTTTTATGGAGTCTTTAGGGTTTTCAACGTATAATGTTATGCCATCTTCAAAAAGAGACAATTTTGCTTCCTCCTTTCCAATTTGGATGTCCTTTATTTCTTTATTTCCCCAATTTCTCTGGTTAGAATGTCTACAAACTATGTTGAAAAAAAGTGGCAAGACTGGGCATTCTTGTCTTGTTCCTGACAGAGGAAAAGCTTTCAGCTTTTTCCCACTGAATATGAAGTTAGCTGTGGGTTTGTCATATAAGGCCTTTATTATGTTGAGTCCCTCAGTACACAGTTTCCTGAGAGTTTTTATCATGAAAGTACTTTAAATTTTGTCAATTTTTTTTCTGTTATCTATTGAGGTGATCATGTGATTCTTATCTTTCACTTTGTTAATGTATATCACATTTATTGATTTGTGGATGTTGAGCCTTCCTTGCACTCATCGAATATATACTTGATTATGTTGTATGATCTTTTTAATGTATTTCTGAATTTGGTTTGCTAATATTTTTGTTGAGAAACTTTGCATCAATGTTCATCAGGGATATTGACCTGTAATTTTCTTTTCTTATAGAATCTTTCGCTAGCTTTGGTATTGGGGTAATGCTGGCCTCATAAAAATGAGTTTAGAAGTATTCCTCCTTTTTTTCTGGAAGAGCTTGAGAAACATTGATATTCTTCTTTAAGTGTTTGGTAGAATTAATCAGTGACGCCATCTTGTCCTGGACTTTTTTTTCCTTTTTGTTTGACTCTGGTTTCTTATTGAGCTCAGGTGAGTGGTAAGAAATAGCTCCAGAGTCTTTTGTTCCATTCTAACAGAGCTGTTTCTCTGAGTCTACTAGGCAATACTTTCCTGGTATTTTCCTATAGGCAAGAAGCTTTTATCTGTATCTTTTTGAGACATGGAGGTTGTACTTCAACTATGGCTTTTATTTCTAATTTTTCAAATCCATTGAAGTAGTAATAACCATATTTTTGACCCCGAATTAGACTGCATTATCTAATATCTTCCCCCACCCCTGATTTGTGAATTTATTCAAGTGGAAAGTTTTACCAAGGTGTAAAAATAAAATCACATTTGTTATGTATTTAACAAATGACATTTACTGAAAGGAATAAAATTTAGTAGATGAGAACAATTCCAAAAACTCAAGTAATGAGTCATCTTTCAAACTAGGATCAGACAGTATCCACAAACGAATCGGAGGGAAGAAACTCCATCAGTTCCTGATATTTTGTATACTTTCTACTAACATATAGTCAAAAGAACCAGACAAAAGAATTTTTAAAAAAACGTTTCAGCCATCCCTATATTGATTTATAGGGCATTTTTTTTTCAAATCATGTAAACACACACACACACACACACACACACACACACACACACACACACACACGCCAGGAGTACTCAATAATGTAGTGCTTATGTAATTTGATACAATTATTTTGTGTAAGTCGTTTTTTAAGAATCTATTGAATTCTATTCATTGCAAAAAAATGGATTTTCTTGAACAAATGCCCTTAGAGGGAAGGTCTACCCAAGGCCGAATATTATTCTTGACTAGGAATTGCTGTCATCCAAAAATATAACATCTCATTTTTTTCTAAACAGTTCTGTGAATAGTTTTTAAATTATTAACTAATTCATTCAGGACCTGACAATTTCATTACCTTTAGGTTTTAGGTCACTTGATGTGTGGGATGAGATTATATTACCTCTAAGTATACTTCTTGTCAGAAGCACCAATACAGCACTTTTCTAATCCTTTCCCTCACTTAATTTATGTGAAATATTAGGCTTTGTAACAATTCTAAGTCATTGCTTATGGCATGTGTCTGATATTCTTTAAAGAATTCATGAGAATTTAAGAAGAAAGTGAAAAAAATATGACTTTACTATTGACAGTAACAGGTGATTATGGAATTAAGTAGGGGACAGCAGAACAGCTGGCAGACATCTGTATAAACTCAACTTTCTAGCTGTACCCTAGATTGAAACCAGCAATGTTTAAAAGTTTAAGCTGACTCCATTAAATCTTATTTAGATTATCTATCAAATCATACAAAATGTCAATAGTATAGGGAAAGCTAGTGTTTACTAACTGTATGTCTGTGGGTTGTTAGAAAAGTAATGAGTCAAAATTCACCCAGTTTTAACAAACATCAATCTACTATCAGTGGATATTTCCTAAGAAGAATCGGTGTCCAGCTAATTTTCCACCTTCAGGCTTTGACCAACTAACCAAAGACTCTCTCACTAGATAAGACCTTAAAAAGCTACCCATCCTAGTTTTTCATTCATCAGCAATAACCATTGGAACCTCGGTGCTTAATTTATCCAGTCAGGAGAAGCAGTGGGATTTGGTGTAATCTGGGGGCAAGTGGGGCAAGAAAAGATTTTTGTTTCCAACCCTGCTGGATCTTTAGCAAGTTGTCTGAGCTTTCTGTGCTTTTCTTTATTCACTTACCAAATGAAAGGAAAGATGCCTGCCAGAGCACAGAGAAAAAAAAAAAAAGACATATGTGCTAAAAGACATTGAAACAAATACTACAAAAGTCCAAAAACGTAGAATGTAGAATGTTGTTAGAAATAGACATTACATTGTAACCCACAATGCTATGTGTAGCTAAGAAATACGAACAGAGATTTCACAGAAATATGTAAGGCGGTCCATGAATTGAAAATGAGCAATTAATGGGGGCTTTTGAGTAAAAACTAATGTTGTACACTGGGATGGGAGTAGCTACAAAAAATAAGTAAAAAGTTAATTGAAATTTTGCTTTACAGTTCTTCCTAACCAAATTTCTTAAAGAACAGCTGCACCAGTAAGGTACTGCAAACAAAATTTGTGCTTTAATCTGTTTAAAATGATAACCTTTGTCAGACTTCAGGATAGATCATGCTAGAGAAATCAATCAAATCAAGGTTAAGGAGCAGGAGAGATGGAAGAAAGGACAGAGTTAGAATAGGAATGGAGGTGGTGCATAAGAAGAGCTTTGTAAATTCCCCAACACTATGAACATGTCATTATGCAAAAATAAATACTAACAATAATAATAATGCTACTTCTAGGCTCTGAACACAGTCCTTTTCTTTAAGGATATCCATGGATCTGTAGCTATTTCCTCCTTCACATTCCCTGAGAAGTCATAAAAGATGTATGTTCACTTATCACAACATCCTTTTAGCTGAAAACAACCACAGACCAAGTCTTTCCTGGTAAGGCCAGGAGACATAAACCCCACAATTATTAACTCTTTGGGGATCATAGATAATTTTCAGAAATAAATGGAAACTACACAGACTACAGAGAAAATAATGTCCATAAGCTGAAAATTATGCTTGTAATTTTAGAAAATTCATAGTGTCTTGGATTCCAGGTTAGAAACCTCTGTTTGTCTTTGGACTACTCTAACATCTTCTTGAATGCTCATTTGCCAGCTCCACCACTGAGGAGGGAGATCAGTGAGGATTTTAAGTATTTTTTGACTTGGACATTTAGGTCTTATACAAATTTAACAAATAGTCAGAGATTGGCAAGGTGGAGTATGACTGGAATACAATGGCTGATAAGTGTTTTGGGAACTCACTCACTGTAGGCTTGAGTGATCAAGGGGATCTTCAGTGAGTCCTAAGGATCTGAACTATCCCTGGAATATTTAAAGCAGGAGAGAGGGAAGAAAAGACTTGTTTGGGCTATTAAATGAGAATGTCTTGACTTGGCAGAGATTCCTGTTGTTGAAAAGAAAATTGGGAACTTGTGATCAAGAGGAATGGGGGCGTGGAACAGCTATGATCTGAATCTCTTGACATTTGCTTCGTGACTTGGCTTTAGGGAAATGGATCTAGCTTATCTGAAAAAAGTAAATAGAAAATATCATATAAACCTGTAAGAATTGTACACTTATCCTTGTGACTTACTTTAGTATATGTGACAAGAGCATATTCTGAGCTGTACTTGGAGTTGCAGAAAATCTATTCCTACAGAAGTTGAGAGGTCGTCAGTAGGGTTTAGAAGTTTGTAAGATGTAAGGAAGTTTTTTGAGAGTTCAAAGCCCACAACTCAGGGAAAGGAGTGGGGAATGAATATGAATAAATAAGATGGCTCAAATATTTTTTTAAAGATGTGATTCAGGGTCTGGGGACAGCTGTTTGTGGTGCTTTTCCCCAGCCAGACCATGTTCTCATCGAGTGCATATTCTTTATTTTGACTAAAATAACCCAAGCAGCAGTGATTTGGCAAGAAGAAACTTTATTCTTCTTGCACTGGGCAGGGATTTTTCATTTAATCTATCATTCTGAACTTGCTGTACTGTTTTCAAAAGTCACAGTAAGTTATTCAGAGTTGACTTTGACAGCATCTCTAGAACACAGGGGAGACTTAGCCCATAATTACAAGATGGTATGACATCTGGAGAAGTCAGGAATCATCCAGGTATTGAGTATCCAGGATGTCAAACTGCAATGAAAGACTTTTAGAGGGCAGCGAAAGCACCTGCTTGGAACAGTACACACACACACACACTCACACACACACACACACAC
>NW_006429686.1:1081938-1088898 GCF_000325575.1 Pteropus alecto | reverse complement strand
ACACACACACACACACACACACACACAAACTAAAAGGTCAACGAATATATATTATATATATAATTTTTGTACACATTACATCACATCCCCTCTAGTAAATGAAAAGCTATTTCAGGATAGAATCCATTTGATACCAAACTATACTAGAGGGTCATGCACATAGGAAACAAATTCAATAAGTGCAAGAGTGAGTAGTGATATTTAAAACAAACTTTACAACAATTATTTCTACTTTCACTAGATGATATTTTCAGTGCCTACTGTGTCCTAGGCACATGCCTGGGGATATAGAAATAAAATGCATAGTCTTTTTCCGGAAGGGTCTCACAGCTCAGTAGAAGACATAGACACGTAGATGAAGAATTTGAGTGCATAGTGAAAAGTTGTGCGATAGAGATGTGCACAGAGTCCTAAAGTAGTTCAGAGGGTGGGCACCTCACCCAGATTGGAGTGTTGAACTGTAGTCTAGGCATCGAAGAGATATAATGGGACTAGTTAGGATGATATTAATAGAACACTTGAAATTGGGTTCTAGACTAGAGTTCTTTCCACTGGACACAAGAAATATCTGTGTAACATCATAGAAATCAGAGATCAGGAGTGTTTAGAAAGGCAATGTTGCCAGAAATTAAGTAAACATCATTTATCCCTTTACTGACTCCAGGGTACCACACTAAATGCTGAGGATGGGGATATGAAATGTCCACAGATCATTATCTCAAGAAACTAAATAATGACCAGGTATAATACTGTACCCACAGGGAGCTTATACTTCATAGACATTTGGTGATTACCGACACTGTGGACCCAAGCACATATGGGTTGGACCCAAACACTATGCAGAAGGCAAAGGTAAATTATTGCTGCATTTTTTTTGTCAATCTTTATCTTTATTATTTGTCTTATGTTGCAAACCCTGTGATGAGACTGTTTACTCACTCTTAGGTTGCCAGGAGTCCAAACTAACTGGATGGCATGTAATAACGTAATACTGTAAATGTGGTGGTGAAATTTCTCTCCAGTTCCAATTTAACTGTATATATATATAGCTCCCTACTATATGTTTCAATCTGGTGGTCCTTCTAGTATCTTTAGTTTAAATACAGTGAAAACTCCCATGACTCACTTAAAATACCCTTCCAATTCTTAGGAAGCATTAATTCTCAGTCCTTCATTATTCATTTTATGATGCAAATTAAAATGCTTGCTGTTTCTCACACACGCTGTATCATTTCCCACCAATGTGTTTTTGTTCAACTTGTTTCCTATATTGGAAAACTTTTTCTACCATTTCTGTATATTCAAATCCTACTCCAGAATTTAAAGTCCTGCTCAAAAGGTACCTCCCCACCAGAAAACTTTCGATTCTCATTTTATCATCCCTTAAAAAAATAAAATAAAATAAAATCTGAAAGCAATTGCTACTTTATTCAAATTCCATAGCATTAAATCTGTACTCTCGTATTAGAGAAAGAGTTAGGTGATATCCATACAGATATAATAATTGAAGCCTTAGAGTAAAATGAAATTGCCAGAGGGCAAAGTACACAAAAATAATGGAAGAATGTCAAGGTCAGAGTTTAAGAAAACACATCCTTTAGAGGGTCTGAAGGGAAAGAAAATCAGAGAAGGGGACAGATAAGTAGCACAAAACTGTGAGAGAACAAGGAGAAAGGAATGCTTAACATGTCAAATGAGGTAGAAAAATCAAGGAAGAATAAACAAACAATGAATATCTGTTGAATGAATGAAAAGATGAAGAAAGAAAAACAAAGTAAAGAAGAAAAAACAAATCAAAAGGCCATTGAATTTAACAAGTCTTTGGTAGTTAAAGAGTGAGGATACAGAGAAATTTCTAGGGGAGAAAGATAAAGAATTGGAATCTGAAAATCTGTGCTGGACTCCTGGATCTTCTATTGTGTAACTTTAAGAAAGTTACTTCTATGAAACTCTTTCTCCATCTCTAAAATTAGTGAAATAACCACCAACTTCACCTACATCTCAGAGTTATTGTATGGATTCGGTAAGAATATAAGCAAAAGAGTACAACAAAATGTAAAGGGCTATACAAATGTAAATTGGAATAATTAACTTAATATTAAAGTACCCTACAAATGAGAAGGTGTTCAATCATCAGTCCAGAAAAATATTAGGAGCAATGAGTTTACAAAGCTCCATTTAACAGTCGTCACGAGTTGCTGTGCATTTGCCAGAATTGAGATCAGTACCAAGTATTGTATGAATTTTATTTTTTCAGCTATGATTCCCTTAGAAAGCTATGTGGTATGTATTGATTTAGAAAATCAATTATTACATTTATTAAAAGAAGAAAAATAGATTTATTTTCTGTGAATTTCTCTAGGATTAGTGTAGCTCTTCCTGACACTACTTGGATATATTATAGTCACAGATACAATTTGTTTCAAACCAGTAGTTCTCAGCCTCCAGGTTACTATTTACTAGTGACATATTTCCAGTACTTGGCTACTAGTAAAAAATGTAAATAGATTCAAGTATGGCCTTGTAATAACATCACCACTGGCTTACATTTCTATCTTATTCTTGAGCGAGAGATAAAGGCTAACATGCAAGGAATTGTTTATAATCTACAACCTGCCTTATTTATGTTACAACTCAGACATCTGTACATTTTTCACCATGAGTGCCCTCGTAGAAAAAAAAAAAAAAGATTAGCAATCAACCATATCTTCAGAGATCATCCAGTCCTATCATTTGATTTACAGGTGAGGAAAGTTAAAGCCCAGATAAGGGCAGAGATTTACCCAAAGAATGCTAGTTAGAATAGAAACAGGAACACAGATTCCCTGATATTAGTGCAAGATTCTGTCCACTCTAACAGCTTTTCTAAAAGAGCTTCAATGTGAGGTGTTTTACAGACACATACATATATGCATTCATGTACCCGTATATGCATACATGTCGAAGGGTCAAATACATTTAGAAAGTAGTGCTCTATATTACTCTTTAGAAGATTCTATCATGAAGTCTCCCTAAATATCACCAACCACAATTGTAGATAAGACAAAGTTGGGTTTATTGTTTAGACACATTCCTTCAAAAAGCTTTGACTGTGTCTCCAAGTGGGGAAGGTAAGGACAGAATTGATTAAGAATTGGATATTCAGCTTATGGTGGGTATTTCAACATGGAGGTTTGACTAGGATTGGCTAAGAATCATGATACAACCATCCAGAATTGGTGGAAGCAGCAACTTGAGAATTTTGAGGGGAGGATTCAGACTCTTAGAACTCAAACTGTCTGTTGGATGCTTTCCACTGAAGAGTTGGTGGGACTTTCAGGACTTTCTTGTAATGAACAATCAAACCATTTGCTTTGACAGTTCTGGAAGAGGAAAGAAATGCTAATGAAGAAAATAAAAAAGCAAAGCCATGTTAGTATAGACAGCAAGGTACAATTTTGGCTCTCTGAGTCCAGACTAAGTGTGAAAGGAGACAGTTTTGGTTTTCAATTCACAATGAATATTAAAGTCTTATTAATTAAAATTAAAAAGGTTTTACTTTATTTAAACCAGAATTTTTCAACACCTACTTGACAACAGAATTCTGGTTTTCACTTTAAACACATTCTAGAAAACTACACTCTATTTTGTTCTAAAATTCACACTTCTCTGGAAACCATTTGGAAGTTGATCAGTTATGAATTGTCTGAAAACATTGATGTAATGTACCAGGTAACTTAACCAATAGTAGCAGTTGTTCTGATGGCTGATGTAACCAGTCTGCCTGACTAGGTTCCTTTTATTATACACTATGTAATGATTGCTCTCCCTGATGAGAGCTGCTCTAGTTATAAAGCTTTTAATTGAGGACCCATTAGTGCTATAAAAATTAAGTGTCTGGAATAGATCATTCTATTTACCTTTTCATCATTGTGAATAAGAATAATCTTTATTTTTACCCATATTGCTTACATCTCATTTGTCAATGAGTGGGTGTCATCATTTGCATTTAGAGATGCTCATGCTCAGGTAATTTTCAAATATTGCTTTTCAGCTGTGTTTTATTATAGTTTTTGAAATTGTTTTCCAAAGCATTTTAATTAGTACATATTACAGATTAATCACCTGTCAAATTTGATTTATAAAAATGAGGCCATCTTGAGTCTGTCAGCTGCATATGAAAACTATCCCCAAAGCCTTCAGTTCTTCTTTATCTTACCTTACCTTACCTTACCTTACCTTACCTTACCTTATCTCATCTTATCTCAGCTTATCCTACCTTATCTTATCTTATCTTATCTCATCTTATCTCATCTTTTTGTGGGTGTGTTGGGGTGGCATTGGTTAATAAGATTATATAGTTTTCAAGTGTACAGTTCAATAATATGTCATATATATTGTAATTTGTGTTCACCATCCAAAGTTAAATTTCCTTCCATCACCATATATTTGACCCCCTTTACCCTTATCTACCTCCCCTTTCCCTGCCCCCCTTTCCCTTTAGTAACCATTAAATTGTTGTTTGTGTCTATGAGTTTTTTTTGTCTTGTTCATTTGTCACTTTCAGTTTTTATATCCCACATATGAGTGAAATCATATTTTCTCCTTTTTTCCTGTCTGACTTTTTTGCTTAGCATGATATTCTAAAGATCCATCCATTTTGTTGTAAATGGAAGTATATCACCTTTTCTTATGGCTGAGTAATATTCCATTTTATATATGTACGACATCTTCATTATCCAATCATCTATCGAAGGGTACTTTGGTTATTTCCATGTCTTGGCCACTGTGAATACTTTAAAACCAGAACACAGTCAAGATTGTGCATTTAACCTTTTTTAAACTTAAAATTGTGCCATGTATTTTTTTCTTCTTGAAGAATCAGTTTGTACCCCATCCCCATTTCCTTAAATGACACAAACACATACAGATATTTAGTTACAGAGTCATGTAGAACTTAAAGTGGGAAAATACTCAGTGAGTACAAAGGTAATTGTTTGAGCCCAAATGAATTGAAGGGACACTTGTAAATCAGGGATGTGACTATGATACTGTGCTTGCTAAAACTGCAACTGCTTTGACTTCTCCATTAGTTTCTACTGAGTTGATCACATAATGCTAAACCTGTGAGTTTCTCTATTATAGTTATTTCTAACAGAGCAAAGGAATTCAAGTTTGGGGCATCTGGGTGATGCCAGTTGCATTAAATGGGTCAGGTACTCACATGGTCATTGGAAAGCAGCAATGACCACAAGGACAATAACAAAATGTGACCAGGGAAG
Source organism: Pteropus alecto (assembly GCF_000325575.1). Lineage (NCBI taxonomy): Eukaryota > Metazoa > Chordata > Mammalia > Chiroptera > Pteropodidae > Pteropus > Pteropus alecto. The sequence continues at coordinate 1,083,637 of NW_006429686.1, read as the reverse complement.
AGCTAATAGACTGTGACTTGCTTTCTAACTGAAATTATATGATCCCAAGACACTTAAAGAAAATAATCAATCATTTGATGTTTAGGTGCACATCATGAAGCTACATGTGTCTTGCTGATGTAAATCATCCTCACCACCAAGTAAGACAAGAGGTCACTTGGTAGTAGTTGTATAGACAACTACAGCCCACTGGCCCATAGGATGCATGCATGATTTGTTGACATTTCAGTAAATCAATTTTAAATTTTCCATTTTTAGCATTTACTATTGACCAGCACTTTAACATATATTATCACAGTTTATCCTCTCAACAACTCTAGACTTGGCTGTTTTCATATAGCCTTAATAATTTATATCCCTAATATATATTAAATCAAGTAATTCAGTACATGGAGAGTCATCAAAGCATTTTAATTAAATTCAAAACTCGGGACTAAGAGTTGTAACTTTATTCTGTGATAATAGCATGCCTATAGGCAGTGTTATCAAGCTTTTGGTATAGGGAATTGTTTGGTTTGAAAGAGGATATTTGACATATAGTATATCTGAGTCATAATGATAAATCTTATGGCTATATTAGTCAGTACCTTTGTGTATCAACATATTAGGTAAAAAGCTGGATTTTATTTAGTCATCAAGATAAATTTCCTACATGATATCAAGCATCTGGATATTCATAACCATACATCAATCCACTATGGAGCCATCTGGGCATTTGGCATTATTTAGAAACTAATAACATAACATGTGATTGATCTAGACTTACTTGACTGAAAACAGTAGGTCTTAGATTCTGGTTCTTTGTTGACCAGTTTCTTATTTTCCAGAATACTCTGCCTTTTCCCCATGTTCTGACTCCTGACCTTTGATTAAATATAGGGATCTTATCATATTTTTAGTCCTGATCCTATTCAGTCTTCCTCAACATACTATTAGATATTTGATTTACAATATCAGTATTCAGATTAGGAATTGCTTTTTACTTATCCTCCCAAATATCTTGGCATTGTGCTGCCACAGATGATATAGCAGAGTAGTAACTTCAGAATTAGATTGTCTGGAATGAAATCCTGGTTCAGCCATTTTCTAGCTGCATGACCTTGGATCACTTACATAACCTCTCTTGGTCTCAGTTCTCACATGTATACAATAGAGATAATGATCATAACTTTTAGAGCTGCATGCATTAAATGTAATAATATTCATAGCATATTTTATACAGATCCTGGTACATAGTAAGTGTTCAAAATCCTGTTAGCACCTCTACCAGTTTTTAATTGAAAAAAAATTGGCGGGAAAGAATTAGAGTTTATTTTTTTAAACCAACAAACAACAAGGCATCCACATAGGAAACGAGGAAGTCAAACTGTCACTATTTGCAGATGACATGATTATCTACATAGAAAACCCTAAAGATTCCACAAGAACACTGCTAGAAACAATAAGCAAATACAGTAAATTTTCTGGATACAAAATCAACGTTCAAAAACCCATAGTGTTCCTACACTCTAATAATGAAGTGTCAGAAAAAGACATGGAAAAAAATAATTCCTTTTGCAATTGCAACAACAACAACACAAATACGAAGGAATATACCTAAGGAAACATGTGAAGGTCCTATATAATGAAAACTATAAGACGCTATTAAAAGTAATTGAAGAAGATACAAAAAATAGAAAGATATTCCGTGTTCTAGGAG
>NW_006429686.1:1077574-1080768 GCF_000325575.1 Pteropus alecto | reverse complement strand
GGCTAAAGAAGCTGTGGTACATATATACAATGGCATATTACTCAGCCATAAGAAGAGATAAAATACTGCCATTTGCGACAACATGGATGGACCTCGAGATAATCATGCTAAGCGATATAAGCCAGACAGAAAAAGGAAAAAATCACATGATATCATTTATATGTGGGATATAAACCTAAAAGCAACAAACAAACAGGATAAACAGAGACTCATGGACATGAACTATAGACTAGTGCTTACCAGATGTGAGAAGGGAAGGGGTAGGTACAGGGTAAATGGTGGGGTAAATGGGGTCAAATATGTGGTGACAAATCTAACTATGGGAGGTGAACACAATGTAAATATATATGCCTTACTGTTAAAATGTTCAGCTGAAACATTGGATTTTGTTAACCAGTGTCACCATAAAAATATAAATTAATTAATTAAAAATAAAATCAACAAACAATTTAGCAATTGAAACAAATTGTCTCACCTATTTTACTTGCCATTCATACATTAGACCTCTTATATTTACACATCTTTTAGAACAGTGAATTTGTCTTGGAAGTACTGAATCTGTCAAAGGAAAGGTGGATAGGGGTCCACTTTACTTCAAGTGAATGGGAAGTCATTTGCCTTTCATATCTTAGATAAATTCTAAGATACTTACTTTATAATTGCTTTATTGTCAGGAGTTTACAATGAAGTCATAAGAGAAAAAAATCGATCAGCCTAATTGCCTCAAGATGGATATGTAATTCATAAATCTCTTGTCTAATGGATATAGTAATAGGCCACCTGTTTCCCCTGTCTCCTTCCCAGTTCTGTATATGAATGACTAGTGACTAGTGCTTCCTGAAATGAACAAACCCAGACATCAAAGTGCTATAATGTTATAATTTAATGGTAGCTCATCTCAATTTTGAATCTTACATAATCAGATAATTCTAGATTTTGAGAAAAGATCCATTTCTTTCTTATCACTTTCATTGAACAGTCATCATTAAGGTATCCTCCAGATAGAAGTTCTGGGCTTAAAGGCCCCAATTAGGAGATGAATAAGAATTTAGTAGGGCAAATGAGATGGGGACAGGCAGGTGGTGGGGGTACTTGGTTGATTTGTTCACAACCAAATTCACAGCACGCTAGCATAACTAAATTTAAAATTTAGTCAGGCTGCTCAGCAATTATTTTCCACTATTTGACTTCAGTATTGAATCTAGCACAACATTCGAAGACTGCCATACATGATCCTATCCAGAATAAATATAAATTAAGTCTAAATGAGCCTTGCCACTTTTAATGTGTCAGAGATTCGGCTCGAATAATTCAGAATTTGTGATGCGTCAGACTTCTCTAAAAAAAGGGAGGTGCAATTATTCTTGCCAGATTAACATGTTAGCAGATAGAGGGAAGTGTGTTTGATCCACTTAAAACACATTGTTTCAAGCACCTAAGAACTCATTCGCTACAAATATTAACTTGGATGGTTATAAATTATCATGATAAGCTCAATGAAATTTGTCATTGCGTTTATAGTAAAGATGTTTTTTTTCAGGACATTTATTATTTGCTCTACAAAAACCCATGGAATATATGTTTCTCTCTGGTCTCATTATTAGGAAAAGTTGCACTTACCAGGAAAATAGACAGTATTAATTAGAGATTCATCTGTGGGCTTTCTAGTCAGGCCTAGCTTTGATTAAATACTAACTTTGTCACTTCCTGGCTGTATGACCTTTAGAAAGTCAGTTGACCTATATGATCCTCAGTTCCCTCACAACTAAAATGAAAATAACGTACTCCTGTGGTGGGGATTCGATGAATTTATACATGAAAATTGCTTAGAACTCACCCGGCCAGCACTATCCAGGATTTGGAGAGTGTGGGGCTCTCAGCCAGTCAGAGCAGTCCCAGGCTGGTGCCATGTCCAAAACCTGCAGACTGCTCTCATTTTTAGGGGCTTCACCTCCCTGTTCGGGGCCAGCTTCTACCCCTCTACTTTTGGCTCCTAATGTAGCTGGAGGAGTATTGGAACAAACAAGCTATAAATCAAGGTGGTATTGCTGAAGAAGCTGTGCTGCCACCATTGTTAAAAGTGTGGTTTGATCTATTTGGCAGAAAATGAGAAGGCTGTCACCAACTTAGATTATGAAAGTAGACATCTTAATGTTCTTAATGCTGCAGCACATCCAGTAAATCACCTCACTATAGAAAAATGGCTGGAGAAGAAAACTCTATAATGCCACAAATAAGAGTACTATGCAAGAGGATTAACATTTCCATTCCTCAGTATAAAAAGAACGCTGGAACAAATCACACCGTTAGGAAGGTTATCGTGATTCAGTGCACTTTCTAAAAATGAAGGTGTCTCACTCAGCTGTGTTTAGAGGAGATTTACTTATTATTCAGTCTCTACTACTTATCCAACCTGTGTGATTTGAATACAAGCAACCAGGAGACGTGGGAAGATCCTAGTCTGTTTTTCCATTTTCCAAATAAGAAATTTCAGTGAAAAATCGTGCTGAGCAGCCTCATAGGGCACGTTGAAAATGTTAAAGTTGATAAAAATCTTTGAGGACAAGGTTCATTGTCCTCTTTAAGAATAAACAGTTCATGAGCTATCTTGTTGAAGGTTGCTGCATGTTGGAAAATAAATATGAAGCAATTCAAACTAAATGTGAATATGTGCATAGTAGAAATCAATGTTGAATTAACAGAAATGAAAATGTGTATATTAAAATGATTTATTTTTACTTTACAATGGTATATTTTTTTGCAAATCCTTTCTTATAAACTCATTAAATTATACCAAGATGTAAAAGAAAGAAAGGGAGGATGGAAGGGAGGGAAGGAGGAAGCGGGGAGAGAGAGAGAGAGAGAGAGAGAGAGAGAGAGAGAGAGAGAGAGAATTTAAGCAATAGCTCATGCAATTGTGGGGCTGGTGTATCTGAAATGCACGGTCCGAAGCCTGGTGAGGAGCCTGGATATTTAAGGAACAGTTGCAGTTCCAGTCTTGAGTTCAGATTTAGTCTGAATGAGAAAACAGGTAAAAAGAAGACAGAGAAGAACATAAAAAGATCCCAATCAAACATCTAGAGATGAAAACTCCATGTCTCAGATGAAGAATACAAGGGTAGAGATGAACAGCAGATGCAAAACTGCAGAAGAAGAGAACTTGAAGACAAAGCAATTGAGACCGCAAATTAAAA
>NW_006429686.1:1047639-1077206 GCF_000325575.1 Pteropus alecto | reverse complement strand
CAAGTTCTCTTTTTCATCTGTGGGAATCTTATAGGAACTTTAGACAAAACATAGAAAAAAAATTTTAATTTATATCTGTTTGAAGTAGTCTTTATATTTCAGTATTAATTTAACTTAATTTAACCTAATTTTAATTTAATTTAATTTAATTTAATATTCCTTTGTGGGATGGTTGATCTTGAGCCTGCAAGAAGCAAGCTGTCCCCAGAATTCTCCAAGTCTATATTTCTTTGCCTCCAATTCTTACATGTCCAAAAATGGGAAAACACAGACACACCTTTGTAGCAGGGTCTAAATCCCGCATAGATTAATCAGCCAAACAATTGATAATGAGGCAAAACTAGCTTAGCCTCAGCTATTATGAAGAATCAAAGTAGAAAAAGATCTTTTAAAAGTTGTCATTTGACATTTTTATAATTTAAATTGACTTTCTCGTATTAATCTGAATTGGTAAAAAAAATCTTTTATTATAAAAGTTTGAAGGCATGAAGAGAAAATAAGAGAACTGACTAAAGAATACCCATATGTCAAGTACCTAGATTATACAATCATGAACTTTTTGCCACATTTGCTATTTCTTTATTTTTCCAGATTTATTTTAAGGTAAACACAAATACATGATGTTTCATCCATAAATATTCCAGCATGCCTGTCTAAAATAATAAGGACATTTTCTTTTGTAACCATAGTGTTATCGAAATACCTTACAAAATTAACAGGATGAACTAGTGCATTTTAAGAGACTATGGACTCCTTGAAGAACAAGGATAGCGGTTTCTACTATTCTTTATATCAATTATTAATACAGATATGGGTATATGTGCTCAGTGCATCTTTGTGAATTGCCTAGTCATTTAATTGCTTCATGCTGTGTTATTGTATGTGTTCAGTTCTTCCCTCTGGAGCATAAAAGGTAGAAAACCCTTCTCTGCTTTTCTTGTTTCCTTTTTCCTGCCCCTTCTGAAATTATTAAGGGAGAAAAGAATGGAGGGAAATTAAAATCCTCTCCTTCTGTAAATATATGCAGTCTGCCCCTTTCTCATGGTTCTCTGCCTCTGTAGGCAAGTTCATAACTCTCTTTCCCAACTGGCAAAAATCACTGACTTCTCATGATCTGTGATAGTTAATGTTTGTTGGATACTATGAGATTCATAGATGGAAGTTATAATATATAACTGGAGCTCTTAATCCCACTGTTGAAATGAATTGTGTTAGTAATAACTGAAATAGTTATTATATCTAGCAACAGCAGTTCTATGACAAGTCATAGTAACTACTAGCCCCAATCTTTTTTCACCTTTTTTATATAGAGTATCCTTATATCTTTTCCTTTCTAGTTTTTAAATATATTTTATCATTTGGAAAATACTTAATGACTCTCTGCATAGAAGAGATATGAAATTTTGAATTTTACCAGGTATGATTAGCGTATTGCCCATTTGAAGCTTTCCTTATTTTTTTTTAATACATTATTTAATCACACCATTATCCACTGGGGAACAGGCCAAAATAATGCTATTGGAAAAATCAGACCCCTCAAAGTACTTCACCACATGGAAAATGCACCTAATTATTTAATAACATCTTTTATTAGTGCTTCCCTCAATTCATTCTTCCTTGCTGTGTTCTCCTATGTATTAGAGATTAAATCTTAAGTCAAATATTTAATCTTGGAACAATCATCACATTTAGAAAAGCATGGGTTCCATCATGCCTAGACAAGCACTGTGCAGCTCTTCTCATGCTGTTGGTTACTGACAGGATTGCTGTCACTCTTTGCTATTATGGGCTACATTAAAGCTTCCGGGAAAAAGGGACTTTTGGCATTTTGGCACTTGCTCTTTGCCAGGCTCTAAACTTTCTTCTAGGCTTTACAAATTGGCTACACTGAGATTTTAGGAGTTCTATTTGACATTACCACTGTTGTCATAATTGAAAAATATGCCAAATTGTCTTTGTGTTGTCTGATTCTTTTTCTGGTTTAGTGTTTTCAGTACATGAGACATGTATTTCACATATATCAGTTTGATGCAAAGTATTAATATTCACATTTGATAGTATGAATCACCTTAAATGCATTTCTGGATTTGATCATTAACATTAAGATTGAGCAAGAACTAATTGGTCAATTTTATAGATGAGCAAGCTACAAACGCTTTTTATTTTAATTTTCTAAGATCATAAAATTTAAGAAGAGTCCAACTCTCTTGAACTCTGACCAACTGTAATGTGCTGCCTCGTAATCTAACTAGGTTATTCTATTAATGATAATTTGACAGAGAGCCCATAACCACAAGACAAGAGAGTAGATTGTAGAGTTAGTTGTAAGAATTTAATGAATGAATGACAGCAGATATAATTTAGAGAAAATTGATCTGTAGCCTTTATTCATAAGATGGTACAATTGAATGAACCTGTATTTCTAGGTCTCTACTATTTATATTCCCATGTTGATCAAGGTTACTACCAAGTAAATAATGTCAATTGTGGGGGATAAGTCACAAATGTAGCTTTATTCCCAAAGCTTACAAGAGAAAGAGGACATTCAGTGAATGTGAGCGTGTGTGTGTTTTCTTTCTGAAATAGTTTGGTGAATCTTCATTTTTTTATTAAAAATTATTGGGGTAACATTGATTAACAAAATCAAATAATTTCAAGTGTATCATTCAACAGTAAACCATATATATATATATATGTGTGTATATCAATTTAATAATACATCATATGCATATTACGTGATGTGTTCACCATCCAAAGTTAAATTTCCTCTGTCACCAAATATTTGAACGTTTTACCCCTATCTATCCACCCCCACCCAGTAACCACTAAGTCAATATCCATGTCCATGAGTCCCTGTTTGTTTCTTTCAATTTCATATCCTACATATGAGTGATATCATGTGGTTTTCAACTTTTTCTGTCTGACACATTTCACTTAGCCCAATAATCTCAAAATTAATCCATGTTGTCACAAATGGCAGTATTTCATCTCTTCTTATGGCTGAGTAATATTCCATTGTATATAAGTACCACAGCTTCTTTATTCAATCATCTATCATAGGATACTTCGGTTGCTTCCATGTCCTGGCCACCGTGAATGATGCTGCTATGAACATCGGGGTGCAAATATCTTTGTGAATAAATGATTTCAAGTTTTTTTGGGTAAATACCCAAAAGAAGAATTGCTAGATCATATAGTAATTAAATTGTTAGGTTTTTGAGGAAACTCCATGATTTTTTCCATAATGGTAGCACCAATTTGCATTCCCACCAGCAACGTATGAGGGTTCTTTTTCCCCCATCTCCTCTCCAACACTTGTTATTACTTGCCTGCTGTTAATAGCCATTCTAACAGGTGAGAGATGATATCTCATTGTGGTTTGATTTGCATGTCCCTAATACCTAGTGAAGCAGAGCATCTTTTCATATGTTTACGGGCCATTCGTACATCTTTGTAGGAGAAGTGTCTGTTCAGGTCCTCTGCCCATTTTTAATTGGATTGATTGCTTTTTTGTTATTGAATTGTATGAGTTCTTTGTATACTTTGGATATTAGGCCCTTATCAGAAGTGTTGTTTGCAAATATACTCTCCCATTCACATGATTGTCTCTTTGCCTTGTTGATGGTTTCTTTTGCTGTGCAGAAGCTTTTTAGTTTGATGTAGTCCCATTCATTTATTTTTGCTTTTACTTCCCTTGCCTTTGAGATCAAATTCATAAAATCCTTGACTTTAGTTCCTATATTTTCTTCTATGCTTTTTATTGTTTCAAGTCTTATATTCAGGTCCTTAATCCATTTTGAATTACTTTTGGTGTGTGGCGATAGACAGCAGCCTATTTTCATTCTTTTGCAGGTGGCTTTCCAGTTTTCTCAGGACCATTTATTGAAGAGATTTCCTTTCTCCACTATATGTTTTTGGCTCTTTTGACAAAAATTATTTCCCTATGTAAACATGGGTTTACTTCTGGACTCTCAATTCCACTGGTCTGTGTGTCTATTTTTCTGCCCATATCATGCCACTTGATTATCATCACTTTGTAGTATAATTCGAAGTCACTCCGAGGATTACCTCTGATCTTGTTCTTTTTTCTCAGCATTGCTTTGGCTATTCGGGGTCTTCTCTACTTCCTTACAAATCTAATGAATTTTTGTTCTTGTTTTTTAGAATGTCATTGGGATTTTGATGGGGGTTGCATTAAATCTGTGTAATATTTTTGGCAATAAGGTCATTTTGTTTGTTTGTTTGTTTGTTTGTTTGTTTGTTTTTTAAGGTCATTTTAACTATGTTGATTCTTCCAATCCAAGGACACAGAATATCTTTTAATTTCTTTATGTCTTCTTCGATTTCTTTTAATAATATCGTATAGTTTTCAGTGTATAGGTCCTTCACATGTTTTGATAGGTTTATTCCTAAGAATTTTTTTTACTGCAATTGCAAAAAGGATTTTTTTTCTTTTTCTGACAATTCATTATCAGAGTATAGGAATGATAGGGATTTTTGAACATTGATTTTGTATCCTGAAACTTTACTGTATTTGTTTATTATTTCTAGTAGCATGTTGGTGCAGTCTTTAGGGTTTTCTATGTAGAGAATCATGTCATCTGCAAATAGTGAGTTTGACTTCTTCATTTCCTATTTGGCTGCCTTTTATTTCTTTCTTTTGCCTGATTGCACTTGCTAAGACGACCAGTGTTATATTGAATAACAGTGGTGATAGTGGACAACCTTGTCTTATTTCTGATCTTAGAGGAAAGGTTTTCAGTTTTTCACTGTTAAATATAATATTAGCTGAGGGTTTGTCATATATGGCCTTTATTATTTTGAGGTACTTTCCTTCTATTCCCCTTTTATTAAGTGTTTTAATCATAAATGGATGCCATATTTTCTAAAAATCTTTTTCTGTGTCTATTGATATTAATCATATGATTTTTGTTTTTTTTATTTTGTGTATGTGGTGTATCACACTAATCAATTTGCATATGTTAAACCTTCCCTGTGCCCTTGGGATGAAAACTTCTTGACATGGTATATAATTTTTTAATGTGTCATTGTATTCGGTTCACTAGTATCTTATTTAGGATTTTAAATCCGTGTTCCTGAGAGATATTGGCCTGTAGTTTTCTTTTTTTCCTGTTATCTTTACCAGGTTTTTGTCTCAGTGTAATATTGGCCTTATAAAATGAGTTAGGAGGTGTTGCCTCTTCTTCAATTTTTTAGGAGAGTTTGAGAATTGGTATTAAATCCTCTTTGAATGTTTGATAGAATTGACTGGTGAAGCCATCTGGTCCTGGCCTTTTACTTTTTGGTAGGTTTTTCATGGTTGTTTCCATTTCCATACTGCTGCTTGGTCTATTTAGATTTTCCACTTCTTTGTGATTCAGTCTAGGAAGGCTGTATATTTCTAAGAACTTGTCCATATCTTCTAGGTTATTAAATTTAGTGTCATATAATTTTTCATAGTATTCTTGTATGATTCTTTGTATTTTAGTGGTATCTGTTGTAACTTCTCTTTCATTACTAATTTTGTTTATTTGTGTCCTTATTCTTTTTTCATTAATGACTTTGGCCAGGGGATTGTCAATTTTGTTAATCTTCTCAAAGAACCAGATCTTTGTTGCATTATTTTTATTTATTGCCTTTTCGTTCTCGATTTCATTTAATTCTAATATAATTTTGATTATTTCCTTCTTTCTGCTAACTTTGGGCTTCATTTCATCTTCTTTTTCTAATTTTTTAAGATGTAATCTTTGGTGTTTATTTGGGCTCATTATTGTTTGTTGAGATAGGCCTGTAATGATATGAACTTTCCTATTATTACCACTTTTGCTGTGTGCCAAAAAGTTTCGATATGTTGTACTTTCATTCTCATTCATTTCTATGTATCACTTGATCTCTCTCTTTATTTCTTCTCTGACCCAGTCATTCTTTCATAGCATGTTGTTTAATCTCCATGTGTTTGTGGTTCTTCCTGCTTTCTTTTTACAGTTAATCTCTAGTTTCAAAGCATTATGGTTAGAGAATATATTTGGTATGATTTCAATTTTAAATGTGTTGAAGCTAGTTTTGTGTCCCAACATATAGTCTATCCTCAAGAACGTTTATGTGTAGTAGAGAAGAATTTATAAGCTGCTATTTTGTGATGATAAGCTCTGTAAATGTTGATTATGTCTACTTGGCCTAATGTATCATTTAAGAATGTTATTTTCTTATTGCTTTTCTTTTTGGATGATCTATTAATCTCTGACAGTGGGGTATTTAGTTCTCCTACTATAATGGTGTGTTTGTCAGTTTTTCCCTTTAGTCCTTTTAGTACTTGCTTTATATATTTTTTGCACCCTAATTGGGAGTATAGATATTAAGTGTTATGTCTTCTTGATGTATGGTTCTCTTTACCATTATCAAGCGTCCATCATTGTCTCTCAGTACCTTTTTTATCTTGAAGTCTGTTTCATCAGATATAAGTATATCTATACCCATTTTTCTCTGGATGCCAATTCCTCGGATTATCAATTTCCACACTTTCATTTTGAGTCTATATTTCTCTTTGGAACTGAAATGTGTCTCCTGAAGGTAGCATATAATTGAGTTTTGTATTTTGATCCAATCTAATACTCTGTGCCTTTTTATTAGTGAGTTCAGTCCATTTACATTTAGGGTGGTTATTGAAATATGAGGTTTTCTTATTGACATTTTATCTTTTGGAACTCAGCGTCTCCATTTTTTCTTTCTCCTCGTGTTTCTGTCTTTTTTTTTTTTTTGAATTTGGTGGTGTTTTATTTATTTATTTTTTTCCCCTCCGTTCCCTCTTGTTTCATGCTATGTGTCTCAGTTCTGGATTACTTGGGTGTGGTTACCATTAAGTTTAGTAAGGAATAATATATATCTATATTTATACACACACACAGTAGTCTTTTTTTTTTTCTTCTGTGTGCACATTATCTCCATTCCCCTTAAAAAATTTTGATCTTTACCCCACTCCTTTTCTGTTTTCGTTGTCTCAAATTATCCCAATTTATGCTATACATTTATTTCTTGGTTGAGGTAGTACTTGTCTTCTTCTTTTTTCCCAGTTTTATTGAGATATTATTTACATATAATGTTGCATAAGTTTAAGGTGTACAACATAATGCATACACACACACACACGCACACACACAAACATGATTATCACAAGTTTAGATAACATTCATCACCTCACATAGCTATGATTTTTTTTCTCGTAATGAGAAATTTTAAGATCTACTATCTTGGCAACTTTCAAATATACAATAGAATGTTGTTAACTATAGTCACCATGCTGTACATCACATCCCCAGTGCTTATAACTGGAAGTTTGTACCTTTTGACCACCTTCACGCATTTTCCCCATACCTCGCCTCTGGTAAACACCAATCTATTCTGTTTTTATGAGTTTTGTGGGTTTTTCAAAATATTCCACATGTAAGTGTGATCATACAGTATTTGCTTTCTCTGTCTGACTTAGTTCACTAAGAGTGTACCAATTTAAACTCACATCAACAATGCTGAAACTGCCTGATTCCCTTGATTGTTCCCAGTACAGAGTATTGTGAACTTTCTGATCCTTTCCAATCTCATAGGTGAAAAGTGTTATCTTAAAGTTGTTTAATATGTATTTCTTTTATAATAAGTGAGATTGATATTTTTCATGTTTACAATACATCATTTTTATTTCTCTTTATGCAAATTGTCTGGTCCTACCTTTTATCTATTTTTTTTTCTAGCATATTGTTGGTCTGCTCACTTATTGATTTGTAATAATTATTTGAATAGTAAGAAAAGTTAGCTTACCATTTGGAAAAAAAAAATTCCTACCCAATGGCACAAGCCAAGATTAATTCTATATTGATTTAAAATGTGAATATATCAGAAGAAATATTGGATACTGGTAAACATATATGTAATCTTCTGGTGAAGAGAGACTTTGCCATGTGAACTGAAAAACAGAATTCATAAAGAAAAGAGTAACAGATTAGAATACATTAAAACTTCAAAATTTATGTAGACAAAAATCAACTGAAAACAAACTTAAAAAGCAAACAACAGCTGCATATGTGCATATATAAGAGAGAAAGAGAAAGAATGAATATAATGAAAATGGTAAAGATATAGAGAAGTGATCATTATACATTTCTATAGGTTTCAATTTCGTCTAACTAAAATGTTGAGAAAAGTAATAGTAAAAAAGAAATGATAAAGAAGCCTGAATTACTAAAATTTAGAATTAAAAAATTAAACAATGACTACAGCAGGATACAGATTCTTTCTAAAAAGTGTTATAAAGTTATAAGCAATAAACTAGAAAATCTTTTTAAAATTTATTTATGTTAATTAGGTTCAAGTATACAGTACATTGGTTAGATATATTTATAGTTCATAAAACTATCCCCTCAACTGCTCCCTCCCTCCTCTGACCCTCCACCTAGCCAACGTATTCATGCTAATTGTATTCCCTATGCTGTGCTCTCCATCCCAATGACCATCCATCAGCTACTAATTTGTACTTCTTTAACCCTTCACCCCATTCTCTCAGTCCCCCAAGCCCCTTCCCCTCTGTCACCAAATTATCCTCTATATTTGTGTCTGTTTTTGATTAGTTTGTACTTTTCGTTCCTTAGATTACATATGTAAGTGAAATCATATGGTATTTATCTTTCTCTGTCTGACTTATTTCACTCAGCATAATAACCTCTAGTCCATCCATATCGTTGCAAATGGTAGGATTTCAGTTTGTTTAATGGCTGAGTAATATTCCATTGTATATACGAACCATAACTTTTTTATCCAATCATCTATTGAGCATTTAGGTTGCTTCCATATCTTGGCTATTGTAAATTGTGCAGCCATAAATATTGAGGTGCATAGATCTTTATGAATTATTGTTTTGGTTTTCTTTGGATAAATACCCATAAGTGCAATTGCTGGATCAAAAGGTATATAGTCCTTCCATCCTGCATATTTTATTTTGAGAAATCAGCTGCCAGTCTTATGGGTATTTCCTTATAAGGAATTTTCTGTTTTTCTCTTGCTGCTTGTAATATTCTTTCTTTGTATTTAACCTTTGGCATTTTAATTATGATATGTCTTGGTGTGGGCCTATTTGAATCCCTGATTTTTGGAATTCTCTGAGCTTCCTGAGGTTTTATATCTATTTCCTTCACCAGGTTAGGGAAGTTTTCTATCGTTATTTCTTCAAACAGCTGTTTAGCATCTTTATTTTCTTCAGTTATGCCGATCAGATGGATATTTGGACCCTTAATAGTGTCTTGTATGCTCATTAAATTATTTTTATATTCTTGGCATCTTATCTCTTGCCATTCTAATTGTGTGTTCTTGGCTTTTCCATCCTGTAGATAGGGCATTTGATCTTTTTCTTTATTCACTGTTTATTCCTTTGTTTATTCCATTTAATATACTTCTCATCTCAGATAATGTGTTCTTCAGACTGGTTCCCTTTTATAATTTTCATTTCCATTTTTGTGTTTTTTATCTCTTTGTTGAAGTTCTGTACACTTCCCAAAAGTTCACTCAGCACCTTTATAACCAGTGTTTTGAACTCTGCATCTGTTAGATTACTTGACTCCATAATATCTGAATATCTGCCCTGTTCTCTTATATGGCTTCTGCTTCCTTGTCTTCCCATTTTGGCTGCCTTTCTGTGTACTAAGCAAAGCTCCTGAGTCTCCAGGTCTTATTAGTGTGGATCCGTGAAGTAGGTGTCCAGTGGCACAGTCCTGAGAGGGGTTCAGCTGTAGGCCAAACTTAGCCCAAGCCTCTAAACCTCTGGGACTACATGTTAAGATTCAGCAAGCAATCCACAGATGCTGTGCTTATAGTTGCCTCAAAAGGCCACACTAGAAACTGAGGCCACCTGCCTCCAGTGTGAGTCTAGAGACTGCTCAGCAAGGAGCACTGACTTGCTGAGGATATATCTGGATGTGGCTTGAGTGGGGATGCGAGTTGGGGGAGGTGGGGTTTCAGGGAATCTTCTGGGCAGAGCGACCTCTGTTATCCAGTTTGACGACATCAGAGCTATGGCAGCACTGTGTCTGGCTCACTGGTATGGGGAAGGGCTCATCAGGGAACAATGGATACCACCGGCACTTCTGTACTGAGTGAGTCTCGCCTAAGCCCGCACTCTGATATCTCCCTGTAAGTCCTTGGTGGCCCCTGCGTGCAGCCGAATCGGCACTGTTGCTCAGAGTGAGCAGATCCGTCACCACAAAAATCCGCTCGCGGGTGCAGCCCCTTTGAAAGGCTTCTGCCGCTGCCACAGCCTCTGTCTCACTCAGCTGCTCAAACTGGGCAGTCCTGTGTCCTCACCCCATCCTACCTTCTGCCATCGCAGGGCGATTTCTTAGATTTCTCCCTATTTGTATGGCTTGTTCATCTATATCCCAGACAATTTTTCTTTGCTGCTGCTCCTTGTTTCCGTCACAACTTTGATTTGGTCACCAGAGTGATGAACAGAGTCTCTAACATCTAAGCCATTTTTTTTTTCTCCGTAAACTAGAAAATCTAATTTTTTTTATGTAGATTCTAAACCCTCCCATGCATGCTCCTCCATGCTCTTCCCCGCATCTGGCTGCCTAAGATGTTGATATTCAGGACAAAATGAAAGCCATGTGTTGAGGATTGGAGTGCTTTCTCAGCTTGAGTATGTCTCATTTTTGGCATGGTCTCTCAGCTTTGGTTCCATAACATCTCAAAGATTCCAGAGGAGTCTTTTCTCTTTTTAAAGTGTGTGTGTGTGTGTGTGTGTGTGTGTGTGTGTGTGTGTGTGTGTTTAAATCTTTAGCCATTATGCAATATTTAAGCTTATAATATCCTGTTCTTAATTATAGTTTCACTTTTCTTCTTCTGTCTGCCATTTAGTCATGTTATTCATGCATTTTTTCTCCTTTTGTTTCAGGTATAATGACCCCCTTTAGTATTTCCTGTAATGTAGGTCTTATGGTGGAGAATTCTCTCAGCTTTTGTATGTCTGGAAATGTCTTTATTCTCCTTCATATTTAAAGGAGAACTTTGCTATATATATTATTCTTGGCTGTTAATTTCTTTCAATAATTTGAATATTTGATTCCACTCCTTCCTTCCTTGTAAGGTTTGTGTGTGGTTTGATGATAATATAATGGGTTTCTCTTTAGAAGTTACTGTCTTCCCCCACCCCCACCCTGGCTGTCTTGATAATTTTCTTTGTCATTAATTTTTGACAATTTTAATATAGTGTGTCTCGGAGAAGGCCTTTTTGGGTTGAGATAATTGAGTATTCTGTTTGCTTCTTGTATTCAAAGATTCAGTTCTTTCCATAGATTTGGGAAATTCTTGTCAACTATTTGTTCGAATGTGCTCTCTGGCCTCTTTACTGTCTCTTCTTCTAGTATACTCTTTCTACATATGTTGCTTTTACTGATGGTGTCAGATAATTCTTGCAGAGTTTTTTCTTTTTCTTTTTTTTCTCAAGTCTCTCTCTTCTTCCCTCTGTATCATTTCCAGATTTCTGTGTTTGATATCACTAATTATTTCCTCCACCTGGTCAGCTCTATTTCCTAAGCTTGCTATTTCATTCTTCAACTCTTTTAATGTGTTCTTCATCTCCAGAAGTTCTATTTCGTTCTTTTTTAGGGTTTCAGTCTCTTTGTAAATATTCATTTTCTTGACTTATTTTGTTTTTAATTTCTTGCAATTGTTGATCAGAATTTTCTTGCATGTCATTGAAAAATGCAATCCTGAATTCTCTGTCATTTAAATTACATATTTCTATGTCTTTAAGCTTATTTTCTGGAGATATTTCACTTTTTTTTTTTTTTTTTGAGCTGTCTTGTCCCCTTGGTTGTTCATGGCATTTGATGGACTATTTTTCCACCTGGGTATTAATGGGAGTGTAC
This sequence comes from Pteropus alecto, assembly GCF_000325575.1. Taxonomy (NCBI): domain Eukaryota; kingdom Metazoa; phylum Chordata; class Mammalia; order Chiroptera; family Pteropodidae; genus Pteropus; species Pteropus alecto. Next base: position 1,065,300 of record NW_006429686.1, on the reverse strand, counting down.
TCTGCTTTTTTTTTTTCTTTTCAAAACGAAAACTTATTATGTAGTAATCTCTCTTTAGCACATTGATAAGAAGGGAGTTTTCTTTCGATTTCCAGTAGGTGGTGTCCAAGCCTCTTGGGTCTCTGCTTTGAGACTAAAAATGCTCCTTTCTCTCTGGTAGACTGTATACTTTCTCTGCTATCAGGTGGGTTCAGTCTCAGTGTTCTGCCCCGGTGAAGGGGTGCAAAGGGTAATTGGGGTCTGTGACTCTGAAGAGGCCCTGAAGTCTCATTACTACCCCAACAGTCAGATGCAATGTTCTACTGCTTCCTTCCCAGACTCAGTCTAACTGTGTGGGGCAAATGTTAATTGTGAGAGGCCTGGGTGTGTGTGGCTGCTTCCCTTCTCATAGTGCTGTACCCTCAGGTCTCAGCTGTCCTGCTTCAATACCACTGCACCTGTCTCTGGTACTGGCTGTAGTGTATGTTTCAGTACCAGTTGTGCAAATTTCCCTGGAACTCCATGGTGCTAGCTCTGAGAGGATATGGGGTGGGTGGAGGGCATGCTCTGGGTTGTGGGGTGAAGGTCACAGCCAGGTTCCATGACTCAGCCTCCTGCTTGGAATCAGTGGCTGCTAAGACACAGCTATCTCCCCTCTGCACTCAGTCTCTACTCCCCTCTCTGCCCTGATCTCTGGGCTCCACTGCATGGGACATGCTCATCACTCAGGCAGATTTCGGGAATCGGCCACGAAATCTCCCCTCCTTCTTCTCCTGCAGGAAGCTCTAGCTTTGTATGGCAGCTCTTTTGTATTCATTTTTATCCTGAACCATTTTAGTGTTAGCTGCAGATATGACACTTCACTCCTAAATAACTTAGCATCTATCCCCCTGACTTGGGCCATTCTGACCTTCCGATGCTCTGATGCGTAGATCTCTCAGATGCACTTGTGTGCAAGTTGGGTGTTATTTGTTGAGTTGTAGATATTCATCTTGTTATTATTTCAAGGGGAGAGATCCGGGGAGATTCCTCATGCTGCAATTCTTCTGAGGTTACTCTGAATCTTCACACTTTTTTGACCGAAAGTTACCCCTGGAGTAATTATGTTACAATGTGTATGCTAAGGGTATTGATTCAATACTTAAGTGAAAAATGAGTCCTGCTTCATGTAATTATTATTGAAGAAGAACTAACTTGAGTATTTCCAAATGATGTGAATGAGACATTGACTTTTAGAGAATCATCTCACTACTAACCACATGGCAAATTGATGATTAGTGGTAAGTGGTTGTTGTAGTGAAAAATCAAAACACCCCAAGGAGACAGATACCTAAGAGTCTCAGGATCTTATGGTCCTCTCCTTTAAAATGTATCAAGTAGTCTGTTCATGACCCTGCCACCTTTTCTTCCTCTTTCTTTCCACCAACCTCCTTTCTGCCCACCATCTTCTCTAGTTACACTTGATTTAACCAGAACTCCTACCACCGACTCAAATGGAAAATATACAGAACTGCTGCCCAGAAAGCAGGCACGTGGTAGAGTCCTCTTGGATGCCAGTAGTCTCATTCAGTGCTAATGATAGCCTGCAAGAGCTATCAGTCATTTCAGGGAATACCCATGTCAATAGAATGCAGGGATTTCAAAAGCAAAGCGTAAATGCACAACATTGAAAATGTGTATATCTGTAGTTGTTAGTTTCCAGAAATGAATTTGGTAATGAGCTATGTAAAAATATTTTGACTAAGATTACAATAACAGTAAGAGTGTTTTGAATTTGAATAGCACTTTTCCTCGTGTCAGTGTACTTTCTTATATTATTATCTCATTTAATCCTCACAACAGCCCTATAAAGTAGGCCTGGCAAGGAGGTATTATCACCTGCTATTTGGCTCATGAGAAAATCCAAGTGAAATGACAAATTAATGACAGAACCTGGACTAGAATTTAAGACATCTAACTCTGATTATTTATCCAGCCATCCAGCCATTCCTTTTCTCCTTCAAATATAGCAGTTTCAGACCAGTATATTAGATGCTTTGAAGGAGAGTGAATATCTTTGCTAAAGATTTTTATTTTGTTTTTTAAAAACTATTTAGAAAATTTTCAAACACAAAATTGCAAGAAAATTGCAGTGAACATCTGTATAACTTTTATCTAGATTCATTAATTGTTAACATTCTGTCACATTTGTATTATCTCTATATTTACATATGTATACATGCCTAAGCACGTCTGTATTCATTTTTATCCTGAACCATTTTAGTGTTAGCTGCAGATATGACACTTCACTCCTAAATAACTTAGCATGTTTCTCATAAGAATAAGGACCTCTCAATTTAACTAGAAAACAGTTATCATATTCAAATAATTTAACTAGAAAACAGTTATCATATTCAAAGAATTTAACATATACTATATATATATCTAATATATATTCCATATTCAAATTTTCCCAACTGTCCCAATAATGTCTTTTATAATATTTTTCTGATCCAGAATCCAGTAAGATGTTATGCATTGCATTTGTATATCATGTATTTCTCCTTTAATATAGAAAATTTCCTTAGCCTTTTTAAAATTAAAATTTATTTCATTTATTTATGTATGTATTTTTGATGTGATTTTTTATTTTATATTGGTTTCAGGTATACAGTTCAATGGTTAGACATTTCTATAATTTATGTAATGATTCCCCCGATTACTTCAGCACCCATCTGGCATTATACACAGCCATTATAATAATATTGACTATATTCCCTATGCTGTACTCTACATCCCCATGACTGTTTTATAACTATTAATTTGAACTTCTTAATCTCTTCACCTTTTTTTACCCAGTCCTCCAACTCCCTTCCCCTCTGGCAATAATTTTAAATCTATTTTAAATTGATTTCATGACATTGACATTTTTGAAGCAACTAGGCTAATTGTTACATAAAATTATCTTCAATTTGAATTTGTCTATTTGTTTCCTCATGAATAAATTCACATTATCCATTTTTGACCAGAATACTACTTGGGTGATTCCTATGTTCCTCTCTGTGTCTAACTTCAAGGGGCACATGATTTATCTTTGTCCCATTATCGATTATTCTGAATTTGGTCACTTGCTTGAGGAAGAATCTGACAGATTAATACACTGTAAAGGCATCTTTTATCCTTTAAAATCAATGAATACTGTGTTGGATGATACCTTGAGTTGATTTGAATTCCCTGTTCCACAAAACCTTTAGTCGATGATTCTTTCCTGGATCAATTATTACCATGGTGGTTGCCAAACGGTGATTTCTAACTCATTCTTCATGAATGAGTTGGTATTCTTATGTAAAAAAGAGCTTTCCCCCTCTTTTATTAGTATTACGATGAACTCACAGACTTTTTATTTTCCATCCATTGCTGTCCATTTAGAAATATACAAATCTTCTATGTACAGCTTAGTGAATTATTTTTATTACACTTTTAATCATGTTTAAATGTCTGGTTCAGGGCATGTAGAACATTTGATTTTCAACCATCACCACCATCTATCTCCAGAAAATTTTCATCTCCTCAAATTGAAAATACATACCCATTAAACAATAACTGTCCATTCCCACCTCCCCTGCTCTCTTGCAACTACTGTTCAACTTGCTGTCTTTATTAATTTGACTATTCTAGCTACCTCATATAAGTGGAATCATAAAATATATATTATTTTGTGACTGGATTATTTCACATAGTATGTCTTCAAGATTCATCCATGTTGTAGCAAGTGTCAGAATTTCCTTTCTTTTTCAAGCTGAATAATATTCTATTATGTGGATATACCTCATTTTGTCCTTATATGGACATATAGGTTGCTTCCAATTTGGGGCTATTATAAATAATGCTTCTATGAATATTGGCATATAAATATCTGTTTGAGTCCCTACTTTCAATTCTTTGGGGTATATATCCAGAAGTGGAATTGCTGTATTATAAAGTACTTATATATTTAATTTTTGAGAAACTGCCATAATGTTTCCCATAGGAGCTGCACTACTTTACATTCCTATCAGCAATATTCAAGAGTTCTAATTTTGCCACATCCTTTCCAACATTTTTTCTTTTATTATTTTTTATAATAATCACCCTAATGGATGTATAATAGTATCTCATTATGATTTTCATTTATGTTTCTCTAATGATTAGGGATGTTTAATATCTTTAATGTGCTTTTTGGCCATTTGTATGTCTTATTTGGAGAAATTTTTATCCAAATTCTTTGTCCATTTTTATATTTTGTTGTTTGTTTTATATATGTTGTTAAATTGTAAGCTTCCTTTATATACTTTGGGTAGTAATCCCTTATCAGATATATGATTTGTAAATATGTTCTATTCTGTGGGTGGTTTTTCACTCTTGATTATGCCCTTTGATGCACAAAAGTTTTTACTTTTGATGAAGTTAAATTTATCTATTTTTTTTTTCTTTTGTTGCCTATGCTTTCAGAGTCATACTGAAGGAATTATGGCCAAATTAAATGTCATGAAACTTTCTCCTTACATTTCCTTTGAAGAGTTTTATAATTTTTTCTCTTATGTTTAGATTTTTAAAAATCTATTTTATGTTAATTCTTGTATAAGGTGTAAGGTAAGGGTCCAACTTCATTTTTTTGTATGTGGATATCCAGTTTTCCCAACATCATTTGTTCAAAAGACTGCTTTTCCCCATTGAATGGCCTTGGCACCTTTATAAAAAATCACTTGACCATATATGCAAAGTTTATTTCTGGATTCTTCAGTATATGTCATTGGTTTAAATATCTCTTTATAATAGCACTGTACTGTTTTGATTATTGTAGCTTTGTAATAACTTTTGCAATCAGGAAATGTGAGGCCTCCATTTTATACTTTCTCAAGATTGCTTTGGATATTTGGGATCTCTTGAGATTCCATGTGGTTTTTAAGATGGATTTTTCTGTTTACACACACAAAAAAGGTCATTGGGATTTTGATAGGGTTTTCATTACACCTGTAGATAGCTTTGAGTGTTTTTGGCATTTTAATAATGTTAAGTCTCCCAATCCATAAATGCAGAATTTATTTGTGCCTTTAATTTATTTTAGCAGCATTTGTACTTTTCAGTGTATTAGTCTTTCCCCTCCAGGGTTAAGTTTATTCCTAAGTATTTTATTATTTTGATGCTGCTGTAAATGGAACTATTTTCTTAATTTCATTTTTGAATTACTCATTGTTATTATATGGAAACAACTGATTTTTATGTGTTGCTTCTTATCCTGCTCAGTGAATTTTTACATATAAATGCATCCATGTAATCAACACATCAAGTTATATAACTTTTCTATTATCCCAGAAAATTCTTTCATGCCACTTTCTAGTCAATACTCTCCAAGTACTATTGTAGTCTATTAACATAGATTTGATCTGTAAGTTTTTAAATCAAAATATAATATATTTTGAATCTCATATAATAGATTCAAATAGTATGACACCCCATTGCTCATTTTGTAATGAACAAGTTATTTAGGTACCTATATTTTGTTAAGTAAATATTCCAAGTAATTGATAGTTACACTGAAACAGAGTCCCTACCTTCAAGGAACTTAAGATTTAATAGGACAAAGAAGTTACCACCACTTGAAGAAGTGGTAGTATAGGGTAGATGCAAACTGAATTGGATGGTCAGGCTCTCATTGTCCTGGAATGCTTCTTCTAGGTGATTAGGTAAGAAGGATGGGAGGATTTCTCAGGTAAAGGGAAAAAAATGTGTAAGTACATGGACATACTGGGTTTGTCTAAGGAGTGTAGTTTCATGGCTTTCAGTCCAGTGGTGAGCAAGCAGGGGTATGTTGTGCTTAATATGTTTTTTAGATGCATTCATATTATCCCTGTATCAACAGTTTATTATTTTTATTGCTGAAGAGATTCCATTTTATGACTATGCCAAAATTTAGTTATCTATTCTCTTGCAAATGGGCATTTGGGTTATTTCCAGGATTTGGCTTCTGTAAATAAAGGTTATATAAACATTCTTGTTAAGATCATTGGTAAGCATATGCACTCATTTCTCTTGGATATATACCTATGTGCAGAATAACTACATCATATAAGTGTACGTTCAACTTTAAAAAGCACTGCCAAATCTTTTTTCATAGTGGTTGTATGATCTTGGCATTGAAATTCTTTATCATTTTGTCCTTTAAGGTGCGTGTGTGTGGTGATATCTCATGATGGTTTTGATTTGCAGTTTCCTGAATACAAATGATATTGAGCACATGTTTATATGTTTATTGGCCATTCAGATATCTTCTTTGGGAGCTTACTCTTTGGGAGCTTTGACTATTTTCAAAATATTTATTATTCATAATTTTCTTAATGTAAATACATGTTTTTTTTAGGAAGGAATAATGAGATATTGTCTTAAACCTTATACAATTAAAATTGTAAGTTAGGATCAATATTCATTTTCTGTTTACAAAATTAGTAATTGGCAGTTTATTTTTTTCTAACAGTTTATTGGTGACCATTTTTTTTTAAATTTGTTTTCCTCATTGAGTTTTAGGAGTTCTTTCCATTTTCAAGATGAGAAAGAAAACAATAAATTGATATTACACATTTTCTTCCAGTTTACAGCTTGCCTTTTCACTTTCTTAATTATGTTTTTTTGATGAACAGAAGTTCTAGATTTTGATAATGTCTATATTATTCTTTTTCAAAGCTCACCTTTCCATAAATTAGACATGTGGGAGCCTCTTTAAGTTGCTTCCTGTTTTCTTTTGAAATATCTCTATTAGTTTTTAATCTCTCCCTATTTTCTGGCACACAATGTCCCAAACTCACTGTGTACTTTCCCTTTCCCAGCTGTGGAAGGAGTGCTGGTTCATTTTAGTGGAGGATGGCCTTTTGAAACCAAAGTGTCTGGGCATTAGTTATGCTCATTGTTATTGGTATGTTATTGAGTTTAGAATTTTTCAGTGTATAAATGAGTTCATACCAATACCTCTAATTCTAATCAAAACCAAAGATTTTGTTCTTTTCTCCTTTTCATATTTATATACTCTATCCAAAGCATGAAACTAGGTTCCCTAAAGCATTAATATATTTATTTATTTGTTCACTTCTACCATGCAATCATTTTTTTTAGAACTTATAAACCCATACCAATATCAACAATAAATATTTTAATTAAAGCTCAAAATTTCTATGCAGTTATTTTCGCCCTTAGAATATCAACTGAGGTTTTTGGCCAAGATGTCAAAGTAGGTAAATGCTGTCCTTGCATCTTCTCACAACCACATTAAAATTACAACTAAATTACAGAACAGCCATCATTGGGAGTAGCCCGAAGTCTACCTGAACAAAAGTCTTACAACTAGGGACACACAGAAGAGGCCACTTCAAGACTGGTAGGAGGGGCAGAGACATGAAATAGGCTGGTCCCACACCCGTGTCTGATAGTTGAAAATCGAGAGAAATATCTTGGCTGTGGAGATTCCCCCAGAGGAGCAAGGGAATCTTGCACAGAGTTCCAGTGCTGGAAAGAGAAGTCCCCACAACTTCTTGCTGTGAAAACCAGCAGATTGTGGCTCAGTGAGACGAAGGGTTGGGGGAGTCCCAGATACTCCTCTTTAAAGGGCCTGTACATGAATTTACTTGGTGATAGACTCACTCATTCTGAGCTTCAGTACTGGGGCAACAGCTTGAAAGGAACCAGGGACAAATGGGGAGGGATTGAAATGTCTGGATTTAGGGTGAGGGCTGGAGGTGCAGCTTTCTCCCAGACAAAAGTGCTGGCAGAGCGCATTGTTCTTTAGTTGAGTCCTCACTTGCCCTGGCTTGCAGACCCAGGTGGCCACCATATCTTAGTCTCTGGCAATGTAGCTAACACTGGTCATCCTGCCCTAGTGATTCCCTAAGACTCTGCCCCTCCCAATGTGCAGGCCTTCCCAAACTGCTTCCATGGGTTTTTTCACACAAACGGATTCTCTTGGCTCATGCTGTGAACTTTCCTAAAATCTCAAAGGTTCACAAAACCTAAACAAATAGCATCTGGCCTCAGCATACCCCATACCTCTTGCTGAGAAGCCCCAAGCCCAGCACTAGTGTCAACTGGCCTCATTTTTTAGTGTGGCCTCTCAAAGCACTTCCAACTCCAGCACGGGTGATGGCCATCTTCAGATTGCTTGGTGTCTATGCCAGGTGTCCAGGGCCAGGGCACAGGCTGAAGCCAAACTTGGCCTGCAGCAGTGCCCCTCTCAGGAAGCCCCAACCTGCATGCCCAGTGGCCAGCTTCGGTCTGAGCCAGAGCACCACCTGGGATCACATCTGAGGATGACACAGCAAAAGGGCAGACAGGACAAACACTAGAGCCATGCTAAAGCAAAACTTGCTCTGTAGTGTAAGACCTGCACAATATCTCCTACACTGGTTATCACAACTGATCAGCCCGAGGATCGATCTCTCCCAATTGATGAGTAAACAGCAACCAAGGCTTCACTACAATAGGAGAGCACACACAATTCATACAAGGGACATACCTGGAGCACCTGGCTCAGGTGGCCAGGGAAGATTATGCCATTAGGATCCACAGCACACCTACTAATTAAGGCCACTCTAGTAAGACTGGGAGAAATTGCAGCCCTATGTAATACATAGAAACAAAAACAAGTAGGCAGCCAAAATGGGGAGACAAAGAAACATGACGCAAATGAAGGAACAGAATAAAGCTCTAGAAAAAGAACTAAACAAAATGAAGACAAGCAATCTCCCAGATGCAGAGTTCAAAACACTGGTTATAAGGATGCTCAATGAACTGAAGGGAAGAGTAGATGAACTCAGTGAGAACTTTAACAAAGAGACAGAAAACATAAAGGTGGAGATAGAAAATAAGAAAAAGAACCATTCAGAAATGAGGAATATAGTATCTGAGTTGAAGAGTACAATACAGGAATTCATCAGGGTGGATGAAGCAGAGGATCGAATCAGCAATTTAGAGGATGGGGTAGCAGAGGACACCCAATGAGAACAGCAAGAAGAAAAAAGAATCCAAGAAAATGAGGATAGTTTAAGGGGCCTCTGGGATAGCATCAGCATACCAACATTTGACTCATAGGGAAACCAGAAAGAGAAGACAGAGAACAAGTAATTGAAAACTTATTTCAAGAAATAATGACGGAAAACTTCCTTAACATAGTAAAGGAAATAGATATACAAGCCCAGGAAGTGCAGAAAGTCCCAAACAAAATGAGCCCAAAGAGGCCCACACCAAGACACATCATCATTAAATGCCAAAGATTAAAGACAAAGGGTGAATCTTAGAAGCAGCAAGAGGAATACAGTTAGTTACCTACAAGTGATCTGCCATAAGATTGCCAGATGATTTCTCAGCAGAAACTCTGCAGGTGAGAAGGGATTTGCAGGAAATATTTAAAGTGATGAAAAGTAAGGACCTACACCCAAGATTACCCAGCAAAGCTATCATTTAGAATTGAAGGACAGATAAAGAGCTTCCTAGACAAGAAGATGCTAAAGGAGTTTACCACCATCAAACCAGTATTATAGGAAATACTGGAGGAACTTCTTTGAGAAGGAATAAGAAAAAATAAATAAATATAAATAATAAAATGACAATGACTATCTATCGACAATTACTTTGAATGTAAATGAATTAGGTGCTCTAGAAAAAAAATAATAAGTGGCTGAATGGATAAGAAAACAAGTCCCTTATATATGCTACCTACAAGAGACTCACCTAAGATCAAAAGACACACACACTGAAAGGAAAGGATGGAAAAAGATGTTTCTTGAAAAGAGAAACAAACAAACAAAAACATAGGGTAGCAATACTTATATGAGACAATATAGACTTTAAAAGTAAGAGACAAAAAAAGACCCAGTAATCCCACTTCTAGGTATTTATTTGAAGAAACCCAAAATACTACCTTGAGGGGACATATGAATTCATATATGTTCATTGCAGAATTATTTACAATAACTAAGGTATGGAGAACACCTTGGTGTCCATCAATGGATAAATAAATAAAGAAGAAGTCACACACACATACACACACGCACACACACACACGCACACACACACATATACAATGGGATATTACTCAGCCATAAAAAAAAAGAATGAAATCCTGTCATACACAGCAACATGAATGGACCTAGAGGGTATTGTGCTGAGTGGAGTAAGTTAGACAGAGAAAAACAAATTCCATATGTGAAATCTAGAGAACAGGATAAATAAGCAAACAACAGAAAGAAGGTCATAGATACAGAGAGCATTTTGATGGTTGTCATATTAGGGGATGGGAGGATGGGTGAAGGGCAGAGGGGATTAAGAAGTACAAATTGGTAGTTACAAAATAGTCATGGAGATATAGAGTATAGCATGGAAAATATAGTCAGTAGTATTGTGATAACTATGTATGGTGTAAGATGAGTACTAGATTTATTGGGGTGATCACTTTATAAGTTATTTAAATGTCTAATCACTGTGTTGTACTCCTTAAATTAATATAATATTGTATGTCAACTATAATTGAAAAAATAAAATAAAAATAAGAAAAAGAATATCCACTGAGTGTGCATAGTCAGAGTAGCCTGTACAAAATTTACTTTGATTGTTCTTCATCTGTAATGTTATCGATTTGATGTAGAGTTAGGTACATTTGTTTCTCATTGTATTCAATGTTAAGGTTTTTCATCATCTTTTAAAATTAACATATATTTCAATGTGTAAAACATGAATATAGTTAAAAATCAAAACTATAAAAAATAAAGTCAGAAAATTTTATCCCTTTTACCCCATGCCTGCCTACTCTTTTTATGTAAACAATTTCATTTATTTCTGCCAAATTATTTATTATGTTTTAAAAAATGTATACAAGTTTACATATTTTTCATGATTCCCCTTCTTTATTTCATGAAAGATAGTGTATAATATATTTATTCTTTTATGCATTTTTTTCACCTGGCAATAGATCTCGAAAAGTCATTCTGTACCAGCTCATTTAAGTTCATAGAGGACCTCATTCTTTTTTAAATTTTAATTTTGAAATAATTAGACTCACAAGAGGTTGCAAAGAATGTATAGGAAAGTCCGTGTATCCTTTTCCCTGGCTCTCCCAATGTCAACATCTTATTCAACTACGGTATATCAATACCAAGGAATTTAACATTGTTATAATCCACAGAGCTTATTCAAATTTTGCCAGTTATACATGCAGTCATTTGCATTTGTGTGTGTGCAGCTTTTTGGATTTTTAACACAGGCGTAGATTTGTACGACCACTACCACAATCAAGACATTCAACCATAATATCACAACAAGACTCCCTTGAGGATGTGAAGAAAAGCAAACCCTTGTGCACTATTGGTGGGGATGTAAATTGATAGTCACTATGGAAAATAGTAAGGAGGTTCCTCAAAATTTAAAAATGGAATTACTATATAATCCAGAAATTCCACTTCTGGGTTTATATCTGAAGGAAATGAAATAACTATTTCACTGTCTTGAAGAGATATCTGCACCTCCATGTTCATTGTGGCATTATTCACAATAGTCAAGATATGGAAACATCTAGTGTCTGTCAACAGAAGAATAGACAAAAAAATAAAACGTGAATGTGTGTGTATGTGTATGTGTGCATGTGCATATATATATATTCCATTATGTATGTATAGATATTCTGTTGTATGTGTGTGTAGACATTAGTAAAAGATTGAATCACATACACACATACGATGGAATATTATTCAGCCACAAAAAAAGAAGGAAATCCTACTATTTGTAACAACATGGATGACCCTTGAGGGCATTATGCTAAATAATCAGAAAGAGAAAGACAAATACTATATGATATCACTTATATGTGGAATCTAAAAAACCTGAACTCACAGAAAGAGGGTAGATTGTTGGTTTCACAGGAGGTGGGGATGGGGAAAATGGGGAGATGTTATTTAAAGGGTACAGACTTTCAGTTATAAGATTAATAATTTCTGGGTATCTACTGTATAGCATGGTGACTATAGTTAATAGTACTTTATTGTATACTTGAAAGTTGCTGAGAGTAGATTTTAAATGTTCTCACCACACCCCTACACACACGTGCTGTGCATATGTGTGCATGCACATAAATGGTAACTATGAGTTGATAGAGGTGTTAGTTGGCCTTGTGATAGTCATTTCACAATATATACATAAATCATCATATTGTAAACTTTAAACGGATGCAATGTTATATGTCAATTGTATCTCAATAAAACTGGAAGAAAAAAGATTCCTTTAAGTTACCCCTTTATAGTCCTCCTCTGCTTCACTATCCTTAACACCCGAGAACCACTAATCTGTCTTTTGTATCTATAATTCTGCTATTTCACAAAAGTGACATGAATGTAATCATGCAATATGTATCTTTTAAGTTTTTTTTTTTAACTCAGGAAAATTTCCTTGAATTTTATCCAAGTTGTGTGTATTAGTAGGTAATTCCTTGTTATTGCTGAGCAGTATTCTGTGAAATAGATATGCCATAGTTTAACTATTCATCCACTGAAGGACATTTGGATACTTCCCAGTTTTTAGCTGTAACTAATAGAACTGCTCCGAACATTGTATACAAGGTTTTTACACTTATTCATTTTTGCAGCCACATAAAACTTTATTGTGTGGATTTCTTATGTATGGGCATATTGATTGTTTCCAAATTTTTGATATTATAAATAATTCTGCAATTAATAATTTTGTGCATATGCACTTTTGTATTGTTGAAAGTATATCTTCGGAGTAAATTTCTAGAAGTAGGAATGCTGAGTTAGAGAGTAAATTTGTATTTATATTTTCAGCTATTTCAATGGTGTGCTGAAGGTGGTTCATACTGGCTTTCAAGAATCAATCATTACATTTGCAGGAATTTTGTGGGCTAGTTGTAAAACACAGATGTTAGTAAAAATTTAAATCATATAAACTTACAATTAAAATAGTATTTAAAATTAAAGTAATAAGTACTCCGAACTCATCACTTCCTAATTCCTTTTATCTACACTTTGCTATTAGCTATGTTTTTCAGTTATTTATGTTAATTGTAACTATGTGGTAAGAAAACTATGTAAGCATGTGCTAATGTGCATCTCTTCCTAATTATTGTTCAGTGATTTCACCTTATTATCCTGAAATTGTCCATGGTGGGGCAATTTTTGCCAAGGAATTCAGCAAACACTGCACATCAGAGCTTTTTGGCTTTTTTTTTTTTCCCCCAGAAAACCAGCTGCCAAACATTTATCAGCACAACACTGTGTATTTTGAAATTCCCCTTGAAGGAATCATATAATTCTGCAGTCTTACCAGCAACATATGAGAGTACCTGTTTTCTCACAGGCTCACCAACAGTGTATTGTGAAACTTTTCAAGTTTTTATTACCGATCAATGAGAAATTGTTACTCAGTGTAGTTTTTTGTATTGCACAACGTTATTTGTATAGTTTCCTCTCTTTTCTCGTAATACTTTCAGTTTTTTTAATAATCTTTTTCATTCTTTAATTATAGTTGGCAAACAATATTATAGTAGTTTCAGTGTACAACATAATGATTAGACATCTATATAACTCATGAAATGATCACACCAATAAACCTAGTACCCCTCTGACACCATACATAGTTATTATATTATTGACTATATTACTTATGCTATACTTTATATCTCCATGCCTATTTTGTGACTATCAATTTGTACTTCTTAATCCCTTCTTTCTTTTCACTGGCCCCCTAACCACCCTCCCATCTGGCAACCCTCAAAATGTTCTCTGTATCTATAATATTGTTTCTGTTGTCGTTGTTGTTACTGTTGTTGATTTTGTTTTTTAGATTCCACACGAATATGAAATCATATGGCATTTGTCTTTCTCTGACTTATCTCATTCTGCAGAATACCCTCTACGTACACCATGAAACCTCTTTTTCCATCTCTACTTTTAGGCTGTGTGTGTCTTTTAATCTGAAGGTTGGCTATGTAAAGGTCTTGTTTTCTTATTCATTCAGCCACACTGTCTTTTGATTGGATCATTTAAATCTTTTTTATTTGAAGTACTTGATAGATATGTAGTTACTGCCATTCCTTATTTATATTTTTGATATGTATTTTTTTCTTCTTCTTAAAGAAGTTCGTCCAACATTTCCTGTAATATTGGCTTGGTGATGATGAACTCCTTTAGCTTTTCTTCTCTAGAAATCTTTTATCTGTCCTTTGATTCTACATGATAGCTTTGCTGGATAGACTAGTCCTGGTTGTGGTTCCTTTATTTTCATCACCTGGAATATTTTTTGTCAATCCTTTCTGTCCTGCAAATTTTCTGTTGAGAAATATCTGACAGTCTTAGGGGAACTCCCTTGTAGGTAACTGCTTTTCTCTTGCTGCTTTTGAGATTCTCTCTTTGTCTTAAACCTTTGGCATTTTAATGATGATGTATATTGGTGTGGGCCTCTTTGGTTTCATCTTGTTTGGGACTCTCTGCACTTCCTGGGCTTTATGTCTATTTCCTTGATCAAGGTAGGGAAGTTTTCGGTCTTTATTTCTTGAAATAGGATTTCAATTCCTTGCCCCCTCTCTTCTCCTAAGATATCCCTATGATGTGAATGTTGGTGTCTCTGTTGTTTCTTTGTCCTTGTGCTTCTGACTGTAATTTTGATATGGTGGTGTTTTGTCGATTTTCCGTCTTTTCCCTCTTCCTTTATGACATATCTCTCAGTTCTGGATTTCTGGTGTGTGGTTACATTTAAGTTTACATAAAGGATAGTTATATTTATACAGTAGTCAGTTTTCTTCTGTGTGCATCTTATCTCAATTCCCATTTGAAAATTTGGATCTTTACTCCCTCCCCTTTTCTTTTTTCTTGTCCCAAATTATTGCTATATATGTCGAAAATTCCTTTCTAATTTGCAGTAGCTGTTATCTTCTTTTTTTTAATTTTTTTTTTTTGGCCCTTAACCATTATGTAATATTTAAGCTTATAAGAGTTTGTACTTTTTTCATTTTTAAAATTTTCTTATTTATTAATTTATTTATGGTGACATTGGTTAATGAAATCCAGTAAGCTTTAGCTGTACACATTAACAAGCTACCACCCTAACTTGAGCCACCAGCATCAACTGCCTGGTTCATTGTAATAGCCTTCTAACTGGTCTCCCTGCTTCCCCCTATGCCTTTACAGTCTATTATCACAGTAGCCCAAATGATCCTTTTATTTGTTAAGTCAGATCACATAGTCTTCTGATCAGAAACCTCCAATTATAGAACACTCATTGAATGAAACTCTCACTTAGAATGAAATCCCAAATGTTGCCATGGCAGGTTTGACATGACACAATCTATTATCATTTCCGGTTTCATTTTCTACCATAATCTACCTCAAACATCACACACACTAGCTTCCCTTCAATTTTTCATGCTCATTAAGCACAGTCCTAGCTCATGGTCTTTGCACTTGTTATTTTCTCTGCCTGGAATACTGTTTTCCAAGATGTTCCTATGACTCACTCCCACCTTTTATATAGATATCTACTTAAATATTGCCTACTTTATAGACTTTCCTGGCTAACTCTATATGAAATAATATCACCCTTTACTTTCTTTAAAAAAATAACATTACTGGGTAAAATTGACAAATAAATTTGTAAAGAAAATGTATATCCTTTTGCCAACCTCTCTCCATTTCCTTACCCACTGCCCAGCACCTGAAAATGACTTTTCTACTTTCTGTTTACATGCCTTAAACGTTTTTTTTTGGTTTAGATTCCACATATAAATGGTATAATGCAGTATAATTTTTATCTCATTCTCTTTGGCTTATTTCACTTAGCATAATGCCTTTCAGGTTCCTCAATATTATAGCAAATAACAGAATGTCCTTCTTTTTTCAGGCTCAGATATATATTTCATACTTTTTCGATCCACTCATTCATTGATGAACTACTCATCACACTTTCTTTTCCCTCCAACTTGGCTCTATTTCTGTTTTTGCTAGTCATTACTATTTGATATCACATTACATGTTTGTTTGTTTCTTATCTTTTCTCCTGTACTGGAATGTAAACTCCATGAGAATAGGGACTTTTCCTGCTTTATTTGTTGCTGTATCCCTAGTGCATAGAACATACTAAGTGCTCAAAATATTTTTTGGGTGAAAATGCTCCTCCTAGAAGACTAGTGCTTTTGGGTGTTGGATAACAGGGATTGGTAAAATGAGATGATCTGTGATCTTATCTTAATTACTATCTCTCCTGGGTTATCGAAATGCATTTCTTTTTTCAAATATATTTGCTTTACATATTGGGGGTTGAAAACTCACAGACCTCAGTGGCCAGGCAGATATTGAATTTTTTAAATAAGAGAGATGGATATTAGAAATAACAAAAAACAAGCTATAGAAAATATGCCTTACTTTATAAAGGAAGTCACTACTCTTTTCTAGAAGATTATTGCCATGCTTACCAGAATATGAAGCCAAGGATATGAGGACTTCAAAGTTTTTAAGAGAAGTTGAAAGACTGGATATGAAATCATTTGATTCTCACAATGTAAAAATCCAGGAACAGATGGCTTCACTAATGAATTCTACCAAACATTCAAAGATGATTTAATACCTATTCTTCTCCAACTCTTCCAAAAAATTGAAGAGGCAATACTTTCTAAATCATTTTATGAAGCCAACATTACCCTGATATCAAAACTCAGTAAAGCTGACACACACATGAAAAAAACTATAGACAAATATCTTTGATGAATACTGATGTAAAAATCTAAAACAAAATACTAGCAAATAGAATACAACAATATTTAAAAAGATTACACATCACAATCGAGTGGGGTTTATTCCAGGGGCACAAGGATGGTTCAACATACACAACTTGGTTAATACGATACACCACATAAACAAAATAAAGGATAAAAATCATATGATCATATCAATAGATGCAGAAAAAGCATTTGACAACATACTGCATCCATTTATGATTAAATCTCTTAATAAAATGGGTGTGGAAAGAAAGCACCTCAACATAATAAAGGCCATATAAAACAAGCCTTCAACAAATATGATACTCAAAGGTGAAAACCTGAAAGTTTTTCCTTTACGATCAGGAATAAGACAAGGATGACCACTCTCACCACTGTTATTTAACATAGTACTGGAAGTCCTACACAGAACAATTAGGCAAGAGAAAGAATTAAAGGCATCCTAATTGAAAATGAAGAAGTAAAATTGTCATTTTTTGTAGACGACATGATTTATATAGAAACCATAAAGACTCTACGCCCCCCCCAAATAAAACAAACAACTATTTGAAACAATAAACAAATACAGTGAAGTTGTAAGATATAAAATCAATGTACAAAAATCCATTGCATTCCTATATACTAACAATAAAATTTCGGAAAAAGAAATGAAAAAAAAAATTCCTTTTACAATTGCTGCAAAAAGAATAAAGTACCTAGGAATAAACTTAATAAGGGATATGAAGGACCTATACACTGAAAGCTACAAGATTATTAAAAGAAAGAAAAGACAATGCAAAGAAATAGAAAGATATTTTGTGTTCATGGTTGGGAAGAATCAATATAGTTACAATGGCCATTTTACCCAAAGCAATATGCAGAGTTAATGCAATCTCCATCAAACTCTCAATAGCATTTTTTAAAGACAT
>NW_006429686.1:1042079-1044177 GCF_000325575.1 Pteropus alecto | reverse complement strand
TAAGGTTTGTAATATATGGCCTTTATTATGTTAAGTTTCTTTCCTTCTATACTGATTTTGTTAAGGGTTTTGATCATAAATCAATGCTGTATCTTGTCAAAGGCTTTTTCTACATCTACTGATTCTACTGATATAATCATATGATTCTTATTTTTTAATTAATGTGGTGTATCACATTAACCGATTTACATATGTTGAACCATCCCTGTGCCCCTGGATGAAGCCCACTGGATTGTGGTGTATAATCTTTTTAATATGTTGCTGTATTCGGTTCGCTAATATCTTATTTAGGATGTTTGCATCTGTATTCATGAGAGATATTGGTCTGTAGTTTTCTTTTTTTATGTTATCTTTACCAGATTTTGGTATAACGGTAATACTGGTCTCATAAAATGAGTTGGGAAGTATTGCCCTCTATTCAATTTTTTGGAAGAGTTTGGCAGATAGATATTAAATCTTTGAATATTTGGTAGAATTCACTGGTGAAGCCATCTGCATCGAGACTTTTACGTTTTGGTAGATTTTTCATGATTGTTTCCATTTCTATATGGCTGATCAGTCTATTTAGATTTTCCAGCTCTTCTTAGTTCAGTCCAGGAAGGTTGTATTTTTATAAGTACTGGTCTATTTCGTCTAGGTTATTAAATTTGATGTTATATACCTTTTCATAGTATTCTCATATGATCATTGTATTTCTGTGATGTCTGTCGTAATTTCTTCTCTTTCATTTCTGATTTTGTTTATTTGTGTCCTTTCTCTTTTCTTTAGTGAGTCTAGTCAGGGCTTTGCCAATTTAACTAACCTTCTCAATGAACCAGCTTTTTATTTCATTGATTTTTTTATTGTTTTTTCGTTTGTTTCTTTGTTTTCAATTTTATTTATTTCTGCTCTAGTTTTGATTATTTCTTTCCTTTTGCTGACTATAGGCTGAATTTGTTCTTCCTTTTCTAGTTTTTTAAGATAAAGCATTAGGTTGTTTATTTGGGCTCATTTTTGTTTTTGAAGATAGGCCTGTAATGATATGACATTTCCTCTTGTTACCGCTTTTGCCTTGTCCCAAAATTTTGATATGTTCTACTACTATTATCATTCTTTTCTATGTATCTCTTGATCTCTCTTTTTATTTCTTCTCTGACCCAGTTATTCTTCGGTAGCATGTTGTTTAATCTGCATGTATTTGTGTTTTTTCTCGATTTCTTTTTACAGTTGATTTCTAATTTCAAAGTATTATGATCAGAGAATATGATTGGTATGATTTCAACTGTCTTATATGTTCTGAGGCTATCTCTTTGTCCCAGTATGTGGTCAACCTTTAGAATGTTTCTGGTGCACTAGGGAAGATTATATAAGCAGTTGACATTGGGATGAAAGGCTCTGTAAATGTCAATTATGTCCAATTATGGTCTAATGTGTCATTTAAGGATGTTATTTCCTTATTGACTTTCTGTTTGGATGATCTGTCCTTATTCGACAGTGGGGTATTTAGGTTCCCTACTACAACAGTGTTTTGGTCTGTTTCTCCCTTTAGTTCTATCATCAGTCATTGCTTTATATATTTCGGGGCTCCCTGATTAGGAGCAT
The DNA here is from genome assembly GCF_000325575.1 of Pteropus alecto. Taxonomy (NCBI): domain Eukaryota; kingdom Metazoa; phylum Chordata; class Mammalia; order Chiroptera; family Pteropodidae; genus Pteropus; species Pteropus alecto. The sequence continues at coordinate 1,042,596 of NW_006429686.1, read as the reverse complement.
AGATATTAAGTGTTATGTCTTCTTGGTGCATGATTCCCTTTATCATTAGGAAGTGTCCCTCAGTCTTTCACATTTTTCTTTTGAAGTCTATTTCTTCCGATATTAATACCTCTACTCCCACTTTTCTCTGAATGCTATTTGCTTGAAAGATCATTTTCCACCCTTTCACTTTGAGTTTGTATTTGTCTTTGGAACTGAGAAATGTCTCCTGGAGGCAGCATATGGATGGGTTTGTTTTTTGATCAAATCTGCAACATTGTGACTTTTTATTGGTGAGTTCAGTCCATTTACATTTAAGGTGATTATTGAAATATGAGTTCTTCTTATAGCCATTTTATCTTTTGCTTTCTGGTAGCTCAATGTTTGCATTGCTTCCTTGTCCTTGTGTTTCTGTTTTCTTTATTTTTGTTGATGTTTGTGGGTATTTTCTCTAGTCTTTCTTGTTTTTGTTATATACTTCGGTTCTGAATCTTTGACATATATTTACCATTGCGAATATGTAAAAATATATATATAT
>NW_006429686.1:1031933-1040888 GCF_000325575.1 Pteropus alecto | reverse complement strand
TGAGTCTTTTCTGAAGTACCATTCTCTGTCATTTAAGTTGCATATTTTTATGTCTGTAAGCTTATTTTCTGGAGATTTTTCTCTTTCTTTCTGAGATGCCTTGTCACCTTGGTTGTTCATGGTGTTTAATGGATTATTTCTCCTCCTGGGCATTAATAGGAGTGTATTCTGCTTTTTAAAGTTTTTTCCAGAAAGATTTATTATATAAAGGTCTCTCTTTAGTCTGTTTCAAAGAAGGCATTTTTCTTTTGGTTTCCAGTAGGTGGAGTCTAAGCCTCTTGGATCTCTGCTGTATATAAAGCTTTAATAATGCCTTTTTTCCTTTTAGTTGTTTAATTACACTTACTACCCTCAGTCTCAGTCCTTGTCAGTGTTAGGAACAGTTTCAGTAGCATTTGCTCAAATTCCCCTGGGACTCGTAGTGTTCCATCTTAGAGGATATGGGGGGAGGGGACCTCTGGCATGGGGGATGTAGGATGGGGCTCAGCCTTGGTTTTGCAACCATAGCTGGTAAAAATCATCTGTTTTTTCTTTGCCATCTCCACTTCTCTGCTGTCACCACTTCTCTGCTTTCTGCCCTGACGATTGGGCATTGCCACCAGTTGCGTGGAGCTCACAACTCTCCCAAACAGGTTGTTCAGGGAACTCTATGTACCTTCTCCCCTCCTCCCCTCTTCTTACAGGTTGTTCAGGCTGCGAGAAGCAACTTCTTTGTTTCTCCCAGTCCACTGCCTGCACCTGGGGTTCTGACCTGTTGTAGCTCTTATGCGCAGATCCCACGCTCAGATGAGCTGGTGTGCAGTTTGAGTGTTTTTTGTTGAGTTTTAGATGTTCAGCTCATTATTGTTTCTAGAGAAGAGATCTGGGGATGTCTCTCTGCCATGTTTCTGATGTTGTAATCTGTTCTTAATAAGGGTTTCACTTTCTTGCTTCTGACTGCCTGTTGGTCATCTTACTCCTAGTTATGTATTTTTCTTTTTGTCCTTTTGCTTCAAGTAGAATGACTCTTCTAAGTGTTTTCTGTAATACAAGCCTTGTAGTGGAGAATTCTTTCATATTTTGTATGTCTGGAAAAGTATTTATTTTTTCCTTCATATCTAAAGGAGAGCTTTGCTGGATGTATTATTCTTGCCTAGTAACTATTCAGTATTTTCAATATCTGGTTTCACTCCTTCCTTGCTTGCAGGGTTTGTGCTGAGAAGTTTGATGATAGTCTAATGGTTTTTTTTCTTTATCAGTAACTGTCTTTTTGCCCTCGCTGCATTGAGAATTCTTTCTTTGTCATTAATTTTTGATAACTTTAATATAGTACCTTGGAGACGGCCTTTTTGAGTTGAGATAATTGTGTGTTTGCTTCTTGGATTCGAAGACTCAGTTCTTTTTCCTAGGTTTGGGAAATTCTCATCAACCATTTGTTTGAATACACTTTCTTTTCCCTTCACTATCACTTCTTCTTATGGTATGCCCATTATTCTTATGTTCCTTTTTCTGATGTCAGATTGTTCTCGTAGATTTCTTTCATTATTTTACATTCTCAAGTCTCTCTTTTTCCTTCTGAGTCATCTTCAGGTTTCTATCTTTGATATTATTAATTCTTTTCTCCATCTGGTCTGCTCTATTTCCTAAGGTTGCTATTTCATTGTTCATCACTTTTAAGGAGTTCTTCATCTTCCAAAGTTCTATTTGGTTCTGCTTTAGAGTTTCAGTCTCCCTGGTAAAGTATTCCTGTTGTTCTTGGATTTTGTTTCTCAGTTATTTGTACTGTAAATCATAATTTTCTTGCATCTCATTGATATTTTTCAGAAGAGCAATCTTGAATTATCTGCCCTTTAACTCACATATTTCTATATGTTTAAGCCTATTATCTGTAGATTTTTCACTTTCTTTCTGAGTCGCCTTGTCTCCTTGGTTGTTCATGGTGTTTGATAGACTATTTCTTCATCTGGACATTAATGGGAATGTACTCTGCTTTTTTTAAAAAAAAATTTATTCAGTGATCTGTCTTTAGCTGGTGGATAAGAAGTGGAATTTTTTTTTTATTTCCAGTAGGTGGCGCTGAAGCTTTGTGGATCTCTGCTTTGAGGTTAAAAATGCCTTTTAATGTTTGAGGAGAGCTATACTTTCTCTGCAATCAGATCAGCTCAGTCCAAAGGTTCCATCCCATGAAAGAGTTAAAAGGGTGAATATTTTGTATCCTGGGACCAAGGTGACCGGTCACAGATGGGACATATATATCTCATGGGAGTATGTGAAGGGTGATCGGAGTTTGAGCCTTTTAAAAAGTCCCGATGTCCAGTTGCTGCCCCAACAGTCAGATACAATGCTCGGATGCTTCCTTCCAAATTAGCTTCACTGGGTGGGCGTGGGGTGGTTTGGGAGAAGACAGAGGTGTTTGTGGCTGTTTCCCTTCTGATAATGCTCTCCCTCAGATTTCATCTGTTTTTGCTTCTGGATCTCCACCACTGTCATTGGTACCAGCTGCAGTGTATGTTTCAGTTCTGGTTATGCAAAATCCTCTAAAGCTTGGTGCTAGCTCTGGGAGGATATTGGATTGGGAGGGGAGGGCATACTCTGAGATGGTAGAGGGAGATGCCCAGGCTCCATGACTCAGCTTTCTGCCAGGCAATGGCAGTTGCTAAGACAGAGCTGTTGCCCCTCCACACTCAGTCTCTACCCTGCTCTCTGCCCTGTTCCCTAGGTTCCACTGCATGGAAAATGTTGATCACCAGGCAGGACTGTTCAGGGCTTCAAAGAGCCAAAAAACTTCAGAATAACTCCCTCCTCCTTCTCTTCCCAGAGGCTGTGTTCTGCAGCACATTCCTTCCTATACCATCTTCTTGACTCAGGCGATTGGCTCATCTTTGGATGCTCTGATGTTCAGCTCTCTCAGAGGTGCTTGTGTGCAGGATGGTGTTATTTGATGAATTGTAGATGTTCCGCTCATTTCAAGGGGAGAGCTCACTCATGCCACATGCTTCTAATGTCACTCTTTGTTGGAATTTTGACAAGGATTGCATTCAATTTATGGATCTATTTGCGGAGAATTGCCATCTTGGAAATATTGAGTCTTCCAATCCATGAACATGGAATGTGTTTCTATTTATTATATTTTCCTTAATTTCTTCTAACAATATTTTCTATCAATAATATTAGAAGAAATTAAGTGTATAAGTCTTACACTACTTTTGATGGATTTGTACTTGAGTATTTTATTCTTTTGATAATATTTTGAATAAAATTATTTTCTTGATTTTATTTTGGATAATTCATTGGTATTTTTCAGATATACTTTTTTTGTATATTAATCTTTCATCTTGCAACTTTGCTAAATTCATTTATCAGTTCTGAAAAGTTTTTTTTTATAGATCTCAAGTCACTTATAGATTTTTTTATTTGCAGATGAAAGATATTTATTTCTTCTTTCTTACTTGGATTCCTTAAATAACTTTTTTCTTTTTTTCTTATTCCCAGCCCCTTTTTTGTTTCCCTTAGTGCTCTGGCTAGAGCTTCTTTTATGTTATCAAATAAATGTGGCAAAAAAAGACAACTTTTCCTTGTTCTTGATCTTCAGGGGAAAGCATTCACACCTTTACAATTAATATTATGTTATTTGTATATGTATTTTAGCAGTTTGAGGAAATTTCCTTATATTCATAGTTTGTTGAGTTTTATCACAAAAGAGTGTTAGATCTTGTCAAATGTTTTTTTCTTTTTCTGTATCTATTGAGATTATCATGTGGTTTTGTTCATTATCATTATAATATATTACTTGAATTAATTTTCAGTTGTTAAGGCAAACCTTGAATTCATGGTATAAATCCCACTTATTTGTGGCATATAGTTATTTTTACTTTTATTGCTTGATTTGTTTTGATATTTTTTTGTTGAGGATTTCTGTAACTATAGTTATGAGATATTTATCTATATTTTCTCTTCTTGTGATAACTTTGATTTTGGTATCAGGCTAATACTGGCCTCGTAGGATGAATTGGGATGTATTCCCTTCTTTTCTATTTTTCAAAATGGTTTATAAAGGGTTGATATTAATTCTTTAAATATTTAATAGAATTTACCAAGAAAGCTACCTGGGCCTGGGCTTTTCTATAATTCAGTTCAGCTCAAGAATATATTTTGTAAGATTTTAACCTCTTTGGATGTATCGATTTGTTTTACATCTTAGCATATAATCTATTCTGGAGAATATATTATATATGCTGAAAAAGAATATATGTTTTGTAGTAATTGAGTGGACATTTCTATATATGTCAGTTGAGCTGAGTTACTTGATAGCATTGTTTACATCTTCTTTTTCCTTCTAATATTCTGTCTAGTTGTTTTATCTATATTGAGAGCAGGGTATTGGAAACCCCAACTCTTATTACAGAATTGTGATTTCTCTTTTCAATTCTTTCTGATTTTGCTTCATGTATTTTTGCTCCATTGTTAGATACATAAGCACTTATTTTATCTCTCCAATGTATTTTATTAATGCAAAAGATTCTTTGTTTCTTTTTCTCAAATTATCATAACTATCTTTTCACATCCTCTTGTAATCAGTCTATGTCTTTGAATCTAAGGTATGTCTTTTGTAAACAGTTGATAATCCTATTTTACTTTTTAAAATCCATTTTGAAAATCTCTGCCTTTCAGTTTGGGTACTTAGATAATTCCTTTAATTACTTATTTGGTTGGATTAACATTTGTCATTTAGCTATTTGTTTTCTATATGTCTCCTCTTATTTCTTTGTTCCCTTTACTTTCTTTTGCATTTAATAACTTTTTTCATATACTAACTTAATTTCTCTGTAGATTATTATTTAATTTTTAAAATTATTTTCTTGGTGGTCCCTCTATGGCTTTCAATATGCATCTTAATTTATGAGAATCTCCTTCACATTAATGCTAATATGACTCTAGGAAAATAAAAAAACTTAGCAACAATAAAGTTCCATCTCCACCACCTTCCTTGTGTTATTATTGTCATATATATTGTCATATATATTGCTTCAGTTAATATTGTCTTTTAAAAAATATACAGGATGTTTTATATTAGACTACATATAACCTTACTGGTGCTCTACATTCTCTTGTGGCTTTAGGTCTGGTGTCACTTCCTTTTAGCTTTGAAGGTCTTCCTTCAGTATTTCTCATGAGGTGGGCCCACTAGCAACATGTTCTCATAATCTTTGTTAGCCTGGGAGATTCTTATTTAGCTTTCATTTTTAAAAGATAGTTTCAATAGATATAGAATTCTTTGTTGTATTTTTTTTAATTTCAGCATTTTTAATATGTAATTCTAGCCTTCATTGTTATGAAGTCAGCATTAATTGTATCAATGCTCCCCTATATGGGATAAGTTATTTTTCTTTTACTGTCTCAGGATTTGGTCTTTGCTTTTGACTTTTAATGGCTTGCTTATGATATATTTAGGTGTGGATTCCTTTGTGATTTTACTACCTGGTACTTGTTAAACTTCTCAGATATGTAGCTTGTATGTTAACTGTAGTCACTAAGCTGTACATTACTTTCTTAGGAATTATTTATTTTATAAGTAGAATTTTGTACCTTTTGATCACCTTAACTCATTCTGCCCACCCTCTACCCCCATCTCTGGCAACTACCAATTTGTTTTCTGTATCTATGAGATTATTTTTAAGATTCCACATATGCAAGATCATAAGATATTTGTCTTTCCCTTTTCACTTAGCATAATGCCCTCAAAGTCCATCCATGTTGTTGCAATGGCAGGATTTTCTTCTTTTTATGGCTGAATAATATTCCATATATTATTTTATATTTATTTTGTTTAACATGAATATCTCGAGTTCCATCCATGTTGTCGCAAATGGCAGTGTTTCATATCTTCTTATGGCAGAGTAATATTCCATTGTATATATGTACCGCCGCTTTTTTATCCAATCATCTATTGTAGGACACTTCGATAGTTTGCTTCCATGTCCTGGCCATTGTGAATAATGCTGCTATGAAAATTGGTGTGCAAATATCTTTTTGGATATGGATTTTTAAGACTTTGGGGTAAATGCCCAGTAGAGGGACTGCTGGATCATATGGTAGATCAATTATTAGTTTTTTGAGGAACCTCCATACTGTTTTCCATAGTGTCTGTACCAATTTTCAGTCCCACCAGCAGTGTGGGTTCCTTTTTCTCTGCATCCTCTCCAGCATTTGTTATTCCTTGTCCTGTCAATTATAGCTATTCTAACAGGTGTGAGATGATATCTCATTGTGGTTTTGATTTTCATTTCCCAAATAGCTCGTTATGTTGAGCATCTTTTCAAATATTTTTTGGCCATTCATATGTCTTCTGGGGCAAAGTGTCTGTTCAGGTCCTCTGCCCAATTTTTTGATTGGATCGTTTGTAATTTTTATTGTTATTGAGCTGTATGTGTTCTTTGTATATTTTGAATATTAGGCCTTTATTAGAGGCATTGCTTGCAAATATATATATTTTTTTCCATTCAGATGGTTGTCTCTTTACCTTGTTGATGATTTTTTATTTTGCTGAGCAGAAGCTTTTTAGTTTGATGTAGTCCCATTCATGTATGTTAGCTTTTACTTCCCTTGTTTTTGAGGTCAAATTCATAAAATCCAATTTAAGTCCAAGGTCCTTGAGTTTGGAAAACTGAGCATTTTAGATAACATGTTATAGGAACTCTGGGTTTTGATCTCCCTACAACTACTGCAGCTTAACATGATGGTTGTTTCTATTTAATTTTTTTCCTTTGTTTAGTAACTTGCTTAAATTAATTCAATGAAGTCTATTTTGCACATAGTTTATGGCCCATGAAATCACTGCTAAGATTTTCTTTTTTTGTTCTTATTTTTAATCCTGCCTCCCCAGATATAGTTCTTGGGTCAGCATAGCTTAGTTGTTAGCTAACAATTTGTAATAGGTTGTACCTAAGCCTCTCAAGCCAATAAGCTTTGCTACTGGATCTCTGTGTGTGTACAGGGAAGCACATTCCAAATTCAGGCCTTGCAGATTTTTCTTTCCTCTGAGTGCATTCACACTTTATCAGAATCAACTTCTGAGGTATGTATGTGTGTGTGTAGCCTCAGGGTTTGCCAGAAGTGTATACCTAGCTTAGGCCCTCATTAAGGTATATGTCTGTTCCAATCATGACTGCAATCTTGAGTTAATGTAGCTATTGGGCCTTTTCTCTCACATGCTTCCAAGATATCACTTCTACTGACAAGACTGCTAGGCATAATATTTTGCCAATTCTCACGTTTCCAATTCAAATGAGTACCACTGATATTGGTAGAGAAGTTACCAGTTCTTAAGGCCTGCCACCTCCTGACAGAATCTCTGCCTTGACTGTGTAGGGTGTGGGAGGGAAGAGATGGTGAGGATGAGAGAAGCCCCACCACAGATCCCTAGTTTTCTTACCTAAAGTTCATCAGTTTTTCATAAGTAAATCATTCTCAGATTGTTTAAATACTTTTACCCAGTTTCTAGATTGATAAATGGGTTATTTTTGTCGACTTACTCATTGTTGAACTTGCTATTTAGGGAGAGGATTTGCCAATCACCTTATTCAGCTGTAGCTAGAACTTGTATCTCCTATATTGCCTCTCTGCAATATAGGAGCTTAAATTCAATATAGGTGCTTAAATTCTTACATAGAAGATAGAATATCATAAACATTGAATAAACTAAATAAATTTTAAAAATCCAATGAGTCTCAATGAATAGATATATAGTTCCTTACTTTTCACAGAATATTGGTAAATATATTTTGAATTCTATAATTAGCATAGTATTTTTTAATTCATTCTTTCAACAAGTAATTTCTCTAGAACCTAATATGTGCCATTTCTTAATCTAGTATTCCAGGTCACATGATTCACACATCCTCAAGGAAATTATTATTCATTAAGCAAAACAAACATGCAAATATAAAAATACAGTAAGTTAATTGAAATGGCAGAGAGGGAGGAGAGAAAATAGGAAAGATAGCAATAGGGGTTCCTGATGCTTGAAGGAACCCTACGGTGAATTTTCATAAAACTAACATTATTCATATCTAGTAATATATGCAAGAAAGTACAGAATTGGACAGGTGCAATGGGGAGGAAGAATCTGCATTAATTGTATTGCATCTGAGTGGATGTCTTGAAAACTGTGAGCTTGGAGCCTGATATTTGAAGGAGGATAAACTTGAGTTATGGCAAAAGGAGGGAAAACATGCCCCATGAGTAATTGAATACATCTTTATCCGAGGTCTATTTACCTCTAGATACAAACTACATTTCTATAGATCTATGAGATTTTCAAATGAGTTGGAATCTAACACCCAATATAATGAATAGAATTATGTTCTCTTCACTTCTATTTTCTGAAATATATTAGTGTTGGTTTTATTGTCAGTGAAGTTGAGCATATGGTCCTAAAATGGCCCTAAATGATTTTATATGTTTTCTGTCTTATTATTATCCATCTGATACTTTGAATGAAGCAGCATACGGCAGTTAATTTTCTCCTCCAGACTCTTGTGTACAATATTAAAACAATTCAAAGCAGTGCATATTTCAACTGTGTTTTATGGATGAATCATATTTCATGCAGTCTGTACATGGAGACATAGAACAGGCCAAGAGACAGATTTTAGCATAACTGTTATTTTGCTTGCTAGGAAGGATTTAGAGAATGTATTTAAAGTTATGTGAGATTTAAGTACAAATCAAATGCTGAAATGCTTCTTTAATTATGGAGTGTACAGTAAATTCAAACAAAGAGATAAGTAGCCTGTATTGGTACATTTTAAATACAAATGGACTTGCTTGTTGTTTCAAATAACATTTAAGTATTTATAAAAATATATTCAGTACAATGATAGATTAAGATTGAAAGGTCCATTTAAAGTCATCTAGTAAGCAATTCTACCTGTTATTGGAAAATCTTCTACTGTATTGCCTAATTCAATTATCTAT
>NW_006429686.1:1030195-1031874 GCF_000325575.1 Pteropus alecto | reverse complement strand
GTATATTTTGCTCATGATTCTGTAGGTCACTTATTTGGATCAAGCTTAGCTATGCAGTTCTTCTCTTGGTTACACCTGGGTTCACTCGTGTGACTACAGTCATCTGGTGGCTTCACCATCTAGCAGTGGTCTAATATGACCTCACTCATAGATCCAGCGGCTACTACTGGCTGTTGGCTGCATCTTTCTCCATCTATTTTCTCATTCTCAAGGTTAGTTCAAATTCCAAATGGTGGGCACCATGTTTTAAGAGAGGACAAATTTCAATGTCCTTGATCACTCCCTACCCCTGCCACATTTGTTAATGTCCCTTTACAAAATCGAATCACATGGCCAAGCTTAGTTTCAAGAGGTAGAGAAATAGACTATCTTTTGGTGGGAGGAGTGGAAAAGTTACATTGCTTGCAAACAATGACGTAACAAATGTGTGGCTATTAAGTGATCTAACAAATTCTGTTATTGTGGCTGTACATCTTTTGCCTGATCATCTCCAGTGGAAAGTTTAGTACCTTCCAAAATAACCTCTTTTATTGCAGTTTGCTTCTGACTTCCCGTAGCTTCCATTCATCAGTGATAGTTTTTTATCCATGTGTACAGCTATGCAGCCAACCAGCAAGCAAGCAGTCACCTAATATGAAGCACCAAATAGAATAGTAAAATATAGTGAATAGAACAGGTGTGACCCCTGTCATCATAAAAATTATATTTACTGTGGGTAGACAGACAATAAACAAGAAAAACACAATGTATTTAAAATAATTATATATGCTTTCAAGTAATCAAGGGAACCATGAATGCATGTAACCATGAAAGGAGTATCCAAAGTACTCTGAGGGAGAGGGGATGAGGGGGATCACATTCTTGAAGAAGTGGTATGAGGATTAGGCAGGTTAAGGGTGAGAGAATAGAGCATTTCAGGCAGCGTAAATAGTATATGCAAAGGCCCTGAGGTGGAAAGAACTTCACTCGTTCCAAGCCAGTATAGTTGGAGCAAAATAAAAAGTGTTATAAAATACTTTTGGAGAAGTAGGCAGTGAGCAGGTTATATAGGGCTTTGTGAAGTTTTGTTATTTTACTTCTTGGAGCCATAGAGAACAAGCAAACCTCTCCTTTATGTGATAGCAGTTTAGGATGGTGGTTAAGAATGTTGGCTCTGGAATTAGATTGTCTAGGTAAGAATCCAAATTCTACAATTTACTCTGTGATTTTGGACTCATTTTTTTCATCTGTAAAATGGAGATTATAATAGCTACCTTATGAGTTGTTATGTGAATTAAGTAGAATAATTTACATAAAGGTTTTAACATAATCTCTGCTACAGAGTAAATGATGATGGTAGTTAACTGAGCTTCCTCTTTTGACTATCCACAAGGATTTTTGATAGGAAGATCATCGAAAACTCTAACCTGAGTCCTTCATCTGTGATATAAAATAAATTCAATGCCTCAGATTTGGCTCTTTCTGGGTATGAAGAACATGCAGTTAGTGCACTATCTTACAAACTCTTGTATAAAGGATCATATTATTTATTTCCTGATGTGTGTGGGTGTTCCTCTAATTAATCACAGTTCCTTGACTGGAATCTCTTTCTCTGTAATATGATGGTTATACTTTTCTCTCAAACAGAAAAATTCATTTTTAAATGACCCCAATCTGTTATGATATATGTAATTATTCTT
>NW_006429686.1:992356-1030072 GCF_000325575.1 Pteropus alecto | reverse complement strand
TCCTCAATTGCCCTTAAAGGAAGGACTTGTTATTCCATTTGTGGGAGTGCTGTAAGCAAAGTTTCCTACTGTAACCTGCTTCAGGGTTTGTCTTAGCAACAGAAATTTTCCCATGGGCATACTTCCTATCCAATGACTAATTACAGTGGGAGTGTAGAGGCCCAGCCATCCAAAACCAATATGAAACATGCTAATAAGCCGTAGTTACTCCATAGTTCCCTCTGGGGTTGGCCTGCATGGAAGTTTTTCAAAACTTGTATAATTCTGCTTTCTCCTCCTCCCTTCAATAGGTGTTGATCTCTAATAAACACTGGGTGAGCCCTAATAAACTCCATCTCAATATCTACTTCCAGAGAACCAACCTGTAACATCTCTTCACTCTTGTAGCTCACATCTACTTTGGACCTGAACCTAGAATTCAGTTTCTTAACTCTAAATTGTAGGCTCTAGATACTCTGGACATCTTCTTAGTTAAATCTTTCTTCATAGATTCCATTTTCTGTTTCTTTATTTTTTTATTGCTTTTCTATATCCCCAGAAAAAAATGTGGGTTCCTCCTAGGTTCCAAAGTCTGTGAAACTTGACTGGTTTTATGCTGACATATATTTCTATATCAAGAATGATTTCTGGGTCTGAGAATGGCACTGCTATACAAACCAGCAGCTTTTACATTGCAACTCAATTCTAGAAGACAGGATCTGAGAACCTGAAATTGTCATTGATAAAGAGGGAAATGCAAAGGAATAGGCACTAGTCAGGAAGATGAGCAGATAATACACTAGGGTCCACCACCCTGAGTGTCCTCTACCTCAATTAGCTCAGCCATTATAAATTTCCTCATGTCTCATGTTCTGTATTGTCACCTGGATCTCCCTCAGTATAATCTTCTCTCAGTGCCCCTTATTAAAAATGCTGACTTTCAAAGAACTCTATGAATTTCTTTAAACATCCCTGACTCAATAAGAAAGGATATAATTGAACACTAAAGGTATATTACATTGTCTATCACCCAAGAATTTTTGAACAAACTGTGAAATAAATCATTCTGTCCCATCCATGTCATTTCACTAGCTTTAATGGTTTTTACAGCCTTGTCCGTACAACCCCTGTTCCTTACCCTGGTCAAGAGCATGTTTCACACACCCCCCCTTTTTTGTTGCAAGCTAACAGGGTCTATCAAACTAAAAATAGTTGATGCCTCTAACAGTGATATGGAAAAATGCTCCTTTGGTTGCTTACAGTCTGTTTCTCAAAATGGAATATACTTCATATATGCAGCGAACAGATTTTTAAAATGCACGATGTGGTCTTAAGGCATACTGGATGTCAAGGTTCTGAGAAATGTTTACCAAAGGACAAAAAGTCTGAAAAGTTATACCATGTAAATTTCATGCTAGAAGAAAAAAGTAGCATCTGCATTCTAGAAAACTTTCGCTATACTTGCATATACACACATGCATGCACACGTATGCATATATATACATATATATAAAATTATTGATATGGATTATATAAATATACAGATGGTATTATTCAGCATACTCTGTAACTACATAGACTGAAGTGAAGCCCAGTAAAATTAAGTGACATGCTATCCAGGTTCTTACAGTGAGTAGTGGTAGAGCAGGACTACAATTTCTTCTTCTGCTACTCAGCCTAATGTTCTTTCTACAACCCCATGCTAATTTTAAAGAGAAATGGAGAAGTCGCCTTCAAGAACATTTTCCTTTAAATTTAGGATTTTTAGAAATTTGTATTTCTGAATATGCTTATCATTAGGAGTATTTTTACAGCATAACTTATGCAAATATAGTGGAAGAGAATCAATGCATTTTCCAAAAACAAAAACTTTGGTATCCAGTCAACACTGATGCCTTATTCCTTTAAGATGAAAGTAAAAGAGGCCTTTAACTTTAAAAACCTCATATGTTCCATTCTTGATAAAAGAAATTTCATTATATTCATGAAATTCTTTCGTTTTCACTTCTGGACATTTCTGTGGACAACTCCTCACACACAACTGTTTTCATGTCTTGAAACAGTAAAACTGCAAAAAAAAAAAAATCTACTCAATAGCTAAAAAAAAATCTATCCTTCCATTCACTTAAAAAATGTTGGTAAGATACATAAAGCAGAATGTTTAGTGGATGTTAAATAAGCAAGAACTTAGCTCCATAAAGTGTCTGCAAATAAAAATGTCCACAAGGCAGCAAGGAAGTGATAAAGGTTATGAATTATTTTTTATTACCTAGCCATACCCACTTAACATGCAGTGAAAAATGTCATCTCTCCTGAGCTAAAGGGTGGGGAAATGGTAAATGAGAATTCCCTTTAGAGATAAGATTTTTGATTCCCTGTTTTTACTTTTCCTATAATATTTATCACTCCAAATGGCAAATATCAGTTTATATGTATTTTTCCTCACTACACCATGAATACATGAAGAGTAGTAAGTAGATGCTAGTTTTTATTTACTTCTCATACTTAACACAATGTCAAGCTCATAGTAGAGACTCAATAGATATTTGTTAAGTGGTATTCTCCAACTTCTGACAAACATCTCATGGTAACCAACACCAGCTCCATTATCCCTAAGATTACATCTCGCGGCAGAGATAGTCTAATTGCTCCTTTAATTCATTGCCCTTGGCAAATAGCTAGAATATACTCCACAGCTGACCTTCCTTAACTTAGATATGGCCATTTGACTGAATTTCTGGGCAGTGGCATGTGAATGGAAATGATATAAGTTATTTTCATACTTGGTACATAGAAACTTCCTAAGATATTCTATCCTCTATCTCAATTCCCCCATCTTCTGGCTAGATGTTAAATCCCAAAGTGTCCTTGGAACCCATACATTGAAAGTCACAGAGACTGGATCTCTAAATAAGAAATACATTTCTATTGTGTTAAGACATTTAGATTTCTTGGTTTATCTGCTGCTACAGTTAATGTTACTTTAACTGATACATGTTTATAAAACAATATCAAAATGTTATTGTTCAATGTCTGAAAAAAATTTTCAGTTAAGGTTTATACCATTTGTTGGAATACTACTGAATGTAAAATTTGTTCCTTTAAGTTTAAATTGGGAAAATAATCTTTGTAGTCTACTTGGTTTTATTTATAAATGCCATAGTATCATAATGCCTTGATATCTGGAAAATTGTTTTCTGAAAAATTCGTAGGAAGAAAATATAGTCTTCATTCTTTAAGAAGCAGTTTTAACCAGAATTCATAGTAGACATTCCTAGACTGTCAGTGGCACAGTTTAGTGAATAGGTGATCTTTAGCTATTGTGTGGAAAAGATCTCTGACTCAATCTGAGCTTCCTTAGAGAAGAAATAAACCATACTGGGATGGTTGCAAATATAGGAAAAAGAGATAATCAAAAGTGTTGCTCAGAGGACTATGAGTGACTATGTGTTTTAGGAGCGTTTTTGTGATTAGTTGGCAGGGACCTTGAAGCAGAGAACCATCTAGAATCCTTGGTTAAAATGTATCAGGCCACAGATGCGCATGTTGAAGCAAGCAAACTAAGAGGGAACTCTCAGTAGGGCAGTTAACACTGGCAAAAGGAGAAAGTAGCTAGAATAAATTTTAACTCCACAGCTACAAATGACTTAATTAAAGTGGGCTGAGCCAATGCCTAGGGCTTTTTAAAAGTTACATATTTTCTTAATAGTATATAAGGGAAAACTCTAATCAAGGCAATTAATAATCTCTGTATATTTAAATAATAAACTTATTTAACACTTATCTATAAGTAAGTGTTTTCTTTTTAAATTACTATATGTTATATCTTAAATGTTATACTAAATGTTATATCTTAGTTAACCAATATTTGTACTATCGTTGTACTAATTTGTATTTCTAAAATAAAACGTTTCATTATTAAAAAAATCATATTTTATTTCTCTTAATATTCTGCACTTGTAGCAACTGCAAATATATGGCTTAGTTTCCAGAAACCAAGGTACCACTAATCACTTAGGGGGAGGATTTGGAAAGCTTAGACTTTGGTGCCTAAGAGAAAATAAGCTAACTCATAGGACTGACCTTAGAAATCCAACTCTGTACAGTCATAAGTCTTTTGCCAATTTTAAAATTCTTTTATCTTTAACACTGAGCCACCCCCCCGCCCCCGCCCGCCATCAGGATCCTTAGTCTAAGTCTACAATCATCCTGAGTACAAATTTCAAAACTGAAAAAAAATATGTTTGCTGTATCTTTTTACCTCCCTTCTTAGTAACACATCACCTGGGGGCACAACACACAAGGCTCATTCACATTTATCTAATGTGTGGTCCATTGCCTCAGGGCCCTGTCCTACATCAGAAGTTGTATTCCAAAATAATCTTGAAACTCTTCCACAGGATAGTTTGAATTATATAATTTATTCTCAGATGTTCTATTCCAAAGTAATCCTGAAACTCTCCACAGGATAGCTTAATTGTAGAATATGTTTTTTCTTCAAAGATATTTATATTTTTCTGGGCATCTAATATTCAACATGAAGCTTATAGTTAATAATACTATATTATATATTTGAAAGTTACTAAGAGAGTAGATATTAAATATTCTCACCACAAATTATATATATTAATGTGACCTGATGGAGATGTTAGCTAATCCTATGATGGTAATCGGTTTCCAGTATGTAAGTATATCAAATCAACATGGTGTACACTATAAAATTACACAATGTTACATATCAATTGTATCTTAGTAAAGCTGGGGAAAAAAAGTACTTACATTTTAACTAAGGATTCTAGAGAGACAATGCCCTATGAGTGCAAGAAACCTTTTTTAAAATATCTCTGGTTGCCTTTATTTTTTTCTCATTTTTGCCAGTTTCCAGCAATTTAACCATGTATCTTGGTTTGGTATTCCTTGTATTTATTCTGTATGGTATTCACTTACTTCAAATTTGCGATCAATGTTTTTTTGTCGTGATATTGTTTTACAGGCCACTGATGATCCCTGTAATATTTTCAGGTTTCTTTCCTCAATGTCATTCAGTTTTGATAGTTTCTATTGCTTAATCTGAAACCTTATTGTTCTTTGTTACTGAACCATATCAGGAACCATATCTGAGTCTCCATCAAACTGGCTAACACTGTTTGTCCCACCTTGGTGATTCTCTGAGACTCCACCCCTTCTAATTTGCGGGCCCACCCAAGACCCTTCCAGTGGCTTTTCCATACAAATGGCCTGGCTCATGATGCAGACCTTCCTATAATCTATCAAAGGTTTACAAACCCCCAAATAAGAAGCATCTGGCCTTGGCAATCCTGTACCTCTTGCTAAGCAGGCCCAAGCCCAGCTCTAGTGGCAACCAGACTCAGTTTGCAGTTTTGCCTCTCCCAGGCAGCTCAAAGACCAGCAAAATTGAAAGACATCTGTGAGTCACTTTGTGACTTATGCCATGTAACTCTGGGCAGGGCACATGCAGCAGCTGGAATTGACCTGTGGCAAGGTCCCTCCCAGGAGACCTTGAGGCCTGCACACCCTTCAGACTGCCCTGGAGAACTACATGGCTGCCTCCACAGATTGGGCAGGCAACAGAGCCCTACTAAATCGAGTCCTGCTGTGTAGAGTCGGCCCTTACACAACAGCTCCTCCACTGTAGTCAGGACTAGTCCTCACAAACCAATCAGCCTGAGAGTCTATCACTGCCATTGACATGCAAACAGCATCCAAGGCTCAACTAAAACTGTAAGGCACTCACAACCCACACCAGGGATACATATGCATCACCTGGCTCAGGTGACCAGAGAGACTATGCCACTGAGCCCCAAGGGACACCTACTACACAGACCTGGAGACATAGCATCTCGACCTAATACATAGAAACAAACACAAAGATGCAGCCAAAATGGGGAGACAAAAAACATGCCCTAAATGAAGGACCAGAAAAAAAAATAAACAAAATAGAGACAAAAAACATTCTACCAGATGCAAAGTTCAAAACAATTGTTATAAGGATGCTCAATGATCTCAGTAAGAACTTCAACAAAGATATAGGAAACATAAAAATGGATATATAATGCATAAATAATAACCAGTCAGAAATGAAGAATACAATAACTAAGACAAGGAGTACATTAGAGGGAATTAACAGTAGATTAGATGAAGCAGAGGATTGAATCAACAATTTAGAAGATAAGGTGGCAGAAAACATGCAATCAGAACAGTGACAAGATAAAAGAATCCAAAAAAGGAGGGTAGTTTAAGGAGCCCCTGGGACAACATCAAGCATACCAACATTTGCATCATTGGGGTACCAGAAGATGAAAGAGAGAGCAAGGAACTGAAACCCTATTTGAAAAAATAATAACAGAAAACTTCCCTAACCTGGTGAAGAAAATGGACATACAAGCCCAGGAAGCACAGTCCTAAACAAGATGAACCCAAGACACATCATCATGAAAATGCCAAAGGTTAAAGACAAAGGACCTTAAAAGCAGCAAGAGAAAGGTAGTTAGTTACCTACAAGGGAGCTCCTATAAGACCATTAGCTGATTTTTCAACAGAAACTTTGCAGGCCAGAATTGCTTGGCACAAAATATTCAAAGCGATGAAAAGCAAGGACATACAACCAAGATTAGTCTACCCAGCAAAGCTATCATTTAGAATTGAAAAACAGATGAAGAGCTTTCCAGAAAAAAAAAACACAAAAAACAAAAACAAAAACAAACAACAACAACAAAAAAAACAGTAAAGGAGTCTATCACTACAAAACCAGTATTTAATGAAATGTTAGAGGGAGTTCTTTAAGAAGAAGTAAAACAAAGATTAAAAAATATGAATAATAAAATGGCATTACTACATATCTATCAACAATTTTATTAAGTGGAAATGGATTAAATGCTCCATTAAATATATATAAGGTGGCTGAATGGATAATAAAACAAGACCCTTACATATGCTGCTTATAAAAGACTCATTTCAGATCGAAAGACACATACAGACTGAAAGTAAAGGGATGTATGTCTGAAAAGGTCTTTATTTCTCTCTCATATCTAACGGAGAGCTTTGCTGGATATATTATTTTTGGCTGGTAGTTTCTTTCTTTTAATATTTTGAATATTTGGTTCCACTCCCTCCTAGCTTGTAAAGATTGTGCTAAGAAGTTCATTGATAATCTAATGTTTTTTCCTTTATATGTTACTGTCTTCTTTTCTCTGGCTGCTTGAGAATTCTTTCTCTGTCATTAGTTTTTGACAACTTTAATATAACGTCTTGGAGAAGGCTTTGGGGTTCAGATAATTAGTTCTGTTCATTTCTTGGATTCAAGGATCCAGTACTTCCCATAGGTTTGGGAAATTCTCATTGACTATTTGTTTCAATGTGTTCTCTGTCCCATTCTTCCTCTCTTCTTTTTCTGGTTACCCATTCTTATATAGCTTTTTCTGATGGTGTCAGATAGTTCTTGTAGAGTGTTTTTCTTTTTTCACTTTTTTTCACTCTCAAGCCTCTCTCTTCTTCCATCTGCATCATTTCCAGGTTTCTGTCTTTGATATCACTAATTCTTTCCTTCATCTGGTCAACTCTATTTCCTAAGCTTGCTATTTCATTCTTCATCACTTTTAATGCATTCTTCATCTTCAAAAGTTCTATTTGATTCTTTCTTAGAGTTTCAATCTTCTTGGTAAAGTATTCTTGTTGTTTGTTGATTTCGTATCTCAGTTCTTTGTACTGTCAATCGGAATTTTCTTGCATCTCATTTATTATTTTTTTCAGAAGTACAATTTTGAATTATCTGCCATTTAGCTCACATATTTCTATATGTTTAAGCTTATTATCTGGAGATTTTTCACTTTCTTTCTGAGCTGCCTTGTCCTCTTGGTTGTTCATGGTGTTTGATGGACTATTTCTTCGTTTGGACCTTAATGGGAATGTACACTGCTTTAAAAAAAAAAAAAAAAAGAAAGAAAGAAAAAAATTTATAATACTGTGATATGTCCTTAGCAGGTTGATAAGAAGAGGTTTTATTTTTTCTTAATTTAATTTTAGTAGGTGGCACCCAAGCCTCCCGAACTGCCCAAGTCTTCTGGTTCTCCACTTTGAGGTTTAAAATGTCCTTTATTCTCTGGGGAAGTATATGTCTCCTCTGTGACCAGGTCGCCTCAGTCTCAGGGCTCCACCCCATGGGAGAACATGAAGTTCATGGGGACTCAAGCCTCTGAAAAGGCCTTGAAGTCCTGGTACTGCCCCAACAGTCTGATGCAATGCTCCACTGCTTCATTCCAAATCAGCCTGTCTGGGTGGTGGTGGGGTAGATTAGGAGAAGTCAGCAGTGTGTGTCTGTTTTCCTTCTAGAAATGCTGGCCCTCAAACTTCGGCTGCCTTGTTTCTGTATCTTTGGCCTTGTCACTGGAACCGGCTGCAGTGTGTGTTTTAGTTCTGGTTGCTGCAAAATCCCCTAAGGCTCTGTGATAGCTCTGGGAGGGTGGGGGGGCCCATTCTAGGATGTTGGGGGGAGGCAGTCAGACTCCCTGACTCAGCTTTCTGCTTGACAATGGCAGTTGCTAAGACACAGCTGTTGCCCCTCTGCACTTAGTCTCTGCCTTGTTCTCTGCTCTGATCACTGAGTTCCACTGCATGGAATTTGCTGATCACTCAGGCAAGACTGTTCAGGGCTTCAAAGAGCCAAGAAACTTCCATGTAACTCTTACCTCCCCCTCATCTTGCAGGGAGCTCCAGGCTACATTCCACAGCACCCCCTTCCTTTTCTCCTCCCTGCTTGCATGATTTGCCCACTTTCAGATGCTCCGATGTGAAGACTTCTCAGAGGTGCTTGTGTGCATGCTGGATGGTATCTGTTGGATTGTAGGTGTTCAGCTTTTTGTAATTTCAAGAGGAGAGATAAGGGGAGATCCCTAACATGCCATGCTTCTGATGTCACTCCTCTATCCCATTTAATGTAGTCTTTATTTTAATTAATGTATTCTTCATTTCTGATATTCTTTTTTTTTATGTTTTCTATCTCCATTTTTATATTTCCTATGTCTTTGTTGAAGTTCTCACTGAGATCATTGAGCAGCCTTATAAGGAGTGTTTTGAACTCTGCAGCTGGTAGATTTTCTGTCTCCATTTTGTTTAGTTTTTCTTTTGGAACTTTATTTTGTTCCTTCATTTGGGACATGTTTTTTGTCTCCTCATTTTGGCTGCATCCCTGTGTTTATTTCTGTGTATTACATAGAGCCGCTATGTCTCTTGGTCTTAGTAGAGTGGCCTTATGTAGTAGGTATTCTGTGGGGCCCAGTGTCACCGTCTCATTGGTCACCTGAGTCAGAAGCTTCAGTGTCTCCCTTGTGTGGGTTGTCTGTGTTCTCCAGTTGTAGTTGAGACCTGGTTGCTGTTTGCACATCAAAGAGAGGGATTGACCTTCAGGCTGATTAGTTGTGAGGATTGGCCCTGACTACAGTGGAGGAACTGTTTTGCAGTGGCTGACCCTATGGGACAAGATTTATTTAGTGGCTTTCTTGTGCCTGTCCATTCTGCTCTTTGGTTGTATAATGTCTGGAGGTGGCTGGGTGGTTCTCCAGGGCAATCTGAAGATTGCCACTGGGTTTGCAGGCCCTGAGCCTCCTGACAGGAGCCCCGCCACAGGCCAATGTCAGCTGCAGCCTATACCACCCCTGGGGCCACCTGGCATGAGCCACAAAGCAATCTGAAGACATCTTTCATCCATGCTGGGCTTGGAGGTGCCTGGGAGAGGCCAAGCCTCAAAGTGAGGCCAGCTGCTGCCAATGCTGGGCTCAGGGCTACTTAGCAAGAGGTATGGGTACACTGATGCCAGATGCTGTTTTTTTGTTTGTTTGTTTGTTTGTTTGTTTGTCTTGTTTTTTGTGTTTTTTTTTTGGGGGGGGGGCGTTGTGAATCTTTGAGAGGTTTTAGGTAAGTTTGCAGGTTGAGCCAAGACAGGCCATTTGTATGGAAAAGGTACTGGAAGAGGTTTGGGTGTACCCACAAGTTGCATGGCCCAGGGTTTTAAGGAAGCATCAGGGCATGGCGACCAGTGTTAACCAGGTTGATAGAAACTCAAATATGGCACCCACCTTAGTCTGCAGCCCTGGATAGGGGAGGGCTCAACAAAGGAATATTGCCCTCTGCCAGCACTTCTGTCTAAAAGAATAGTACTCCTCCAGCACTTGCCGTGAAGCCAGACAATTCAGTTCTCCCTGTATGTCCCTATTGCCTTTGAAACTGCTACCTCAGTGCTGGAGCTCAGACTGAGCCAGTCTATTAGGGAGTAAGTCCATGCATGGACCCAATAAGCAGAATGCCTGGGACTCCACTATTTCTCTGTCTCACTCAGCCACAATCTCTGCTGCTTTTCACAGCCATAAGTTGGGGGAACTTCTCTCCCCATTTCTAGAACTCTGGGCTGGGGTGCCTGATGTAGGACTGGGGCTCCTTGCCTTTCAGGGAGAACCTTCACAGCTGAGATATCTCTCCCAATTTTGAACTGCCACATGAGGGTGTGAGACCAGCCCCTTTTGCATTTCTACCCCTTTTACCAGTCTCGAGTGGCTTCTTCAGTATATCCTTAGTTGTAGGATTTCTGTTCAGTCAGATTTCAGGTGATTCTCAATGATGGTTTTTCTGTAGTTTCCTTGATGCTTATGTCTCTGTTAATTCAAAAATTGTGTCTTGCGAGTACCACTTAATTTAGGCAACAATTTATACTGTTTTATTGCAGTTTTCATGCTACTCTCTTTCCTTGAAATAGAAGGGAACCAATACAAGGGGCTCCTTTCCTAATTCTATCCTGGAGCACAACTTTAAATAATAACATAGTTGTTCCATTTTCATGTCATTGATGCTTATATAAGGTGAATCTTAGTGCTGGATAAGATAAGAAGAGTAGTAGCTTTTTCACCAGACCTGCAACAAAAAAAAAATGTGCTTATCGAAAATTTGTATATTTTTTAATAGTTTATGACACTGGAAAGACATGTGTTATGCTGTCATAGGAAATTGGTGTGTGCTCTATAAAATTGTTGACCTGCTAATAATCTTTATTCAGAAGTTAAGAAGGAAGCTAGCATAATATTGTCTTTAGGATGTTTTACCTTTCACTTAATATGTGTACTTATTAAAGTTATTTGCTCATTCAAATTGGTAAAGTATTCATAAATATTTAAGGTTTATACTCCCAATACTTCTATCACTTGTATCGAGCAGCAGCATGGTGCGGTGATTAAGAGTGTACACTCTGGGATCAAACTAGCTAGAGTTAAGTCTCAATTCTACTGCTTACTGGTCCTGAGACCTTAGATAAGTCTTGTTACCTATTTTTGTCTCGGGTTCTTTTATTGTAAAATGGAGATATAGTATATATTTCACAGGCTTCTGGTAGCAAGTGAACATAGGCAAAGAACTTAATATGCCTGGCCTGTGGTAAGTATTTCTCAGGTGGTATCTATAAATAGGAAGTGCCCCACAGCAAAAAATGCATATCTCACAGTCATCCTTTCCTACTACCTTAATTTCAAAATGCTATCTAGGTGATGTAACTTCTAGATTAGCCAGAAGGGAAAAATTCCCTCTGTTCCATTTTCACTGTTTTGCTCTCTTTATTAAGGCAAAAGCCAACTTGGTTAAATAATTATTTTCCTATTCTGAATGTTGTGAATATATTGACACTCAATGAATATTTATCCATCTGAATAAAAAAGACATCCTCTATTTGGTTTCATAATTTCCCAAAAAGTGACTCAAGGTTTGACTCAAACTTTATGTACTTGCAGAAATCTAATGTAAATTTTTTCTATCAAATGAAGTAGAAAGTCATTAGCAGTATCTTGTAGAAATGTTCTAATCATGGTCGCCTTCTATGTACTGAACACATTTTATATGTGTAATGAGATTTGTCTATTAGTGACATCTGCTACTTTTTAATCAGCTCCTAACAATAATAACAAATAATCACAGAAAATGGATTTAGAAAGTCTGCTTTAATTAAATCTGTTTACCTCAAGTTATGTCACAATTTTTTTATTCCCTGGATGTATGTTCCACTCTTTATCTCAGGGTACAGTTTTTCATCTCTGCCCAGAGCAGACATTTATCTTTATTTTACATTGCCTCTTCTAAGCCTCAAGCTATTGACTCAGAAAGTCTTCTAATTTTTACTCAACCCAACTTATCTTTATCATGTTACTGACATTGTTGAATTCTATAGTTTAGAAGGAAAATATTTCCCAGGATTATGGCCAGTTAACTCAGATAGTTGGAATGTACTAATGAGGTCAATGCCGGGGATTTGATTCTTATAAAGGCCAGTTAGCTTTATGCTTTTCTACCAGGATAGCTCTGACAAAGATGTGTACTCTTAACTCAAATGGAGATTCATTGAGAGATTGTAGATTTTTAATCATAAAGCCATCTCCATTACTGAAAGAAAGAAAAATGAAACTCAGATGCACACCTGACAAGTTCTGAATCAGTAGATCCATTTTTGTTCATGCAGTGTGAATACTTCAGACCTCTCTAGTCAGTGGTTACAAGTGAGGTCACATGAACCATAATAATGCCAACATCACTGTCTTGTTATTTTTCACTTGCATATTTCAGGATCCCTTGACTTCACCAAAGTGTCACACAGTTATATAGGAGAATCCCTAGAGGTGTTGCACCTGTGCTCACAAACAGTATTTTCATCTTCATATCTTTAAGGCCTTTTGTCAATATCTGTTCCCCAAGAAGACACTTGAAAATGTCACTTTACTGCAGTCACTGCTTCCATGCCATTTTGTGAGACCATGAATTCTTGCTTAGAGGAATTTCTTCTTATATTCTTCAAAGTAGCAAATCTTGTGAGGAGCCAAAATAACACTTATGATCTTTTCAGTTCTTACTGTGTCTGTGTCACTCTGGACAAAATGGGGAGAGTGTTACTCTGCCCCCAATCTATAGCACTTTTTAACTGAGACACTAAAGCAGTATTGCTTATGTCACTCTCTTTCTCTATTGCTACTGTGAAAATAGCTCCTTTGGCTTCTGTCTTAAGTCTTGCTCAAATTCCAATCTTTGAGACTGGTGGGACACCAGATACCATCTTGGTCTCTCTATTTCCTTTTATTTCCTCCAGAATCTGTGCAAAATGTGGACAAAACCCTCCCTATTACTTCAGCCCTCATGCAAATTAACTCTGCTAGCTTACCATAGTCATCCTGACTTGCCTGAACTCTGGCATTGGACATAATAAGGATCAAGCTGACATCTCTGCCGTGTTTAAAAAAGGAAACCTACTCAAGAACCTATTTGAATACTCTATTGTTGTGACCCAGGCCAGCTGAGTAAGATATACTTCATGGTATGATTTCAAGAGAGTAGGGAAGATACTTGCATTCCAATCTTCCTTCAACCGTTGGCAGGATTCCTGGATTTTACTCACAGAGGTGTCTCCTTTCACTCAGTATTTTGATCTTTAAAAAGAAGACTTTCTGAAAGAGGTAACATGCCACACTCTTATAAGTAATCTAGAGCTGAGTGGAAATGAAAAAGCTGTGCAGGTTTTCATAGGAAAAGAGCAGGCAAGAGTCAAACCCAGAGAGATTAGTTGGAGTATGGACTCCAGAGGGAGTAAAAAAGGTGAAAAGTAGGCTATGAGTATGAACATAAACTTACTGACTTCACAGTGATTTCTGAGGACCATGCTTTGATGAAGTACACTGCCCTTTAATCAAATCTCTGATACTGCATTCTCCATCCTACTCTATAGAGGGAAACAGTTTTTCATTTTCAAATGTTATTTTGATGCCCTGTAAAAAAAAAAAAAAAAAAGAGGGTAATATTCCAGCCCACTTGTTTGTAAGGATTTTACCCATTTTTTTCTTCTTCCTCATCTTATCATTTCCTATTGCAATCACAAAACCAACAACAAAATAATATATTGCGAAGACCCTACCACAGGCCTATCCTCCATGAAATCAAACTAGAGTGGCAGAAACAGAAAGAGAAATAGAGTCCAGAGGTAAGCTGCTTAGTTTTCATTAGCAGGTGGCTGTAAGGGCCCCACATCTTTATTTATTTTCAAGTTTGACCTAAGAAAGCTGCCATTTTATTTTTATGGCTGATCTATGACATCATGGAAGTTAGCTCATCATAATTTATTTAAATCAGAGACTCCATCAACCCTAAACCAGGTCAGTGTTAAACTGTACAAAGAAATGTTATTCTCTAGAAAAGTGTCAGTAGTAAAATGCCTTACCAATAAAATGACCCTTAGAATAGTTCTGTGGCATTACAGTACTCAGAGGGATAGAAGCCCCTGGTATCATGCTCACTGAGATATAGTTGCTAACCATCAATAAGGATGTATCCATGTAAATATCAATATTCACAGCTCACCTTCAGAAGCCATTAAGATTCAGCTTCAATTTGGGAGTCAGGTCTAAAGTGAAAAAGTGCTGACAGAAATCTTCTCTGATCTATATTTACTTTGAAATCCCTGGCCTAGAATTGGTAGACAGGTAAGGACAGGAGTTACCCAAGCAACCATACATGTTGAGGAGCATGTAGCCTCCTAATAAGTCACAGCTGGTAGTTATCAAATCTAAATTAACTTGAGATTCCCACCAGCACAGAAGAATCAATATTTATCAAGAGAAAAAGTGATATTCATTACTGCCATTTGAAGGTCATGCATATAAACCATATATGAGTAATGCTAAAGCTCAGAGATATTTTCTCTCACAATTTAGTAGATAGAGTGCCTCCGCTTCATTTTGCCATTGCACGATAGCCTGATTTCTCCCTGAACTAATGCCTAATCCCATCTTTCTCTTGACCTTTGCGATAATATATTTCTTAAAAATAATAGTGCTATGCAGGAATAAGCAGCAAGGAAGCTTTGGGGACAATACAATGTTTTGCATTAGAAGAGGGGAAAAGATTCAAAAATATCAAGTTGACAATACCCAGCCAGGTACAAATTCAACAGAAGATCTCAGGGTTAGAGTAGAAAACAAGCTGACTGTGAGGAGTATCACTTCAGTTTTTCCAAGATTTACAAGTAGACATGGGAAGTGGATATTGGCTTGAGGCACTTGGCTTGAATTCCTCTTGCCCTCTACTCCCATTATATGTAGAGTTGCTCCAACTCTCACTGACCTGTCATATCTGCTTTGGTGCTGTGCTTCTATAAGAGAAAAGCCAGGAGTTGAAACTCAGTGTTAAGCTGATAAACCACTTTAAAAATATTTTATGACCTGGGAAAAAATTTAAAGAAAGCAGAGTTTTTTTAAAGTCGTATAATATTGGATATCTTAAGAACTTAATTAATTATAGTCCTCCTAGCTAGGCTGCCAGGAAAGCAGGAGCTCATCCCTGCACTAAAGATAAGTAGTCAAGAGTTCTAGTCACCCAGAGGGCTTAGTTTGGCTTTCAGGATAATCTTCTTAGGAAGAGGATCAATAGACAATAGGAAGGCTCCTACACTCAGGTTATGGCCTTCTTCATTCTGAAAGAGCTGCAATTCTCCTCTCATTGGAAGGCTTTAAGTAGAATTCATCCATCCAGTCAATGGATATTTATTTAGTAGCTACTATGTTCCAGGCACTATTTTAGATTTTGATGATTAAATAAAATAGAGCTTGCTTCCATGGAGGTAATGTGTTAGAAGTAAAGGGAGCAAGAAAAAATAAGCAAATACACAAACATATAAATATATATTTTTTCAGATGGTGATAATTGTTAACAATAAAAATGAAGCAGGATAAGGTAAAACAGAATAAGAGCAATGGCTACAAAATTAAATAGGGTAGTCAAGGAAGGCCCCTCTAAAAAGGTAGCATTTGAATTTTAACAATGCACATTTATTGGACACCTATTATGTGCCAGCCATAATAATTAACTCTATCTTCACCAAAATTCTATGAGGTATTCTTGTTTGTTTTACAAACATGGAAATTGGGCCTGGTAGAAGTTAAATAACTTAATCAAGGAAATACAGCTGGTGAGAACAGCACTGGGGTTTGAAATCAAAAAGTCTGGCGCCAAATCCCATGCTTGCAAATCACTGTAATACTTGACATTTTGGACTCTGCATAAAGGTAGAGGGATGTGCACACAGTCTGATTAGCTTTGCAAGGCACCAATGGGACTATGCAAAAAGGAGAATAAGGGAGAACACAGAAAGCAGAGGAATAAAAAGATTAATATTTTAGTTTTTTCTATATGTAAGCTATTTTAAGCATAAAGTCTCATTGAATCCTTCCAACCAAACTATGAGGTAGTCATAAGCATACCTACTTTGCAGATGAGAAAATTGAGGTACAGCGTGGCTAAGCAAGTTGCCCAAGATCTCATGACCACAAAGGACAAGACTCCAAATTTGGGTCTGTCTATCGTGAAAGTCAATGTTGTTTCGAATATACCATGTGTCTCCAGAGAGAAAAAGAAAGACAATGAAATCGAGTGAAATACATGGAGACATAGCGAGAAAGAGGGAACTACAAAATAATTACTTAATAAGTTTGGAACACCAGAGGATGAAAAAAACTTAAAGAATTTTTAATAGCCTCATCATCCTCAACCTCTTCTTCCACACCAAGTTAAGTGAACTCTTGAGAGTTTCTATGATTTGGAGATTTCAAGAATTGGCATGTCTAGTTTCTCATCAAGATCTAGTGATTTTATGTGAAATAGCCCTTGAACAGTGCATTGTCTTCTATAACTGCTACTGTCATTGAGTCAGGTGCTCTAAGAAAATAAGGCAAGTAAATTTAGTAAAGACATGAAGGAATATTTAAGACCCCTTGGATATTTCAGAACTAGGATGTGGTTGTTTGATAAGTAGCTATTTTTTCCCCTTCAGAAGCACATTTTACAGCTGTGAGCTTTAATAAAATAACTTTAGATATGCCTTTGCCTGCTAACATTTTCCTTTCTAATAGTACAGTAGTGACACTGTTGGGAATTGTCAGAATAAGCTGATGGGCAGTGTTAGTAATGAAAGCCAAATGGACCACTGCCTGTCTTGTGTCATAGCTTTTGTGTGGTGTGGAAAAATCAGGATGTGGTCGAACCACTTGTGGGATGAGGCCAACGTAACCCATTCATTATTCTGGACAAGCAGCAAGTCTGCCTCTCACCCCATGCCTGCTTTGCCTTGTTTTCTCTTCCCTCTCATTCTTTTCCCACACACAGTCAATGGCTCTGATTTTTGCTGTAAAGCAGCAAAAAGACTTGGCTATTCTATCCTTAACAGAGCCTTAGGTGACTCTCCACAAAGGAAAGCTGAGGGAGACCCAGTATGGGAGACTAGCCAGTTCCATCATTCATATTCTTCAGGTAACTCTAAAAAAGTCCTTTTTTTTTCAGTTGTAAAATTCTATTTGAGTGGCTATTGCTTTCTCAAAACTTTCTAGGATTAATTACATGTTCTTGAGCTATGAACATGTAAAACTAGGTGTTTATGAATTTATTAGATATTGGGGAAACTGGTGTTTTAAAAGGAAAGTGTGGTCCTTTTTAGAATATACTCAGTGGACCAGAGAAAACATTGAAATTCACCTCTGGCTCTGTAGAGCCAGAGAATGGGCTTATAATCCATTGTCAGTTTAAAATGGAATTAGAACCGGAAGTTAAATATAAATAATAAATGAAGTTGATTTTAAGGAGATTTGGGCCAGTACATAGGCTTTGAGTGCCTAGAAACCAAGAAATTCTATTCTGGTATATATTTTCCAATTTTGCTATGAGGCGCTAAGATAGACCACTTTCATGACATCTCCTTTCACCAGTGTCCATCTGTAAAAAGGGTGCAGTGCCATTTTGATCATAAATATTCTGAGCCGGCGTCTTCCAGTAAATTTAATCTCAATTTATAAACAAAGTACAGAGTAATCTAGTTGAATTTTAATGAGCTTACATGGTGTATCTGCAAATCTGGATATTGTCTCTGTACCACTTTCCCACATTACTCCTCCACCCTCAGCCCTTGCCATCTATGTAATCAGTGTGAAAAAGCCTATTCTTCTATCAAAGACTAAACTTGGCAAATAATAGTTAATTGAAGCACATTTTCTATTTCTTTGGGTTGAATTAGTGCCAGGTTATCTTTCCAAGATACTACTGACCATCTGCTGTCAGCAAGGGAAAGGAAATGGGGCAAATAAATAAGGAGAATAAAAGGTTATAGGGTAGTCAAGATAAAATGTGACTGTAGAACATGTTCCACAAATTAAGCAACCTGTGCAGAGTAATTTGGCTGACGAAGATCTTCAAAGTGTCATGTCAGTCAGAATCTGAGAGCTTTCATCCTCACTTGGCTTTTAGTGATTCATGTGGGAATAGGGAGAGGGGGAGCCAATATGGATGGAGGCCAGATGAGAGGAAAACAAAACAAAGTGTTTTGGTTACAGAAACCTCCTTAGAGAAATAAAACCATTGCCAATTCTAGAACTGAAATGTATATGCTTAAAGGCAGGAACCCAGGAAGAGCTTAAGTCTAGTGTAAATATCCAAAGGGCAGGTCACTTGGAAGTAGTGGAACAGGAAGAAGGTCCCCAGAAATAAGTACCTGTATGTAGCCATGTCTCTCACATTACTTCTTGGACACAGTTTTTGAGTAGCTTTAACTTTAGCTACCTAGCTCTTCAGCCAGGGGACCCTGTCTATGCACATTCTTTTCTAATCATCCAGAGTTGGAAAACTGGACCATAGTTTCTATTTCTTGATTAACTGGAAACTTATCTATGCCTTTTGATTATGTTAATAACTTTACAAAGTTAGATGCCCTATTTCCCAGCCTTCTAAATGCGGGGCATACTCTACTTTGACAACCTGTCAATAACAATTCCCTCTCTTGATCCTTAAAATCTTTTCATCCATTTACTTGTTGTAAAAAGTCTGCAGAGCACTAACCCTATGGTAGATACTGTACTAGGCATTGAAAATACAAAGTTAGTATGATGTAGTTCTCAATCTAGTAGTAGAGATATAGGTATAGAGAAATTGTTGAAATATTACACTAAGTGTTAAAAGAGTTAAGTAAAAAATTGTGCCTGAGAGATTGGAGACTGTTACACTGAGATGATAATGTTTAAGCAGGTTAAAGACAGAGACATGACAGAAAAGTATTCTAGACAGAAATAAACAAGTGAAAAGGCACAAAGGCATAAAAGCGTGTGGTCCATTTAAGGAATCATAAGTGACCTAGTACAATGGGGGAACATATGGTTCAAATGGAGAAGTGCTAATTATTGAAGCCAAAGAGATAAACTAGAGCAAGCTCATGCAGAGCTTTCTATAATTCATTTAAAAACAAAAATAGACTTCATTCTAAGTAATAGTGACCCTCTGACAATTTTAAGCAGAAGAAATAATGTTCTGATTTCCATTTTAGGAACCTAGCTTTGTGATATTATCTGGAGGATGATGGATGACAATCCTGAAAATAGGGAGACTGGTTAAGAAGATGTCGCAATGACTCTCATCCAAACTGCTGAAGAGCAGATCTCGAGTACTGCAGAGGGTTTGTTTGTGTGTGGGGTGTGGAGGAGAGTTAGCAAGTGATGGTGGAAGGAGAGTGAAGGGGTTGGTTTCAGAGATAGATAGGAGTAAAAATTAAAGAGCTTGGTAACTGATTGTGTGTGTAGCATGTAAGACAGGAAAGAGTAGAGGCTGATATCGAGGTATATGATTTTGACTGGTACATGAATGGTAATGCTAGAAAGGTATATTATTTCCAAGTTCTCTGCTTTCTTTATTTATATTTCCTTCTTTTTGTTATTGGTTGCTTTTCTTTTATTAACTCAGATAATCTCTTAACAAAAAGTTTGCAAAGAGTTTTGAGAAACCTAGACTATAACAAATTAAGGACAACTGAAAACTCATACAGCCAAAGAAGCTGTGGCTTGATGGGTGACCAAAATAACACAAGTGTAAGAAAGGTTGTTTTGCTTTGTTTTGTTTTGTTTTAGAGGAGATTTTTAAACCTTTAATTTCTATCTACGCAGAAGAGTAAACAAGGAAGTAGGATGAAAATATAGTGGGATGTAAGGAAGATGTTTTTAACTATTATAAGGAAATAGATTAGAATGAAAGAACTGGATGGAAGCTATGCGAATCTTCAAGAAGAGATATAATCTTGAGACCTAAATAATTTAGATACCAGCCTAAAGGCAGGGGCCTGGATTAGATAATCTCTCTGAGCATTCCTTCTGCAAATGTCCTGTTCTGCCCCAGATATTTCCAGAGGAAAAGGTCACAGCATATAATTAAAATTATCTAACCTGCATGGCTCTAGAAATGGAGACAGAGATCAGAGATGGTGGGGGAAAAAATGCTTACTTCAATTTTAAAGTATTTTTAAGTAGAATCTTTAAGGCCAGCTCCTGTTAGGGAAAAAGTGCACCTAAGAGCAAGAACATAGAACATACTAGATAGCCAACATGACGGAAGGAATGGAGGGGAGCAGTACAAGTAGAAAGATGTAAAGCAATGACTCAAACCTTCACTAAGTATGAAACCAGTGCAGTATACTCCCTCTATACTAAAGCTGTAGATTTTTTTGAAGAAAGCAGCTTAGATGTGAGGCCCATGGACTATAAAAGGCATGTGCATTCTCCACACTCTGAGACACAGGTAGGAAACATTAATACACATTCATACACAAAGAGTACACATATGTAAACTGTGGTTCTAGCAGAATATAAAAATAAGGTATTTTAATGATTAGCAATGAATTGGGCTCCCAGTGGAGAATTATGTCAAGAACTATAAGACCAGAGGATTTCTAGCTGAATAAAACAGCGTCTTACCAAAGTATAGATCCCTGAGTAATGGGTCATACTTTTCCATTTCTTCTTAAGAGTTCATTTACATTTGAATCATTAATTCTGTTGCAATGAATTATGTCAATTTGAATTATTTGGTAACTTCTATTATACCATTATTTGTGGGTGAATCTAGAGGATTGATATATAAAATCTCATTTGTAAATTTGTCTTGGATTTTCTTAGCCTGGAAAGTTAAAAAAAATTTGTTAAATATAATATTATTGATGCATCAGAAATTTCATACTTTTTTTTTTTCCTCAGGGGAATTTTTATCAAAATCTATAGCCCATGGCATTTGTCCAGGGATTTGTGGAGACTTTTTGTCAAAGGAAGATAAGGCCTTAAAAAAAGAAAAACAACTCAGAGAGTTTCCTTCATTGGGTCCCCTCTCTTTAGTACTTTTACTCATTAATTAAATTTTACAAAAGGTGCACTCTGCTACCAGGCTCCAGGGTATATTAACATAATTTAAATAGGAGAAGATAATAAAACTGTCAAAACTCTGTGTGTGTATGTGTATGTGAAAAAGAGAGAGAGAGAGAGAGACAGGGAGAGAGTCAGAGACAGAGACAGAGACAGAGAGAAATGAAGAGAGACAGAAATAAAAGCAACAGCCATAAACACAGTAGTCACCATATACTTTTATATTATTTTTGCCTGTTCAGAAAGAACAGTCTTGCTCAAAAAGATGAATCATGAGTGGTGATATCCCCTTCTTTCTTCAAGCAGTGTCCCATATCACTATAAATTTGATTTTATGACATTCTCTGACTATCTTTGATGTGCCATATAGCATATATTTATTAAAAAGAAAATCAGAAGATTGTTAAAATCCCTTTACTTTAGCACTGTTATTAGAACCTTATGATGCATTTTGAGGTAACACAAAGCACCCCCAGGTGCAGGTGATAGAAAATGGAAGGTGTCATAAAACACGTTAGGCTGATCTGGCATGGTGTGTAACTGATATGTATTTGTAACAACATATTAGGCATCAAGAGTTTAACGTAGTTAAATGGCTGGTGGTTATTTGCCTCCTTCAGAGAAGCAAAGAGGGAATTTTTGGTTACTGCCTTGTTAAACTCTTTCTCTCTTTTCCTGTACTTATTAGTTCAGGAAATATCAACTAGGTGAATTTCAAATAAGGCCAATTTTGATTGCAGCACTTCACTGAATTAACACTTTTCATTACTGCATTGTGTGCAATGCTGACTTTAAAAAAGAAGTTATACAAGTATGAGAATTGGTGTAACCTTTATTAAATTCATGAAATAATTGACATCGCATCCAGCCCTCCCTAAACTGAGACTCTGATCTGTGGAGTATGTCACTCACCTTATAGTTACATTAGCAACATTTTCATTTTTTATGATGTCAAATCTTACACCATTTCAAGGAAATAATTGTGTATATACCTTCTTATAAATAGCAATTTATTGCTGAATGGTTGCTGTTATATGATTGCTGCACCAAAACCCCACAAACTGAATTTTTACACTCTGCCTACATAGGAAGCATTCAACCTCTATTTTTAAATAAAATAAATAAATAATCATAAAAGGATGGACAATTAAAGTTACTTTATATTTTATTAAGGATTTATACTTTATATTTTCTATCACTTCTTTGATAATCACTATACTGGAGTGGAAGATTATTAAGCCCATTGATTTTAAACACTGAAGGTCACATACCTAACAGTATAACTAAATCTGGAACTCTAGTCTCATAATTTGCCATCTTATACTATGTGGTAGTAGCTAAGGCTGTCACAAATATTTCACTTCTCCTTGCAGCCATATTTTAGAATTATACTTTCTGGTCAGTTGAAATCAGGCATGGCCATGACTTGATTTGGCCATTGAAATGTGAACAGAAGTGACATGTATCATTTTTTGGTGGAAATGTTTAATTGCCAGTGCTCTTCAGCCTTTCAATTACCTTTCTTTTGTGATTGTGGAAGGGGGTCAAATATATGGTGATGGAAGTAAATTTAACTTTGGGTGGTGAACACACAATGTAATATACATATGACATATTAATGGATTTTACACTTGAAACCTATATAATTTTATTAACCAATGTCACCCCAACAAATTTAATTTAAAATCAAAGAAGAAGAAAAAAGATGGATCCTCCTTCTGCCTGTGTTCTTGAGTGATTACCATGGACAGAACCTCCACCTCACAAACCAACATTACACATGAAATCTAAATAAGAATTACATCTTTGTTGTTTTAAGATGATGAGATTTTGATGATAGTTGTTTTTGAATAACCTAGCCTATCCCAATATACTCTTTCCATAGGAATAACCGATATGTCCTCATTTAAGTATATCTTCCTCATAGCTTCATATCTCTCAAACCTTGCTCCTCTGGAGCCAACACTATTTTTGCACAACTACATTAGCACCATTTTATGACTATTCTCAGATTAAAACATTTTGGATTTGTAGGTTTACAGAAATGAGAGCCAGTTTTCTATTCTCTTTAAATGTAGTGAGAATATTAATCACAGATTGAGAGCTGGAAAGAATTTCATGAGTCCAGCAATTCCACTTTAATCAGGTTAGCATTTTCTCATTCTCTATTGTACATGCTTTGCATCAGAAAGGAAAATATTTAACATGAAGGGGAAATACTGAACAGAAGTAGAGAAGAAGAACATGGCAATGATCACAATGCCATGCATTTGAAGACTGCCTCGCCCTATTAAGTTTAATTGCACTTCAGATATCACCTATGAAAAAGGAAAAAGAAAGAGAAAGGATAATAATAGGGGAGGGAACCAAAACCTCTCTTTTATCAAGATAGAAGTATATTTCTCTGAATATAGCAGATCACATTTGAAAGTGCAAATTTTAGATGTTACTACAGCACTAAAAAAACTTAATAGTCAACTACTTGCAGCTATAATTTAAGCTTAAATGTGCCTTTCCCCTTGCCATGTTCAAAATCACATTATTTCCTTGGTTGAGCTTATTAAATCATGCACAAGCAAAAATGCAATAGAGCCTATAGAAGAGTCTGGAACACAATTAAGAGTTCTATAGAATGTTGGAATTATAACCTTAATAAATGTAAGGAGACTTAGAAATCACGTGGTACAACTCCCTCTCTTACAGGTGAGAAGACTGAGATCTAGAAAGAAGAGACTTAGCTCATTCATACACAACTATCTACATTTCCTGGATATATACATATGACTATCATGGTTTATATCTCTTTAATAAAATCTTAAAAGTACCTCATTAACCAAGTTCCTAAATTCTGTAAGTCAATTTTTCAATCTGGAACATAAGCTAGATCCTCTGTATGTTGATTGATGATAATGATGATGATGATGGTGATGATAATGATGAGAAACTATTCAAATTAGTTATCATGTAAGAGGTTGATCCTCTATATCAAAGAAACCTAAATATATATTGCCTTAAACAAGACTAAAATGGTTTGAGTTATTTCTCCCTCACATGTTCATCTATATGTAATTAGTCCAGGGCTGATATGGTGAATCCATGTTGTGAAGGAACCAGGCTCCATCTCTCTTGCAACTCTACTAACCACTGTTGCCCTCATCCACAAGGTCAAAGATGATATTCTCATATGATGATTATAATGGGTAATTACTTCATGTGTTACTCCTTGATAACAATTTATTTTTATTTGACTTATTCTTGAAGACCATTGCCTTAATTCAAATGGAATGTTGCTTAGAGTAATTAACACACTAAGCTTATCAGATTTGTCTCTAGAAAAGAGAACACTAAGGAAAGAAATGACAAGACATGTCTACTACTGCTTGGAAAGTTGTATGGTAAAGGAGACTTGGGGATGTCTCATAAGAACTATCTCATAGATGACCACCCACTCTATTTACATATAGGATTAAACCCTTGCTTTGCCCCTAATTTTCTCTTTTTACTGAAGAGGGAATTATCAGAGCCTTCTTTAATGATTGGCCCTTAATCAGACTTCAAAATAAGATTTTAAAAAATTTACCTTTATCCCTAGAAATTAAAACATTCCAAGCATGTCTATTTTCAATTTTCCTCCGGAGTGAAGACACAGTCTGCATGGCTGACGTTATAATAGGCCATAGGAGCATTTGGCGATACCAGTCTTTCCTTGACCTGCCAAATATTTATCAGGTTCTGGATTTCCCCCTGCTCTGGAAGCTTAAACATCTAGAAACAGACAAGAAATGATTTACAAAAAACTTTAGCGTCAGGAAAATAGAAAGTACACCACAAAGATAAGCGAATATGTCAAATCCAGTGAAGCTAAAACTTCTTAGAAAATTGTTTATTTTCCAAGTGAAAATTAAGACTTATGGAATGCTTAAATCTATGTATTATGGCCAGGAAGGTAGTTCATGGATGAAAATTAATTATTTTTCTGTCCTATATCTCTCTAAGGTTAATGACTTTTACATAGTGTCTTAAGTATAGGTATACTTCACTTTAAATCAACCTAACATTTGAAAATCTTCATTGACACAAAAATCAAAATTATTTCTCAGCTCCATAAAAGGATTCAAGAAGGCTTTCTTTGTATACCAAGGTTCTCTAGTTCAAGAGTCAGCAAACTATGACCCAAGGACCAAATCTAACCAGCCCCTATTTTTCTAAATAAAGTTTTATTATAATTCGCTTATGCTCACTCATTTAGTTTATGACTTCTTTATGGCCGATTTCACACTACATTAGTAAAATGGTTGCAATAGAAATTGTATGACTGGCAAAGCATGAATTAGTTACTATCTGGCCTTTTATAGCAAAAGTTTTCTAAACCCTACCCTAATGCACTAAAATGTCATTCAAATTGCATTAACATGAATTAGTTGGGGGTATTAAACAAATTTTGACATGGCTATAGAAAACTGCATATGTACAAAAGTGATAGAGATGGAGTTAGTGGAGTGGATAGAGGTCATGCAGAGCTTTGTGTACTTAGCTAAAAAGTTTAAACTTTATCCTGAAAGTAGTGGGGGACCGTGGAATATTTTATGTATGTATGTATACATTTATGTATTCATTTATGTGTTTGTTAATTATAGTTGACCTACAATATTACTAATAAGGCAGAAGCAACATGATCTTGTGAATGGATGTTAGTAGTAAGAAAAAGGGAGGCCCATGTAATGACATACATTTCTAACTTAGAAAATTATATGCATGGTCATACCATAAGGCAGGGAGGAAAATTTAAGGGAAATAAGATGGGTTTGGTTTTGTACTCTTGAATATGATATGCTTGTGAGACATCCAAGTGGAAATAATCTTTAAGCAAGTTGAGACATGAGTCTGGAACACAATTAAGAGTTCTGTTATGTAGACTTGAAAGTCATCAGATATAACTGGAAATGTAGGCCATGGTTTGGAATAAATCGTTCAAAGAACTTTAGAGAGTAATAACAGCAGAAGACCAAGGATGGGCACCAGGTGTAATGCTAGTGTTTAAACAATTACAAAGGGAGCCCATGAGGAAGAATGGGAAGACTATGAAAGACATTGGAAAGAAGCTGCCAACGGGTAAGGATGGAAAAAAAAAAGAATATCATGAAAGCTAAGAGAAAATGAAATTTTAAGAGGGAATGTCACATACTTAACAGAGATCAAATAATGAAATAATATTATGGCAGGAGATTATTCATTGTGTTTATAAGTATGGAGGTCACTGGTTACCTTTGCAAAAGCAGTGACTGAGAAGGAAGGAAAGAAAATGAAACAGTGAATATAAGCTAATCTTTCAAGTAATTTTTTGTAAAAGTCTGAAGAAGTCAATAAATAGCTACATAGATTCTTCAATCAAGGGAGTGTTTCTTGAGTATGAGAAAGACTTGAGTGATTTTATTATCCTGAGGTTAAGCAGTCTACATAAAAGAGGGAGAAGATACAAGAAAGACCTACTGGAGCTGCAGGCAACCAAGCCAAACAAGGTCTGTACATGACAGTTCCATCTTCTAGTCTCTCATGTCACTGTCATGCAGGCTAATCCAAAAAGAGTTAATATTTATACTTTGGATTATAATCAAATGTCTATGAATATGGTTCATAATTCAATGACACTTGCTTTCTCAAAGCTGTCTTTCTTTAGTAGGATCAACTAAGAGGAATATGTTTTAATTTATTTGTTCATCAGGCAGGAGTCAATGCAAAGTCCAGAGGGAGTCTAGATAGCAAATGGGTATGTGAGGTGTTGCATAGTCTCTTTGCTGTCTATAATGGCACTTGAATGCTCAATCAGCTCTATGTTAATGCTGTGCTTAGAGAAGTAAAATAGTAATGTTAAGTATATTTGAGAAAAACCTGAGTTCTTTCTTCTCTGTGGCAGATGGTACAATTTTATAAGACTATAGCAGTTTACATTGCTGGTTGTACAGTGGGAAAAATAAGCATTCTATACAACATGCTAATAGGTACAATTTATTAAAACATTTCTTAACTCTTATAGACATAACAAAATCATTCATTGGCACAGATTTAGAATTGAAGATACAGAAGTAGATGAGGAATCAGTCTAGCATTACTAAGCCTTCTGAATATAAATACCAAACTTTCAATAGGTCAGTAGGTCAGCAGTATACAATGTGTTCATGTTCTACACACAGATTCCAACAGAAGTCACCTTGAAGATATTCAGAAGCCTTAGCCCAGTCACTTCCTTTGAGGAATTTATATTCTGTTAGGATGCTGAGACATAGTTGTGATAGAACACTTATGGGCAACGCCTACATGCCCTTACTACCTTGTCAGTGTTAGATAGACTTAATGGAGAAAACTACAGAAATGTCCCAGAGTAGTAGATGACAAGAGAGTATTAGCATGAGTAATGTAAACCAGTTATATGACTAATTCTTTTAGAGAAGGCAACTGCCAAAAATTTATTTTTTCAACAAAATTTCAAGTGCCTACTACAGGCAGAGCATTTTATTGATAATGGAGCTGAAGAATGAAAAACCTCACCATCTTTTTTTAGTTGGGCCTGTGTGACATTAGTGGGAAGTTACTTCTAGGAATAATTGCAAAACAAAAAATAATACCTAAAATTTACTCTGATATTCCTATTGAATATTGCTTGATGGAGCAATTTGTAAAAGGTTGAGTCAGAAAATATTTTTCCCAATACCTATCAAGTCATGTCATTGCCCTCATGCTAAGTGCTGATGGCACTAACACAATGATACATGACACTACAATCTGTTTATGTTTTGTCACCTCAACTATGTTGTAGTTATATCAAAGATAGCCTATGTCTTCTGCTTTTCTTTTCCTCTCACAGAGTAGGCACTAGGTACATATTACTGTGATCGAGATTGATTTTTAAAAAAATGTTAAATATATCACTCTTCAGCCAAAATTGAAGGCATATTTTCCAAACTACACTGATCCATGAGAAGGCATGTACCCACCCTCCCACCACCAATATAACCCTATACTGAAGAAATTTAAAGTGCCAGAATATAATAGTTACCCCTCTACTGACCACACTCCTATACTCCACACCGCCATACCTCATCTTTTTTCCATTCTGTGGTAGGACCTAGGACATAGTCAAAAATGTGGTTTCTATTGCTCTGAAGTTATGTGAGCCTTGAAGAGTTCAAGATGTTTCTATTTGTAGGAACATTTTCACTTTCTTTGTACAAAGCTTACTTTATAATCATCTGTAACAGCAGAAAGGCTGTAATTGCTTTTGAACAGCTTCCATGAACATGCTTATATATGATTGTCTCTCACTGGGAATAAGTCCTGAAACAATCTATTTTTTGAAGAAAGAGTCACATACTATGTTCAAGGTTAAATGATATGTCAAACATAGGGATCGTATAGAGCATGCCTTCTAAGCTTAGTTTCATATTTTAATATTTACACTCAGCATTTTTCCTGCAAGTGCCTTTAATTATGCTTTAAATCATTTTAAATCTCAGTGACTAATACCTTTTCTGAAGTTATACAGTCTGCCTCACTGGAATTGAAATATTTACTTTTTAGTTTAACCCTCCAGAATTCTAAATACCAAAGTTAAGGAGACAGAAAAGCCAAGAAAACCATGACGCAAGTGTTACTGGAGCTCAGTGTAGTGTGAGGTGCTTTCAAAGCTGTTGGCCCTTTGAAAATATAACACTAATAATTACAAAGAGAATAGAAGCCAAACTCTAGTCTTAATACTTATGAGGCAAATTCATACTGTTCCTATCACAAGGGTTAACAGAAGACACCAAAAATCTACCAGTGATTTCCAAAGTCTATAGAATGGACCTTGCTTTAATGCCTTTCTAGAGCTGTTTGATCAATAAATATTTGCTGAATAAACAAATAAAATTGGTCTGCGTTGCCCTCAAGGTCCATGTTATGGGACTGTGTTGTAATTGAGATACATTTTATATTGCAGCTTTCTTCTTCAGTAATTATATTCCACTGGATGGAAACTTCAGCTACTGTAGTATCCAGTCATCTCCCCTCAGGAATAATGTTAGAGATAT
Source organism: Pteropus alecto (assembly GCF_000325575.1). Taxonomy (NCBI): domain Eukaryota; kingdom Metazoa; phylum Chordata; class Mammalia; order Chiroptera; family Pteropodidae; genus Pteropus; species Pteropus alecto. Next base: position 1,000,779 of record NW_006429686.1, on the reverse strand, counting down.
ATTCCCATTATATGCCAACTGCCTGACTTTCACTTGCAAGTCTTATAGATGAACTTTCCACTGGAAAAAATCTCCTACTGACTGGTTACATTTACACTTGGCATTTGGGAATATCAGTGTTACAACAGACTAATTTTATTTTCCTCCAACTTTTCATGCCTGTCTTGTCATATTAATGATTTTAGTTTCACTTTCAGGCAAAAAAAAAATGCAAATCCTATAGTGCTTTTTCAACGCTTAAAATAAATTCACATAAGAAAGACAAAGGTTTAAATGCAACCATGGCTAAAACTTTTAAAAATATCTTAAACATAAACGAAAAAGAGAACTAAACACATGCATTTTTTTTTTTTTACTTCTCCAGAGAAATATTACCAAACTGTCCTCCATTATGGCATCCAGTAATTTGTATTTAATAATCACTGAAATAGCAGGCTGAGTATAAATAATAATAACAACATATTTGCTATGGCTACTGCTACTATTTTTACTACTATTACTAATAAGCATTGAGACTTTACTATGAACCAGATACTAAACTAGTTGTTTTAATTACCACACTTATTCTTCACAATAAATTTGTATAATAGATATAATATTCCACATAACAGATAAGGAACTAAGACTCAAAGAGGAACATAAATTGTTCAAGATCACATAAGTATGAAGACGTGAAAGCCAATGCTCAATGTTGATTCTATCTAGCACCAATCTATGTTATTACCCATTAGTCCATATTGCCTCAGAACATTAATAGGTTGGTAAAAATGCTGCAAATAAAAATATTGAACACCTTTCCTAAGCCCAAGATAAATAATTTGGAATAGTTGTATTGTTGGTAGATATTGATAGGTAAGAGACCAAGATAATCCTTAAAGCTCAGGTCTTATTCTTTTGCCTTAGCATGCACACTGAAGAATAGGGTACATATTGCTCCTTTGCACACGCTCGCGCTCTCTCTCTCTCTCTCTCTATCTCAACTATTGTAGCACAGACTGCTTTTACTACTTATTTCTGCAAGTTAATTGTTCAGATAAAACTTTCATTACACTCCACTCAATAGATATGTGTTGGTGGATAAATCTATGCTGTTTTTAACGCTATTCGATGAAGCATGGATAGCAAATCATCCTATGTTCTTTCCTGCCCCAAGTCTCATATTTCTATCCAGTGATAGGCTAAAATAAGCCAAAATGGAGATCTTTTAAATAGGCAGGTTCAGTTATATAGAGAGATATAGACTTGGAGAAAAATATTCCTAGGCGATGTTTATGCCTTGATGCTGGCAAGAAATGAAAGGCTAAGAACTAATGTTAAATGAATCTCATATATTTTTTGACATATTCTAGCAAAGGCTATTTCTCTTGTGTCTACCAGCTGAATAACTCTACAGTTGTCAATGATATGTATCCCCCATTTTCCCTTACAGAGTGCCTAAGGCAATCAATTTGAATCACCCACTCTAGGGACAGCTGGGGATTCTGCTAATGCAGGACCTTTGACAACGATAGCAGAATAGCAAGAATTCTGAAAGAGAAGAGCCAACATCAGACAGATTTCATAATATAAGTACCTAAAGATTACAAGACAGGACAAGCAAACAAATTCATCAATCCAAAAAATTACAAACCAAAACTTTGAGGCTCTTCCAGGAAAGGCTGATCAGTGAATGAAGCAGTGAAGTATCCCTAGGATAACTTTTAAAAGGAGAGGCTTTGGCAGACTTTTTGATTGATTTAGAATGAATTCTGCTAGGGTTCATGAGGCCAATTTTGTTCAACTTAAAGTATTTTATGGAAATTTCAAATTAAATTCAGAAAATATCTTAAATTTTCATGCTGCTAAGTAGGAGAGAGAAGGGTAACATAATTTAAAAGGGAGAAGGCGGGGGAGAGAGATAATCCTAAATCATTTACAATTTGTTTAGAAATGCATTTTGAGATTTTTTTTTTCCTTCTATGGACTCAACTTAGTTTTTGTTCAGACTAATGTCTAAAGAAGTTGAAAGTCCCTGAAGACATACCAGCTAGCAGAGGATAGAGAACCTAGGGGCAAGGGCTTGCCCTAGAATCTGGGATATATCAGAGGAACTACAAAAGGGATTGACTGCACCAAATTAATCTGGGCTTTAGTATACTGCCCTGTTCATGAAATTTCTCTTTCCACCACTAAAAAGTAACATTAAAATTTTAATTTGTTTCTGTACCTTAAAAATAATGTTGACAACTATTTATTTGCTGATTATAAAATTGCAAATATTCATTACTGAAAAATGTGAAAGTATAGGAATGATAATGAAGAAAATAATCACCTACAATCCTACCATTCAAAGATAATGGCTGTTAATATTTTAGTGTATTTCTGGCCAGTTTTCATAGATAATTATAAATATATAGAGATTATAAACTTTAGATCAAGCTATATTTAATTTCTTATCACTTTTTATTTAATATTTTATTAGGAACATTCTTCACAAGCAAACTGGATTATGTTTTACGATTTTTTTACCACATGGTTATACGATAATTTATTTAATCACTCCACTCTTCCAGGATATGTAGGTTGTTTCTACTTTTTTTACTAACGTAATGTATATTATTGTAAATACTTTTTAAACTATATCTCAGCTTATTTCCTTGATATAAGATCCTAGACATGGAGATTATTATACTAAAAAGAATACATATCTTTGAAGCTCTTGATAATAGAGTTAAAATGCTTTCCAGAAAGATTGCATAAATTTACAACCATACTGGAAATATATATGTGTCTCCATCTTGCCACACCCTCTAAGGTCTAGAACACAACACCATGCATGAATATTTTAGGTAGGAATATAGCATGTCAATTACTAATGTTTGCATTACTTTTATTTGAGTTAATATTTAGACTTATAGGCTATTTGTATTTTTCTTGAGTTATTTATTCACGTACTTTAACAATTTTCACTTGGCTTTTAATTTTTTATCATTGATTTATACTATTTATGTATATATCAGGGATATAAACCATTTATTTACCATATTTGTAGCAAATTTTATCCCAGTTTCCTTGAGGAATAATTTACATATAATAAAATCAACTAATTTTAGATATACAGTTTAAAGAATTTTGGTAATGGTAAGTTGTGTAACCATCACAACAATCAAGATGTACAATATTTCCATCACCCCTCAAAATTTCTGTTACTATTTACAGTCAATTTACAGTCAATTCTCCCATCTAGCCTCAGGCAACCATGTTTTATAGCATTACAGTTTTGCCTTTTCTAGAATTTCATAAAAATGAGGGTATAAAGTTTATGGTACTTTGTGCCTCGCACTTTTCATTTAGCATAGTTCTTTTTAGCTCATCCAATGTTTTGATATGTTTCTACCACTGATTTTTTTTTTTTCCTTGTGGTTATGGCCATATATTTCCTACATTTTTTTTACTGCTGTTGATTGTGAATTTTATGTTATTAAGTGCTAGAGTTACTTGTTTTCTTTTAAAGATTGTTGGATTTTGTTCCAGGGGGCAGTTGTTACTTGAAATCAGTTTTATCCTTTTGAGAATTGTTCTTGTTTTAGGTTAGGTCCAGAGAAGCCTTTAGTATAAGGCTAATTTGTCCCCAAGACATAGGCAATAACCTTCTGGGGACTCTATCTAATATATGAGAAGATCTTTCCACTCTGGCTTGTGGGAACATAAGCCAGCCTGGTTTATGCTGAGAGGATTTTTCTGCCTACATTATTCCTGTGGTGGGTTACTTTCTTGGCTTCAGAAATTTACTCCTGTGCTCAGCCACAGACTTGAGAGTATCCCTCTAAAAACTTTCAGAGTTCTCTTTCTCTATGTGCGCAGCTCTATCCTCTCTAGTATTTAAACCACAAATTATAGATGTCCTGATCTTCTCAAACTCCAAATTCTGTCTCCTTAACTCAAAGATACTACTGGCCTCTGTTGGGTTTTCCTTTCCCTGTGTTGCAGGCTGTTAACTTTCCAAACGGAAAGTTGGTACAGTCACAAAGCTCATCTTATTTTGTTCCTTCTCACAGAGATCACTGCCCAAGTCTGTTTCTTGTCTAATGTCTAAAAACTATCAATTCATATATTTTGTCCAGACATCTCTTTATCTAAGGTAGGTTAAATCTTGCTTTATTACTTTATCTTGGACAACAGTGGTTGTCCTGTATTTCCTCCTGTATTAATTTTGTGAAAGTATATTTTTCTATACATTTTCCCCATTTTATTTGTTTTCAAATGTACTGACTTAAGCTTGTTGATAATTTTTAATATTTATTTTTTTGGTTGTCAAATGATCTTTCATTGAAATATTTTCCTCTGTAATCTTAACTAGCTGGATGTTCCACTGCACCACTGTTTTTATCATCTATGATGTCATAAGGGTGATGGCCACCAACACTGAAGCCCACAAACTGGGCAGTCTCCAGGATCCTTTTAATGGTTCCAGAGAGATCTCTAGCTAAAGATCAGTGCTGCATCTGTTGGGCAAGTTGACAATCTCATCAAAAGTGATATTTCCACTGTGCTTAATGTTTTTGTTTTCTTTGCTTCTTTCTGCTTCTTGGCGTTTCTTTGAAGGCTTTGATGATCAGGGCAGAGGCAGGGTACTAGCTCAATCTGGGTCTGTCTGTTCTAAATGGGCAGTTTCACTGTAATACTCAGACCTTTCCAATCACAGGTTGTTTTAGCGATGTCATCACCAACACTTTAGAGACAAACCAAGGGGGCCGATCTTGGGGGTCAGGGCAGATATGGAACGGATTTCCCCACCAGTGCACCTCAGTTATATGACTTAGTTTTTATTGGAGTGAAACTTTGGCTGCATGATGGAGACGGCTGGTGTCAGATAAACCCGGATTCGGCATGACCGAAGAAAGTTGCAACTTTGCCTCCTCCAAGCCAAAAGCCAGAAAAAAAAGCAAATTTATATTTTTTAATGCTTACTTTATCTGTAACTGGATCTCTTTTCTTATTTATAATATATATGTGTATATATATATTTATATTTATTTGTGCCCTTTCTATTTTTCTTGCTTAATCTTTCCAAAACTCTATATAGTTAGTTTGACTGTTCAATAAGCCAACTTGTGCTTTTGTCAACTCTTTTTATTTGTTTCTTTTCTATTTACTTGATCTATTATCTTTATTATCTTTCTACTATTATTACTTCATTCTATTATAATTACTATTATCCTTCTTTCTTCTATTTGAGTTTATTTTGTCATTCCTTTTCTATTTTTTTTTTAATTGGACATGTGCCTTATTAATTTTCTGTCTATTTTTTTTGTAGTATAACCATTTAAGACTATGAATTTGTCTTGGAACATGTCTTTCACTGCATTACACATATTTGGATATGCTGTTTCATTATCACCAAGTTTTAAGTAATTTTTAAATTCCATTATGATTTCACCTCTGACAGTGAAAATATTTTTTTAACTTGCACATATATGAGGTGTTATTACTGTTTATTCTTTTTGTTAGTTATTCTTTATTTGTATATTTTAATTTATTTTATTTTTTATTATTAACATCTAAATTATATTGTGAATAGAGAATATTATTTGTGAATGGTACGTATTCTTCCAAATTTATTAAGACTTGCTTTATGGACTGGCACATGATCAATATTTTTGTAAAATGTGAGCTCGTGAACAATTTACTTTGTCTAATCACAGAATGGGATTTCTTTTACAGTTGATTATTTTAATGAGTGTGAAATATATTAAACCTTTCTTTTTTTGTTTCCCATTGATTTTATGCTCATAAAGTTACACCTTTTACTATAATTTGATAAATATTCACCTATATTTTTTCTATTTTTCTGTGTGTTCCTATCTTCCCTTAGCATTTTCAACCCACTCGGAATTTATTTCAGTATAAAGTATAGTGTTAGACTCTAACTTTTTAGTTCTATATATTTAAATGACATAATCCCGTAACCATTAATAAAATGACTTTTATGACTGTATCTTACTGATTTATCACCTTTAACATAAATCAATTCTTGAATATGCTTTGGTAGGTCTCTGGGTAATCTATTCTGATCTACTGATACTTTTCTTATTAATACTACACTATTTTGTTTATTTTACCTTGACAGTTCATTTTACCATCTGATAGGACAAGCTCTGTCTTATTCTTTTAAAATATGATATGAACTATTTGTTTAAATTTATATCTATAGATGAAATATAAAATGACTGTCAAGAAAAAAATCATGCTGAGATAGATTAATTAGGTACAATTAGTTTAACAAATCTCAATCTCATCATGTTACTTCTTTGTCATTATATTACCATAACAATAGCACAGTTTTTCATTACTAAAAACTGCAAATTATGTTTCAGATTTATATTTTCCTCTCCATTTCCCCTTGAACCAGCTTAATTCCCCATTATCTACAAATTTCTCAGGATGTGTTCAGTTGGAACGCTGATGTAGATAAAAGTTTATTGATAAAAATATTTTTCCACCAAATAAATTTGTGAGCATCTGGGTTAAATGATATTAAAAAGGCATTTTACCACTGGGATTTCTCTGAATCTTTGATTCTGATGTGATTATTCCAATGAGTACATTATTGAGACTACCCAATACAGAAATATAGTAAATGGCATGACCTAAATCTCTTAGCCTGACAGAGTTCTCTGTAATCACAACCCAATCTCATAGAATCGCTATGAAGAATAAGTGAGTTAAAACCTATAAAATACTTAGAATAGTGCCTGATACATGGTGAGTAGTCAATACATGTGAGTTTTTTTAATCACTTAATTCTTTCTTCTGCCTATAATGCCTTTCTCCCCATATCCAAATATGTCAAAGACTTAACTGCAATAAAATCTCCTCTTTGAAGTATTTTCTGACTCACCCAATCCCTTCTCCTTTGCCATCACCAGGGATACAATCTCTCTTTTTTTTAAAGATTATGTCAAATAAGCCTTTTCAATTTGTCATTTTTACAACCAAAACACATCCTTACATATTTCCAAATTTCCCTGTGGGGACTCTACTGCTCATGGTCGAGAACCACTGAGAGAAGAATTAAGTGAGTATTCAATAAATACATACTCCTTGATTGTTTCCCAAAACAGATATGAAAATTTATAATGAGCATTCAATGATTTACCTTTCAAGTATCTCTTTATCAAAATAAAGTAGAACCAATAAATCTGCTTTCAAGTCTACACAACTTTATGATTCTTCTCTTGAGGAGTATGGATCAAACCACCTAAGTACTAAATAATTAATATTCTATTTCCAACAAGACATATTTTGCCATATCTCTCTGACAAATGGTGATCAATGAAAAGTATACGTGCTCCCATGAATTGTGTGCCAAGGCTAAAACTAAATTGTCAAGTAGGGTGTAAAGCACAGCTTCATGACAGATATATAAAGCACATTATTATTGGGAGTTAGCATTGGGCCATTGAACTAATGAACAAAATAAAATTCTCCCAAAACTGAGTTGGTGAACATGGATATTGAGTCTAATGGGCCTGAGTTTGAATCCTGGTTCCATTATTTACTAGCTTACGAGCTCTATGGCCTTGGACCAACGTCCTCACCTGTAAAATAGATGTAATAATATCAGACTCACAGTACTGTTACACAGGGTTTGCTCTATGGAGAGATGAGTGAGACACTCAACTTGGATGCAAAATTTAGGGGACACCAAAAAGCTAAGTAATTGAGGTATATAATATTTAATACAATCTTTTAAAATCAAAATTAATGCAAAAATTCATAATGAACAAAATATCAACTTTTAAATAAAGGCAAAATCCAGTTCTGTACTTGGATGACTAGACCTCACTCACCTCTCCCTAATACTGGCCTTGGTTGTTCGGGAAGCTAAATGAGATAATGGGCATAGAGTCATGTCTTTGGTATAGTCTCTGACTTGAATAGTCTATTATAAACTGTAAAATTGAGGAAACAACCTTTTGTTTTGCAAAAAGCAACAACTCAAAGTGAATAATGTTTAAATACAAAGAAACCTAACATATTTTCTACTTTGTTTTTTAATTTCTAATTGTAAAAGCAGCATGTAAGTATAGGTAAAGGTTAGCATCCCCTAAAACCAGAAGTACTTCTAAACACTTACATACATATGTATGTAACAATAGAAAATATATAGTATTTTTGTTTCTTATTTTTTATGAAATTGACATTCTCCTGTACAAATATATTTGCTTTTGCTTCATTCAACACTATCTTATCAGTACCTCATCCTTGTAAAATACTGCATATTGTTCCATAGTATAAATATACTGCAGTTTGCTCATTTAGTCTCCCTATTAACATTTATTTAAGGTTCCCAATCAATCATTATTACAAACAGCACTACAGTGAACATTCTTATACTCTCACATAGGTGTTATCCTAATTTAGATACTGAGAAGTGGTAG
>NW_006429686.1:988867-991472 GCF_000325575.1 Pteropus alecto | reverse complement strand
TGTGTTTAGGTCCTCTGCCGATTTTTTGATTGGATCATTTGTTTTTTTGTTGTTATTGAGTCATATGAGTTCTTTATATATTTTGGATATTAGGCCCTTATCTGAGGTGTTGCTTGCAAATATATTTTCCCATTCAGATGGTTGTCTCTTTATCTTGTTGATGGTTTCTTTTGCTGAGCAGAAGCTTAGTAGTTTGATGTAGTCCCATTCATTTATTTTAGCTTTTACTTCTCTTATCTTTGAGGTCAAATTTATAAAATCCTCTTTAAGTCCAAGGTCCTTAAGTTTAATTCCTATGTTTTCTTCTATACTTTTTATTATTTCACGTCTTATAATCAGGTCCTTAATCCATTTAGGGTTAATTTTGGTGTGTAGTGATAGACAACATTCTAGTTTCATTCTTTTGCAGGTGGCTTTCCAGTTTTCCCAGCACCATTTATTGAAGAGGCTTTCCTTTCTCCACTGTATGTTTTGTTTTTGTTGTTGTTGTTGTTGTAAATTATTTCCCATATAAATATGGGTTGCCTTCTGGACTCTCGATTTTGTTCCACTGGTCTCTGTGTCTGTTTTTCTGCCAAGACCATACTGTTTTGATTACTGTCAATTTGTAGTGTAATTTTAAGTTGGGCAGAGTGATGCTTCCAGTATCATTCTTTTTCTCAGGATGGCTTTGGTGATTCAGAGTCTTTTGTGCTTCCATACAAATCTGATGTTTTTTTGTTCTATTTCCTTAAAAAATGCCAATGGGATTTTGATGGGGATTACATTAAATCTCTATAATGCTTTAGGTAATATGGTCATTTTCACTATGTTGATTCTTCGAATCCAAGAACATGGAATATCTTTCCATTTCTTTGTATATTCTTCGATTTCTTTTAATCAGGTCTTATAGTTTTAATCATATAGATCTTTTACATTTTTTTGTTAAATTTATTCCTAGGTATTTTATCATTTTTGGTGCAGGCAAAAGGAATTATTTTTTCTGCTTCTTTTACTGGCACTTCATTATTAGAGTATAGGAACACTATGAATTTTTGAACATTGATTTTGTATTCAGAGACTTTACTGTATTTGCTTCTTGTTTCTAGTAGTGTTCTGTGGAGTCTTTAGGGTTTTCTATATAGAGAATCATGTCATCCAAAAATAGTGACAGTTTGACATCTTTGTTGCCTATTTGATGCCATTTATATCTTTCTCTTGCCTGAGTGCACTTTCTAGGAGAGCCAATGTTATATTGAATAACAGTGGAAATAGTGGACAGCCTTGCCTTGTTCCTTATCTTAGAGGAAAGGTTTTTAGTTTTTCAACATTCAGTATAATGTTGACTGAGAGTTTGTAACATATGGCCTTTATTATGTTAAGGTACTTTCTTTCTATACCAATTTTGTTAAGTGTTTTCATCATAAATTGATACTATATCTTGTCAAAGGCTTTTTCTGCATCTATTGATATGATCATATGATTCTAATTTTTAATTTGTTTACGTGGTGTATCACATTAGTCGATTTGCTTATGTTGAACCATACCTGTGCCCATGGGATGAAGCTCACTTGATCATGGTGTACAATTTTTTTAAATATGTTACTGTATTCAGTTCACTAGTATCTTATTTAGGATTTTTGTATCTGTGTTCATGAGAGATATAGGTATATAGGTCTGTAGTTTTCCTTTTTGTGTGTTACCTTTACCAGGCTTCGGTATCACGGTAATATTGTCCTCATACAATGAATTGGGAAGTATTCCCTCCTCTTCGATTTTTTTGGAAGATTTTGAGGAGACTAGGTATTAAATTTTCTTTGAATGCTTAGTAGAATTCACTGGTGAAGCCTTCTGGTCCTGGATTTTGACTTTTTGGTAAGTTTCTGATGATTGTTTCAATTTCCATACTGCTGATCGGTCTATTTAGATTTTCCAGTTCTTCTTGATTCAGTCTAAGAAGATTGTGTTTTTCTAAGTACTAGTCCATTTCTTCTAGGTTATTAAATTTGATGATATACACTTTTTTCATAGTATTCTTGTATGATTGTTTGTATTTCTGAGATAGACATAATTTCCCCTCTTTCATCACTGATTTTATTTGTGTCCTTTAGTTTTTTCTTTAGTGAGTTAGCCAAGGGTTTGCTAATTTTATTAACATTCTCAAAGAACCAGTTCTTTGTTACATTTATTTTTTCTATTGATTTGTTTTCCAATTTCATTAATTTCTGCTCTAATTTTAATTATTTATTTCCTTCTGCTGACTTTAGGGTTCATTTGTTCTTTCTTTTCTATTTTTTTTTTAAGATGAAATGTTAAGTTGTTTATTTGGGCTCGTTCTTGTTTTTGGAGATAGAAAGGTAATGATATGAACTTTCCTCTTATGACCGCTTTCACCATGTCCCAAAAGATATGTTGATATGTTATAGAATCATTATCATTCTTTTTTATGTATCTCTTAATGTTTCTTTTTTATTTCTTCCGTAACCCAGTTATTTTTCAGTAGCATGTTGTTTAATCTCCATATACTTGTGGTTCTTCCCAATTTTTTCCTTTTTTTCTTTTTTCTTTTTTCTTTTTTTTCTTTTTGCAGTTGATCTCTAGTTTCAAAACATTATGATCAGAATAT
>NW_006429686.1:986488-988712 GCF_000325575.1 Pteropus alecto | reverse complement strand
CAGTTGGTCTAATGTGTCATTTAAGGATGTTAATTTCTTACTGATTTTCTGTTTGGATGATCTTTCCATAACCAACAGTGGGGTATTTAGGTCCCCTACTAGTAGTATTTTGGTCTGTTTCTCCCTTTAGTTCTGTTAAGTATTACTTTACATATTTTGGGGCTGCCTGATTGGAAGTATAGATATTAATATGTGTTATGTCTTCTTGGTGTATGATTCCCTTTATCATTATGAAATATCCTTCAGTATCATTCTTCACTTTATTTAATTTTGAAGTCTATTTCATCTGATATTAATACCACCGCTCACGCTTTTTTCTAAATACCATTTGCTTGAAATATCATTTTCCACTCTTTCACATTGAGTCTGTATTTGTCTTTGGAAATGAGATGTGTCTCCTGGAGGCAGCATATGGTTGGGTTTTGTTTTTTAATCTATTCTGCAACTCCATGCCTTTTTATTGGTGAAATCATTCCATTTACATTTAGGGTGATTATTAAATTAGAGGTCTTCTTATAGCCATTTTTTCTTTTGCTTTCTGGTAGCTCGGTGTTTCCATTGCTTCTTCGTCCTTGTGTTTCTGTTTTCTTTATTTCATTTGGCTTTTGTGGGTTTTTCCTCTAGTTCTACTTGTTTTCTGTTATATACTTCAGTTCTGAATCTTTGGTGTGCGGTTACCATTACAAATATATAAAGGATAGTTTTGTATACACACACTCACAGTCGTCCATTTTCTTCTGTGTGTGCCTTATCTCGATTTCCTTTTGCAAATTTGGATCTTTGAATCCTTCCCTTTTCAGTCATTGTTCTCTATTGTCCCCATGTATACTGAACGTTCCTTCCTAAATTGCTATAGCAATTATCTTCTTATTATTTAAGCTTATAATGCCCTGTTCTTAGTAAAGGTTGTACTCCTTTTCTTCTGTTTGCCTGATAGTCACTTTACTCCTAATTACGTATTTTTTTTGTCATTTTGTTTTATGTGTTCTGACCCTTTTCAGTGTTTCCTGTAGTGCAAGTCTCGTAGTGGAGAATTCCCTCAATTTTGTATGTCTGAAAAGGTCTTAATTTCTCCTTCATATCTAAAGGACAGATTAGCTTGATACATTATTCTAGACTGGTAGTTCCTTTCACTTAATAGTTTGATTCCATTCCTTTCTGGCTTGTAAAGTTTGCACTGAGAAGTCCAATGTGTTTATTGGCCATTTTTATTTCCTATCTTGTGACCTTTTCATATTTTCTGCCCATTTTACTGTTGGAGAGTTTATTCTTTTCTAATTTAATTTCAGGAGCTCTTTATATATTCTGGATATTAATATCTTGTCTTGTGTATTGTAAATAATTCAGATAATTAGACCTAGACCACTGCTTTTTGTTTAAACTTGTTTAGAGTATCTTATCATAGAGGACTTTTTTTAATTTGATGAAGTTAAATTTAACAATAATTTCATTAAAGTATTTTCTTTACATTGTTTTTTTAAGATTCTTCTCCACCAAAAAATCATACAATATCTTATTTTTTTATATTGACTTCTATTTTATATAATGATATTTTATGGCTCATTTAAAAATATCATATAATGATATTTTTGGCTTTTGTAATAGTATGTGATGAGTTGCTTTTTTTCTTTTTTTCTTTTAGAAGAAATGGCCAGTTCTTTCACTATTATTTATTTGGAATGCTCCCTCTACTATACAACAAATTATTTTATACACACACACACACACACACACACTTTGGAGCTCTGTGATGTTTCATTTATATATTTGTCCATCTGTGTACTAGCAACATACTATTTTAATTATGAAAATTTTATAAAATGTTAGTTTGGCCTATGAGAGTCAGAGAAGTTTTCATAAAGAAAGTTATTCTTGATTAGGTGTTAAAAGATGCATAGACATTTAACAGTCAATTAAAAGGAAACAGGCCATTCCAGTTAGAGGAACCATGTGCCAATACACAAAGTTATGAAACTGCATGGCATATTAAAGGACTCTCAAGTTGTTTGGTATCACTAGAAGATATTATTTTTTGTCCAGTGTAGATTACGAGGCCAAATAAGATCAGGGCCACCTTATAACCAGTTTTAATATCTCTGTTAAGATTTTGGAATTATCGTCAAGGCAGAGTAGACCTATTGGAGGCTTTCGAGTAGGGAAATATGATCAGCTGTTTTTGACAGAAGTGTAAAGATGGTTTAAAGAGGAAAGACCCTGTGTAACT
>NW_006429686.1:984882-986414 GCF_000325575.1 Pteropus alecto | reverse complement strand
TAAACTGTGAAGGAATGTGGTTAATTTAAGGAGAGCACTATGATGCATGGGTTCAGCCATTATACTTTTAATTTATATTTGCATTATTTTGATCCTATATCCTTTTTCGAATAAGATAAATTATAAAATAAATATATTCAGTATGTTAAGTGTGGATACCTTCCCATGTCATCTAACTTAAGCCAAATTATTGTTTTTTGTTGTATGTTTTCTAATAGGGGAACAATCATTCTATAGATGCTGCCTTTATAAAGCTTTAACTTCTTTTTTAAGCATTCTGAACCTGAGTAGGGTAAAAATGTTCTCTCTCCATCCTCTGTCCAGGAAGAATACCAGAAGTTTAAATTGAAGTTAGTCGGGAATAGATAAGGTCTTAGCAAAGAGTGATTATAGTTAGCAAGTGATTAAGAGGTTTCAGTGCCTAAAGTGACCAGCTTCATGTCAAGCCTTGATGCCCCACATCCTCAATCAGAGCCAACAGGTAAGGCAGGCAGCAAACAGCATTTGTGCTCAGGCCAAGATCTAGGGCAACTTTTCAAAGATGGAGTGGTTCAAGGTGAGTTTTTATTGAATTGGGGGATAGTAGGATCTGATTAAGCTTATTAGGATTTATTGTGGTAGCTGTTCTTTTTACTTCAGGTATTTTGCATTATGATTTTTCTTTTGATAGATTCATGCTATCTAGCCATCAAATTAATAAAGTTATTTTTAATAGAGAATATATATTGACAGCAAAGAATAATGAGATATTGTTATCTACAGCTTATTTTAGTGATTCATGCCTACAGGGAAGTGAACAGCAAAAATTAGTTGGATAACCTCTATATCACTATGTGATGGCAGCTACATGAATTACAAGTTTATTCAACTAGGCTAAAATAACCCAACTGTCAAGGACATGACTAATATATAAAAGTTTGAAAATTCTGAAAGCATAAGGTATCTTTATTTTTAAACAATATGTTAGTTTTCCTTCAACATCTAAATATTTTGCTGGCAAAGTGCCACTGTGCCTCAATGGGAGAAAGAAAGAAAACTTTGGGACTTGTGTTCAGATATTGCCAGGAGAGATTAATGGGTTCCATGCTTAAAATCCTAAGACTACCTTCACAGAGAGTTTTCCAACAAAAGAAATCACTGGGCTCTCTACCTGCTTTTGGCTGCTTTTGGTAACAGTTTCCAGTGGGAAAAAGTGAAGCCACAATCAATGGGAATAGGATCTATTAAATATCCATCTTTATGTAACAAGTTATTCACTCGCTGGTGGTTTGGATTTGGTTATTACAATAGAAGAATGATTCTTTTTTTAAATTAAGTTTATTGGGGTAACATTGGTTAATACAATTATATAATTTTCGGGTGTATATTATAATTTGACATCTGTGTATTCTTCTGTGTGTTTACCACCCAAAGTCCAGTTTCATTCAGCTACCACATATTTGATCTCCTTTACCCACTTCACCCTCCCCCACCCCCCTATATTTGACCCCCTTTACCTTATCTAAACACCATCTTAACAATAATGATTATTT
>NW_006429686.1:967997-984816 GCF_000325575.1 Pteropus alecto | reverse complement strand
AAATAATTCTTTATTTAATTTAATTTACATATAAAAAATTCACATGTTTTAGTATACAGTATATAGACTGGTGATATTTGACAAATATAAACACCCATGTAACTGCCATTCCAATTAAGATAAAAAACATTTCCACCTCCCTCAAAAGTTCCTTTGTGCTGCTTTGTAGTCCATCTTCAACACCTCCCCCATTTTTGCCCCAGGCATCATTTTTCACATTCTAAAATTTACTATAAAAGAAATCATGTAAATTATACTCCTTGATGTATGGCTAATTTTGCTTAACCTAAGATCTATGAACTTTATTGACATTTTTGTGTATATCAGCAACTTAGTAGTAGTAGTAGTAGTAGTAGTAGTAGTAGTAGTAGTAGTAATAGTAGTATAGTAGTAGTAATAGATGAACATACAGATTTTTCAGTTCAACAGCTATGGGCCTTTGAGTTCTTTTTGGTTTTTGACTATTATGAATTATGCTGCTATGGACTTTCACAAATAAGTCTTCCTGTGGATGTATGTTTTTATTTCTCTTGGGATATTAACTAAGAGTAGAATTACTAGGTCATGTGATAAATGTATATTTACCTTTATAAGAAATAATAAAATAGTTTAAAAAAATAGTTGTACTATTTTATAGTTTTACCAGCAGTGAATAAGAATTACAGTTGTTCTACTTTTCTACCAACATTTGATATTATCAGTCTTTTAAATTGCACCCATTATAATAGGTGTGAAGTTGTATATAATTGTGATTTTAATTACATTTCCCTGATGATTAATGATGACAAGCTTTTTTTCCATTTACTTATTAGGCATTACTGTATTTTCTTTTACAAAATATCTGTACAAGTTTTTGCACAATTTTACTTGTTTATTATTGAGTTGGAAGAGTTCTTTATATATATATCGAATAATGGTCTTTTGTCAGATAAAGGTGTTACAAATATTTATCCTGGCCTATGGCTTACCGATGAATTTTCTTAATAGTCCTTTTGAAGAGAAGACATTTTTGCTTTTGATGAAGTTCAATCTATCAACTTTCTTTTTATAATTCATATTTTTGTTTTATCTGTAAATTGTTATGTTAAGAATTATTGTTAATAACAATAATAACAATTGTTGTTATTATTTTAAGATTATTAAGGGCATGGACTTGGGAGTTTTTTAGATCTGGGTTCCAGGGGTGTTGCCACTTACTAGATAATCCTGGGCAAGTGACCTAAGTGACTTGTTTCTAAGTTTTGTTACATATAAAATGGGGTTAATTCTAATATCTACCTTCAAAGACTGTTTTGAGGGTTAAAATTGATAATATATGTGAAATATGTGATGCAGTTTCTGGAATAGCAAGCACTTATTAAATGGTATAGCTGTTATTATTTTCAAATGTGTGTCTTTGGGATTTTGTCATAGTCTTCTTAAACCTCTTTCTCTTTTCTGCCCCTAACTTAGGCAGACAGCCAATAAAATTTCTCTACACACATTGAGTATCCAAGTCTATAAGAAGATTGTAAGTAAAGATGGCTCTAGCATACTTTGACTTTTAATGAAGCAGTCAAGATGATACTCCCTAAAAAGAAGAGGATCATAAGTGCCAATGAGCATCGCCCTGAGTCACCATTGACCACCTTAAGAAGCAGCTATCCAGTTTTGAGGACTTGCTTCTTTTAGCCCAGAGCATCAAATAATTTATGGGAGACTATCAGGCTCTTTTATTCAGACATGGTTTCCTATATTTGAATTTGGGTCTCATTCTACTCTAAGACATTTTTCTTATTTTTAATATCCTCTCAAATTCAGAAAGATATTACTTTCCTGACCTTGTCATAATTAACAATAGCTATTTCTTGCTAATGAGCTGTCGCCTGCAACTCTACATAATTTTTTTGACTGACTGGCAGGCTGACTAATTAACAAGGTTTGACCACCCTCTCAAATCAGCTGGCAAGAGTTTGGGTTTTGAAACTGAAGAAGTTCTTTGAAGCTTACTTACTAATCTTCTCTACTGTATGTGAATAATAAATACAGGGTTGCTGAATATGGAAGTTTGTAATCAGTGTTTGCTTAGCTATAAAGCCATCTTAAAGGTCTCTTCAATGGATTATCTGATAAGGATTAGATGCAGTCTCAACTACTTCCCCATGGAAATACCTACTTAGAGCATTAAATAACAACCGATTTAAAAATAAAAAAACATTCAAAAATACTGCTAACTGGACAAGTCTTTTCAAGAAGACCTTAACCTGATTACTTTGAAGATTGCCTTTGCTTTTTTTTAAATATGTGTCAGTTTTACCCACTCTTATTGTAATAAACACACACATACACACAGACACCTACACAGAAAGAACAAAAAAGGAAAAGGAGTACAAGAGGCCTGAGCTAAGAAGCATGATGGGATATGGAATTTTCTGCTCAGTAAATTCTTTGGTTAGAAAGGCAATGAAGCATGTTGAAGTTTAGAGTCAAAGCAAGGGTTTAAGTCCTCTTTACACCAGTTATTACCTGCATGACCTTGAGTGACAACCTCTCTGATCCAGTTTCCTTATTTGAAAAATTGGAATGGAAATGCATATGTTGCAGAGTCATCAAGAAAATTCATATTCAGGCATAAAAACTTTGTAAGATATAAGTGTTCTACAACAGTAAGGAAATATCAGAGAGTTACCCATTTATCTCCTGGAACCATCCACGAAAGGGCTTTACATTAAGATACCCATTGTGATGAACATGGAATTGCACTGTCCAGATTCCTCTTCAACAAGGGATTTGTTTCCCTAACCACTGGAAGTGCATCAGCAGACAGTCTTCAGGTTTTAACCCATTCAGGGACTGCGCCACCTGCACAGAACTGCCTCACATTCTTCCCAAAGAGACACACATTTAATAAATGACTAGGCAAAGATATTAAGGCCTAGCATAGAAGTAGGAAGGCTGATTAAGATGCTTTAGTAGTTGTGCAGGTGAGAGATGATGGAGGCTTGGCCTAGAGTTGTAGCAGTCAAGGTAGAGAGAAATAGGTATGTTGAGGACATGCTTTGGATGTAGATTCCACAAGACTCAGGAGTGAGAGGAAGAATGGAGCAAAGGATATGCCATAGATTTTTGGCTAGGTATGTGATGAAGATTTATTTTTAAAGCTGTATTAATTTTGAGATACCTAGTAGACTTCCAGGTAGAGATGTAAAAGATGTAGGTAAATATATGAGTTTGGAACTCAGTGGATAACCAAGGCAGAAAATGCAGATTCAGCAGACATCTGCCAAAAGGCATGGGACTAAATGAGATTACCTCCCTAGAATATGGGAACTTACATCTCCGTATCATGTAGGTATGAAGAAAAATGTTTGTTAATCTCACAGTCATACTGTTGTAGAAATATATCACTTAATCAACTGTATGACTTAAATTCAGTAGCCAGGCTATTTAGAAAGAGGCCTCATTAAAATGAGTAGATTTTTGGTTTTGCTGTTGTTTCTTTAAGTTAATAATTACAGAATTCCTACCATGTGCTAAGTGATTTATATTTATTGTATCTTTTAATCTTCACAACATATCTAGGTGAACATTACTATCATCTCGATGTTATAGAGGAGGAAATCAAGGTTCAGAGTAGTGGAACAATATGGACCAAATTACACGGTTACTAAATGATGGAGGTCTCATGGCCCACATGCAATGCATTATAATAATAGTAATAGTAGCCATTAATGGAGTACCTAGTATGTCCAGGTCCAGTGCTAAAGAACTTTACATGACTTATCTTGTTCTCATAAGAAACCTTATTTATTATCCTCATTTTACAGATGACGAAACCTAGGTTTAGAGATGCTAAGTAACTTGGCCAAAATCTTACAGTTAGTAAATGACAGGTTGGGATTTCAAATATACTTTTGGCTGATTTCCCAGCTCATACTCTTAATCCCTATGCTATAATGCTTTTCATCTCCTATGACTTAGATAAGTAGAAAGGAAAATTTTTCCTCCAGATAGGAATATAAGTATCCTCAATGTCAAGCCAATTGAAAGTGTAGCATTAAAAAATGGTGGCTATTTCAAAAAATAATTTTATTAGGTATAAGAAGCTGAAGGTAGTTACTAAAAATTGATGAGATTTTTAGAAAGCATCTGTTCAAGTGTTTTCTAAATCTGTCATATTTAAATAAACACTGGTAAAATATTAATCTGATTTTGCTTCTTATTCTAAATTGTTTGTGGGCACGAAACAGAATGAACATTACTAACTAACATGGGATTGAACCCATGGCAATGACTTGTGAAGACAGTGATTTTA
Source organism: Pteropus alecto (assembly GCF_000325575.1). Classification (NCBI taxonomy): domain Eukaryota; kingdom Metazoa; phylum Chordata; class Mammalia; order Chiroptera; family Pteropodidae; genus Pteropus; species Pteropus alecto. The sequence continues at coordinate 980,522 of NW_006429686.1, read as the reverse complement.
AACATTTAATGGAATTGAAGGTTCTTCTATTAACCATTTTGGAAAGATCAGGAGATGTCCCAAAGATGGGGAGACTTATTTGATCAAGTCCAAAATTCTTCAACATGACATCAACATAATGGTATACCTGTGGTTTCTCCTCTCCCATCATTGTTTTGTTTTGTTTTGTTTTGTTTAGCTTTCAAGGAAAAGATTTCTAAACATGTCAAAAATATATCTAATCTCAACAGGTTTGTAATGAATACATGCAGTATCCACAACACATTAACAGTTTCTCTGGGAACACCAAATTGTTTTTAAACATTTTGGCTGAGATTTGTCTGGAGATCTAGTAATGGACAAATTTATCTCTAGAGGCCCCTTATAGATTCAAATATTCATAGAATTAAAAAATAGACCTTTAAAACATCAATAAAATAAAATATAAAATTAAATAAAAAACTTCAAGCCAAAGTAACATTCAATAGCATGAATTTAAAGCATCATGAGAAACCATTGGTTTTTGACCAAGTATGTCTCTTCTAAGTAGAGAAGCCTTCCTCTGGAATAAAGCTCAAGCTCAAGGTAAAATGGATGTCTTTTTGCTTGCGATGCTTTCAAAAACAAAGTTCTGAAGGTCTCAGTGAGGATTTAATGAATTTTGAATGGATGAAAGTAAAGTCTAAAGCTTTCCACAAGACAAAGACATGCTAGTCAACAGAGCAGGGACATGTGTAAAATCTTTATCTACTTGTTTGTGTGTGTGTGTGTGCGTGTGTGCGTGTGTTTTAAGCTGTTGCTAATCTTTCACAGTAATCACTGATTATAAGTGTTTGACTTAAAAATAATTATAAGAGAAGTGTCAATATTGGTCAACAATTATGTCCTCAGAGAGAACTTTATTCTCTCATTCTCTGAAGCTACTAGAACACACACATGTTTCCGGCACTGCTGATGAGGACATTAAACTGATGTATCTGTGTAGCTTACTATATTCACTCAGGCCAGTACTCCAAAGAAGCATCCAAGTACTCCCTCTGGCCCAAGTATGTGTGTATGTTGGGAGAGGAAGGATTAATGATGGTATAGTTCATTGGTGCTTATTCTTCTGTCATCACTAACAAACAAGTTTAAATGCTCCTGGTAAGTATTCTTTGAGGGTGTTCCAGATTGGAAGATTACATTGGACTTATTGCAAGTCCTCTGCTTTTTTAAATTACATCACAATGATACCAAATTTGATAATGGCCTGATAATTATGTTTTTAAATATTCATTTAGGAGTTTATATATATTTTAAATTATTTTTAGTCTTCCTGAGTCACTTTGGTTTTGCTGAAATAAAAGTAATTAATAATATTTGATAATAGTAATAATAATAATGATAGAAGTATAAAGACTGCCTAGGATTTTCAAAATACCAGTTCAGTTAAGCATCATGTCCTGTGAACAAATACACAGCTAAATACATAGCAGCTGTCACACATCAGCTAGAATAGAGGAAGCGTGTCTCTCAGCACATATTTTTCTGTCTTCTGACATTTTCGTTTTGGGTATTGTAAATGGAATGTGCTGTTATATTTCTGTTATTATCTTTTATTTATAGAATCTGAAAGTACATAGGATTCATTGAGTTAATCTACTTTCTCTCCCAATGAAATCATCCTTTCTATAATATGTATACCAGATGACTATTTAGTCTTTTTTTTAAATGTGTCCAGTAACAAGTAACTTGCATCCTAAAAAAGCCACCTTTCCATTGTGGAAGAATGCTGACTTTTAGAAAAGTCACTTTCTGTGTTGGTTATGACTCTAACCATCACTACTACTTTTACTTCTCTGACTAATATTGAATAAGCCTAATCCTTTTCTACATGACAGTCGTTAACATTTTTTAATGCAGCTACCATTGCCCAACCACTCGTGGCAGCCCCTATTCCACTAAACTCTTCTCAAGTTTGAAAACCCATAGTTTCCACATCTGTTTGTTTTTCATGTGAGTTCATCTTAACTGTCTCCTTTCCTTTAGAACTATGTAAATCCAGGTTCAAATACCAGATCCCTACTATGTGAACTATAAAATGGGGAAAACGATTGCTACCACAAAAGATTTTGTGAGAGTTAAATTGACAAGTAATCCTCATTTAATATTATTGGTTAAGCATTATTCTTTTTGTGTTATATATGTTCTCATTTACTTTTAATAACAAACCTACGAGATAGTTACTATTAGTATTTCTGCATTTTTTTACATAAGAATTTCTGCATTTTTTACATGCCGAGACAACAAGCACTTGTCTGAGGTGACATAACTAATCATAAGGATTTGAACCCAGGCAGTTTGTCTCTAGAGCCTTCATCTTTAGCCAAAATTATTTACATTTACTACTTTTATTAAATGAAGTGATTATATATATAATCATATAGTGTCTGATACAATAGTTGCTCGATAAATGTTTTCTTTCCCACTCACCATTCTGCTACTCCTCTTCTAAGTATTTTGTTTTTCAAAATCCCCAATGTGAACCTGATACTCCATATGTGATCTAATAAGCTAAAATAGGCAATTTATTCCAGTTCTAGAACTGAGTTTCATTTGGTCACTCTATAGATAAGATGAATCTAAGTGAATCATCCTGTCTCTGATGGCTACATGAAGCTCTTCCCTAAGTTATGGTGATTCATTGATTCAACAAACATATACTGAGCACCTGTCACAAATTAGGCACAGTATCATTTGTTAAGCATACAATAGATGGTGAACAAACATATAGTCCCTGGCTTTGTGGAGTTTAGAGTCTACTTTTAAAGACAGATATTGAACAAATAAACACAAAAATAAACATAGGATGAGTAATAGTAAGAGATTATGAAGGAAAAGAATATAGTGTAATAAGAATGAATAGTAAGGGGAATGTATTCTAAATTAGGCCAATGGGTGCCTAAGGAAAGATCTTCATGGAAGAATATTTAAGCTGAGACTCAAAGGGTGAGTTGGAGTTCGCTAAGGAAAATGTGGGGAAAGAGCATTCCAGGAAGAACTTAAACACAGATTGAAGGCCCTAAGGAGTGGAAGAGTTTGGCCTGGTCAAAGACCTAAAAGAAGGCCATTGTAGTTGGAGAAGAGTGAAGAGGAACCAGAATGGCTCCAAATGAGGTTGGGAAGTTAGACTGAGGCTATATTATACCGGGGGATTGTCCTGAATTAATGCTGCCACTGTGATTAAATGAGACAATGTTGCAGAGTTTCAGTGTTTGGAGAAGTATTTTGAAAGGAGGCAGCTCAAAAGAATACAGCAAGGAAACTCCACAAGTTGTTCTTATAACTCATCTAAGGCTTATATGCAAGTGTGCAATCTGCCCATAAATACTGGTAAATCCTTCCCATTAACACCTCCACTAACCAATCACCTGCATATACAACTTCCACTTCAAGTTGCCAATTTGCACCTAGTTTTTCCAACCAGTCTTCCTCAGATATTTCTTCTAATCAGAGATTGCCTACCTATGTGTTGAAGGAAATAGTATTCAAGGTGATTTGCACAAGTATCATTCACCCTTAGATATGGGGCTGGGACCTATAAACTGAGAGAGTTGAGACTAGCCATATGCCAGCTCATTTTGCCAGTAGTGATAACATTAAGTCCCAAAGTTAAGCTGTGGAGTCACACTAAATGGTGTGAATTCATAACCATGGATTAGCTCTGCCAGTAATTTTTGTATGTGTGTGACTTTGAACAAATAAATTAACCTGAGCCTCAATTTTCTCACCTGAAACATGTGACTAATGAGATTTATATAGGAGGGTGGTTGTGAGAATTAAATAAGATGCTTAAGGTGTATGAAAGTACCTGCAACAGTGCCTGACATGTAGTAGACATTCAATAAATGATAATATTATTTCTTTATGACATGAAAGAGATTAAGTCTCTTCTACAAAGTCACCACAGGATGACCCTTCACACCCAAATCATAAAGACTCATTTATGTTTTATTATATTTGGGGAAAGTCTTATTTGAATTTTTCTAACTTTGATTTCTACAGTATTTTTATGTGATCATAGTAGTAGCATCTGAAAGGAGCCTTAGGAAACCATTTGCATCTGAATCTTTTAATGCAAATAGTGATGAAGAGTCCTAATCCTGAATCATATATAACAATCATACATAAGAAACAAAATCCTAATTGGTTGTTCCCCTCAGGCTCTGTGTTAGGTCCTGGAGATATTAAATGTTAATAAACATGATATACACCCTCTAGAAGTGCACAGTCAAGTGGATATGAAAGATCTGTGTGAAACTAGTTGGATTACAAGACAAGACCAAACAAGTGTTAAATTCATTCCCTGGGAACACAGAGGAAGGAGCAATGAATTTTGCCTGTGGATGTGGCCACAACGACTAGACCTTTTACTGTGTGTATCTGATTTCAGTTAGACATGCTGACATCTCCAGACTCACTTGCTTCACAGCAACTTAAAAATTACATTTTATCTTGTACATATTGAACACATTGTGACTCCATGTGTATTTTTCTTGGATCAATTAACAAGCCATTCCTGACTGTCCACTCTGTGCTAGGGGTTTGGGGGAATAGAGAAGTAAATCATTTGACCCCTGTCCTCAAGTGCATAGAGGCTGGACAGTTCAGAATGAAAAGTCTTCGAAGAAGGCAATTAGAGAATAATAAACTATTCACTGCGGAGCTGCTTTTGAGTATATTCAGAGAAAGAGCTCAGAATGAATTGGAATAGTTAGAAAAAAAGCAGGAATCATTGTTCTTTCAGATACAAACATCAGTTCAGACTTCTAGAAACGACCTACAGATGTTTAGAGAGCTATTCAAATATTCTCCAGTGAATAATAACTCAAAAGAGAAAAATAAGTTCAGTGTATCAGAATCTCTCTCAACTATTGTTAATATGAATTTATAGCTCAGTGCTTTAGGAGTGCTTTATTTAAATTTCATTAAAAACTTTAGCTGGAGTGCTTTATTTAAATTTCATTAAAAACTTTAGGTGGTCCAAAGACAGGTGGATTAAGCATGTATTATCAAAGATAATAGATTTATGGGCTCTCAGAGCTGTATACATTTCAGAATAGGAGCAACCTGAATAAGAAAAAAGCAAGGAGACAATGAAATGCTTTCAACCCTTGCTTTTTTTGTCAGATGTGTCTTTGAAAAGGGTGTTTTGAATTTTTTAGGTGCAAACCCATACTTTTTTTCAATGAAATGCCACAAGAAGATGTGTTTGAAAAGAATCTGATGGAGAGAGAGAAATGAAGAGAGATGCTAAAAGGCATTAATGAGTTGGAAGAAGGTCAACAACCCATTTCGAGCTCATTAAATCTATCATCTGAGTTCAGAGTGGTCCCAGGTGGAACTTGTGCTGACATACTCAGAACTCCCTCTCCAGAGAAAAGCAATGGAGAAAAGAGAAAAGTAAATGAGATGGTGATTTTCAGGCTCCCCTTTACTTCTAAGTATGATGAATGGAAATTTCAGATTCCTCGGTTTGGGGGTAAGATTTTAAATATAAATATGGTCAAAGGCAACTGTGATTAAGAGGTGAAAAATTTTATTAGGTTTTGAAATAAAAACAAAAAAAATTAAAAAGTTCTCCACGCTAGTCAGTTTAAATCCATTGAGATATTGTTTTCTACCCATCCTTGAAATCACTCCTATTTCCTAAGCCTAGCAGTTCTCAGACTCCAGTTTACATCAGAAACACCTGGAAAATTGTATTGACTGCAGACCCCTTTTTCTCCCACACCAAAGGTTCTTATTCAGTAAATCTCAGGTTTGGCCCAGGAAAATCTGTAGGATTAGTGACAAATAATAATAATAATAATAATAATAATAATAAGTAATAATAAAAGGAAAACAGTTTTTCAATTTATCTTAGAAACTATCTTTATATTTATCTATCACTGTTTTTAATGGAATTGAATTGAAGAGCAAGTCTGTCTGTACTTTAAAGGGTTTTATTTAGTGAGCTGACATGGCCTTTTGGAAAATCTTGATTTTGTAATTTAAGACTGCACTTTGGTTCAGGTGGACATTTATTGCTTTATTTAAATTAAAAATAAAAAAAAATTGTCATATTCTCCACAATGACTTATATTTAAACATCATTTTCTAATGAACATCCTCCTTTTAAGATTATGACTTTTTTCTAATCCAGAATAATCACTATCCATTTTATACTTATAACTATAGTTTACAAGTGAAAAATCAAAACTGAAGAGAAGCTAAGTGACTAGCCTAATATGACACAGTAACCATCAGCAGAGAGAAGGAGAGAATCTATATTTTCTGAATTTCAGTGCAGTGTTCTGTCAGGCAATGCTGCTTTAAGCTAGGAAATATGAATGGAAGTCTAGGAATTGACATTTGAGCCATGGATACTAAAATATTTTCTTGCCCCAACTGGTCAACCCTTACCCTATTACCCCTTATCCCTACCACACCTCATCTACTTTCAAGCTGAAGTTCTCTTTCCATTCCTTAAGAATTAATTGTGTTACTTCAAACCCTTGAAAGTCAGTTTTTCTCTTGATCACATGAAGTTGTGCTGATCACCATTTAAAATCAGATCTATCCCTGAGTTCTGATGAAAACAGTTTTATCACATCATTTGGTGGCATGGGTGTGAATAGGCCCAAAGGTGTGTGCTGAACATACATCCCAGAATCCCATTCTATATTAAAGAAGCTAGTTGACTCCACAAAGCTCTCTTCAGCCATTCTACATATAGCAGTTTCAGGAATGGTACCTAGGCTGCTGAAATCATTCACTACAGGATCTCTGTGAAAGTTTACTTTCTTTATTCAGGCAAGACTGCATCAGCAGAATTCCTTTATTTTGCTGGAGCTTGTGTGTCTCGGGATAAAAGGGATTGGGTGGGGAAGGAGCATTTTCCTGATGCTAAATGTGCCTTTTGCCTCTTTTGCAAATAGGCCTGCAGAGCTGCTTTGATGCCATGGTGCATTGATCTTGCTGCCCCTTTCAAAAATGAAAAGAGCTAGCTTGCTTACTTAACTCAACAGAGATTAGTTCACCAAACATGAAAATATCACGACTTTCCAATAACTACTCCTGAAGGGTCTGAATTATTAGCCAAAGCCTCCCTAACTTTTAAGATTTGCTATCCACTGCATATGTTGTCTAGATACCCAAGGGACAGGGGCTTTTTATATACTTGGCATGGATGTTGTTAAAATATAATTTTACAAAAAAATGTAAAATAATGACTCATACAGATATAAAAATGAACAAATGCTAAAGACTTTGTTTAACTCATTAATGAGGAATCCAGTGAAGTGTTATACAACCAATTCGAGAAAGAATTCAAGAAAAAAAGGACATATTATAGACAAGGAATATGGAAATGGATGTGCAAATAGAAGCACACTGGCCTGTTTCAAAGTGTGTGTGTGTGTGTGTGTGTGTGTGTGTGCATGCGCACACACGCATATGTGAACATTGGACACCCAGTGGATAAAATTTACATGTCTATGCTACCCTGAACAAGCCCGATCCCGCCTGATCTCAGAAGCTAAGCAGAGTTGGACCTGGTTAGTACTTGGATGGGAGACCACCTAGGAAGAGCAGGCGCTGTAGGTGTAAAAAAATTAAAAAAATAAGGGATTGTAAACTGACAAGGTCTTTGCAATCTGTTAGGTCAACCAAGAGTTGCCTCGCATAAAAAAAAATTTAAAAAAAAAAAAGAATTTACATGTTTATGGACAAGAATCATTTTGCATACTATCAGTTTTCTACAATTTACAGAGTTGTAAAATTTCTCAAAGTGAGGAAAGGGCTAGAGCCAGATATAGAGGAAGAGTGTGATCTAAACAATGCATAGTTTTTCTTCCAAAAATATTGTTTTTCTTGTACTTTTTAAGGGAAATGGCCCAGGCCTTGGCAAGACTAACCAGTAAACTAAAAGCCATAGGCTCCCTGCTGCCAGATCTCCTTGACCCTGAACTGGCCAACTTACAAAAACGTTTCTTGAACCTTGATTTAGGATGCCTTTAGCCTGGTGCTGTTTTTTTTCCCCCTCTGTTCCTTTGCAATGACACTATTTGTTCATATGACAGTTGCAGTGTCATGGAAAGAAAACGGAAGATGAGATTAGCCACTTCACAGTAAAACTCAGTTGCTAAAATGCCACATTTCCCATTCATTTTCTACTCCAGATACCCTTTCTCCACAAAAGGAGAATACTTTAAGATGGTAACTCTGTCTCACACCATGAAGCCAAGCTTTCCAAAGCAGTTTGGTTTTGACTTGGTAAACGTGCTTTTAGTCTTCTATTTGGCAGATTGTCTCTTTTTTCTTTTCTGTATAGTTCATTCACTGCGAGTATATGCAGGGAGGCCTGATACACACAGGCACGTCATACACGCACCACTTAAGAATGAAATATTCAAATTTACCTCCAAATTATGTTATAATCATTAGATTATTCATGTTTTTTTTGTTTGTTTGTTTGTTTGCTTTTTTACTTTAAAGGAGAAGTAGAGGTGTGGCTAATCCAAAATGCTAGGTAATGCCCAAATCATGTGATGTAGCTTTGCTGTATGTTTGAATTGAGATGTGCCTTATAGAGAAAATATACTGAAAAGAAACCATTAAAAACTCAAAATATGGTCCTACCTTAACTAGGTTTGTGACCAAGGTAAAATCAGTTTATCTTTTAGCCTCATTTTCCAACTTTATAAAATGAAGGGTTTGAACAAAGTGACTGCTAAGGTTTCTTTCAGCTCTGACAATTTCAGGATATTCTAGGGATTGACTTTAGATATAGAGAAAATATACTGAAAAGAAACCATTAAAAACTCAAAATATGGTCCTACCTTAACTAGGTTTGTGACCAAGGTAAAATCAGTTTATCTTTTAGCCTCATTTTCCAACTTTATAAAATGAAGGGTTTGAACAAAGTGACTGCTAAGGTTTCTTTCAGCTCTGACAATTTCAGGATATTCTAGGGATTGACTTTAGATCAACCATAAAACAAATCAAAAAAAAAAAAAAAAAGCAATCCAAACTCTAACTCAAGGGGGCACTGCTAAGCTATTCAATTTCCCCTCTTGACCCTCTGTTTAACTCTTCCCTGTGACTACTGTCTTGTTGAAAGTAGACCCTCTCACTTTCAAGTACTCACTGACCCCTTAACTAAATAATATGAATGGCCACCATTTATCGAGTACTTACTAGTGCAGGAACTCTGCAAGAGACACTATATGAATTACCTCAATTATTACAACCCCATGAGATTTATACCATTATTAGTTTCATTTTATAGAAACAGAAATGAGGCTCTAATACAGCAAATAACTTACTCAGGACCTGGTAAGCACCAGTGCCGAGGTAAAAACTAAGTCTGTCTGGCTTCAGAGCTCTTTTTACTAAACTGTGCTGCTTCCTCATATATTTATCAAATGAATTATGTGCAAGAACTGTGAAAGGCACCATGGAGAGCAAAACATTGTACAAGATTTAACAACTTCCCTTAAAGGCTTTAACCGAAGTGGGAAATTGGTTATTCAGGTGGGTTTCAGGAACAAAAAAAGAGAGAGAGAGAATCAAAACTGTCTGGAAAATAAGCATTAAGTGAATTGTTTCACTAAATTGAAAAGTAAAATACTAGAAGAATAAATCATCTAAGAAAGGAAAACAGACCTGTTAAGTATGAAAGTTCTTATGATCTCATTTATTCACTCCTGCCCAAACAAAAGGTTCCAGCTCTACCATAAATTGGAGCGTGAAAGGGGGCAAATCCCACCTCCTCTCAGTGTCTTGATTTCCTCACTTCTTAAGTAATATGGGTAATAGAATGGTCTCTAGTTCCCTTTGGCTGAGATTCTGTGATTATATGATAACATGGGACTCTTGCCTGCATCATCTGGAATTGAAGAGTAGAGACTGAGAAAGATTTCATGTAGAGAGTTGATCCAGTCAGTTATGGTGTAAGGATCCTTTAAAGGAAATGTGCATCTCCAGAAAGCCCATAGAACTTTGTATAGACGTTTTGGTACTAAAACCTAATTGTGATAAGGGAGAAAAAGTGGTGCATTCCATAAATATACTTTGAAATGTGTCCACAACATCTTTTGCAATAAAACACATTCGTATTTGAGAGAAAGTGTTCAGGCAAATAGGAGGTACCAGAGAGGTAAAGATAGATTTAGTCAGTGCTTCTGGTACAACTAGTGAAATGTATAGTCCAGCCAGAATTAAAGATGAATAGTCATAATTGCTGAGAATTCAGATTAGTCATATTCAACAGTTATAAACACCCCAACTATCCATCATTACACCTAGTCCTTCACGGCAAATGGAGAGGGATGATGAAGGCATACTTCCTTCACACAGTCTCTAATTTCATCAGAAAACAACCTTCCTTCCTCCAAAATCCGGAATCCAGTTTCAGGAATGAATAACAAGTAAATCCAGAACTGCTTCTCTGGGAGACAATATATTAGCCCAGTTACTTATTGAATGGAAATTTAACATCTGTGTAAGAGGCAACATGGTCCTGCACTATTCAAGCCTCAATGTCTTATGCAATGAGAATGCAAGATTCACTCTTTGTGCAAGCTTAGAAACTTCCGAGGCCTTGATATCGCGATAGGCAAATGAAGGGATTCAAGCATGTCAAAGGCCCCTGTCTTTCCTACTTTCAACTGCCTTCAGCACAAAACCACAGCTAATCCACCTGTAGATCCTGGCTTTTGACTGAAGAAATCCAACACTTTTAAAGTTGTTATGGATATTAATTAAAAATGAGAGTCAGACAAAAGTTTAGTTCCCCAAAGTGATCTTCCATCTTCCTAACTAATGCTCCTCCACGCCAAATTTACCATCTTTTCCACCTTATTATTATTTTTTTTTTATCTCATGCAATCTTTCCTTTGTCTTATACTCTCATGGATCCTCTATTATTCCTCTCCATTTTCTTTTTCTTTTCTTTTCTGCTTGTGCCTTAAGCCTATCTAAACTCACTATGGCTTAACTCTACTGACAGCCACACAGAATTAAAAAAGACACTGATCTCTGACCTTCAGAATATTCAGGTGTGGTCTTCATAAACTTCCTGAAATTAAAGGCCCTGCCATATACTTTTTCATTCTCTACCATATCTAAGGCTGGATGCTGAGAAAATGGTCAATGAATCCTTTTTAGTTAAATGTAATGGATGAATCATTCCTCTGGGCATACATTTGTTTCTGAAAACAAGATATTTTGGCTTTTGACAGCTGACAGCATTTAACATTGACATGAGGACTCAGAATTTGGCCTGCTTGCGAGACCATAGATTTTTAGTATTCCTATTCTATTAGTATTGAATGAGACTTGTTAAAAGCTTCAAGAGGAAGGCAGGGTTATTATTTTTATTGAAGGTAGTGGAGGAAAGAATTAGAGGAACTTCTTTATAATAATTCTTGGCAATATTCATTCTTGTGTTTTACCCCCAGGACAGACACTTTTAGGAAATTATTCTAAATCATAAGCAAGATGTTATCTCAGTTTTATTTCTGCTGAATAGAACAGAATTTTAATACTTGAGTTCTAATAAGTGTTAGGCTCTTCGACCCTTCCATTATAAGGTACCTTCACTGAGGCCATATAATCTAATTTATATAAAACTTGTCATTATTCAGGAAATGATTCCACATATAATAAATCAAGAAGGTTAAATTTCCCAGTTGAGAAAGCCACATACCAGACAGATATAATCACGCATGCCAGCTCTGACTGAGAGGAGTTTCAGGCATACTTGATTGGGCAATTTTTAAACAAAACCAAGTTTCTCTTCTTTCTTGCCTTGAGGAAAGGAATTTGGAATAGAATTTTTTGTTAGGGCTCAAATGTGAAGGTGCACCACCAACTCATTCATCCATTTAATTCACTTCCCAGTCAGGGAAACTCTTGTCCCCTCTCCCAGATGAAAGAGAAATATTGGCTACAGGACAAACATAACGATAGATCAAGTGGACTGAACCTTGAGATGCTGCTTCTCTACTGCTATTTTTTTTACAATTTCATTCTTTGCTAAACATTTTTTTTACTGATCTATAGGCATTCAGACCAAGAGATCTTGTGGATAAAGGGGGTGACCAAGAACTAAGTCAGCTAGGTTCTTATGCAGTATCTTATGGACATAAGAACGCACGAACACATTCATGAATAACTAATTCCTTACATATTTTTTAATACATATATTTTTATTAGGTTTATTGGGGTAACATTGGTTAATACAATTGTACAATTTTCAGGTGTACATTATAATTTGACATCTGTATATTCTATTGTGTGTTTACCACCTGAAGTCCAGTTTCCTTCAGCTACGATGTATTTGATCCCCTTTACCCATTTCACCCTCCCCCTCTCTCCTATATTTGACCCCCTTTACCCTGCCTACCTCGTCCCTCCTCCCCCACCCCCTACCTTCTGGTAACCACTAGTCTATAGTACATGTCCATGAGTCTCTGTTTGTCCTGTTCATTTGTTGCTTTTAAGTGATATCATGTGATTTTT
>NW_006429686.1:964731-967432 GCF_000325575.1 Pteropus alecto | reverse complement strand
TTTCATTCTTTTGCAGGTGGCTTTCCAGTTTTCTCAGCACCATTTATTGAAGAGGCTTTCCTTTCTCCACTGTATGTTTTTGGCTTTTTTGTCAAAAATTACTTGCCCGTATAAACATGAGTTTACTTCTGGACTCTTGATTCTGTTCCACTGGTCGGTGTGTCTGTTTTGCTGCCAATACCATGCCGTTTTGATTACTGTCGCTTTGTAGTATAATTTGAAGTTGGGCAGAGTGATGCCTCCAGCCCCGTTCTTTTTTCTCAGAATGGTTTTGGCGATTCGGGGTCTTTTGTGCTTCCATACAAATCCGATGATTTTTTGTTCTATTTCTTTAGAAAAATGTCAATGGGATTTTGATGGGAATTGCATTAAATCTGTACAATGCTTTAGATAATAAGGTCATTTTAACTATGTTGTTCTTCTAATCCAGCAACATGGAGTATCTTTCCATTTCTTTGTATCTTGTTCGTCTCTTTTAATAGGGTCTTATATTTTTCATTATATAGGTCCTTTACATGTTTCATTATATTTATTCCTAGGTATTTTAATTCTTTTTGTAGCAATTGCAAAAGGAATTATTTTCTCTGCTTTTTTTTCTGACACTTCATTATTAGAGTATAAGAACCCTATGGATTTTTTAACATTGATTATGTATCCAGAGACTTTACTGTATTTTCTTATTGTTTCTAGTATTGTTCTTGTGGAATCTTTAGAATTTTCTTTATAAAGAATCATGTTATCCAAAAATAGTGACAGTTTGACTTCTTCATTTCCTATTTGCATGCCTTTTATATCTTACTCTTTCTGATTGTTCTCGCTAGGACCTCCAATTTTATACTGAATAGGAGTAGCAATAGGGGCCAGCCTTGCTTTGTTCTTGATCTTAGAGGGAAGGTTTTTAGTTTTTCACCATTCAGTATAATGTTGGCTGAGGGTTTGTCATATATGGCTTTTATTATGTTAAGGTACTTTCCTTCTATACCAATTTTGTTAAGTGTTTTGATCATAAATGGATGCTGTGTCCTGTAAAAGTTGAAGGCTTTTTCTGCATCTATTGATATGATCTTGTGATTCTTATTTTTTAATGTGTTTATATGGTATATTGCATTAATCAATTTGTGTATGTCGAACCATCCCTGTGCCCTTGGGATGAAGCCCACTTGATAGTGGTGTATAATCATTTAAATATGTTGCTGTATTTATTTCTCTAGAATCTTACTTAGGATTTTTGCATCTGTGTTCATGAAAGATATTGGTCTGTAATTTTCTTTTTTTGTATTATCTTTACCAGGTTTTGGTATCAGAGTAATATTGGCCTCATAAAATGAGTTCAGAAGTGTTGCCTCCTCTTCGATTTTTTGGAAGAGTTTAAGGAAAATAGGTATTAAATCATCTTTGAATGTTTGGTACGATACACCGCTGAAGCCATCTGGTCCTGGACTTTTACTTTTTCGTAGGGTTTTGATGATTGTTTCAATTTCCCTACTGCTGATCGGTCTATTTAGATTTTCCAGTTCTTCTTGATTCAGTCTAGGAAAGTTGTATTTTTCTAAGTATGGTCCATTTCTTATAGGTTATTCAATTTTGTATTATATACCTTTTCATAGTATTCTTGTATGATCCTTTGTATTTCTGCAGTGTCTGTCATCATTTCTCCTCTTTTGTCCCTGATTTTGTTTATTTTTGTCCTTTCTCTTTTTTCTTTAGTGAGTCTAGCCAAGGGTTAGACTCTTAATTCCATTAACCTTCTCAACCAACCAGCTCTTTGTTGCATTCATTTCTCTATTGTTTTTGTTTTCAATTTTTTTTTGCTCTAATTTTGATTATTTCTTTTCTTCTTCTGACTTTAGACTTCATTGGATCTTCTTTTTCTAGTTTTTTTAAGATGAAGCGTTAGGTTGTTTATTTGGACTCATTCTTGTTTTTGGAGATAGGCCTGTAATGATATGAACTTTCCTCTTATGACCGCTTTTACCATGTCCCAAAAGTTTTGATATGTTGTGCTATCATTATTGTTCGTTTCTATGTATCTCTTGATCTCTCTTTTTGTTTCTTCTCCGACCCACTTGTTAAACAACAAGCTACTGAAGAATAAGGTATTTGTTCTCTCTTTCTTTTTACAGTTGATCTCCTGCTTCAAATCATTTTGATTAGAGAATATGGTTGGTATGATTTGACCCCTCCATTATATTTGTTGAGGCTATCTCAGTGTCCCAGTATGTGGTCAATCCTTGAGAATGTTTCATGTGCACTAGAGAAGAATGTAAAAGCAGCTGTTTTGGAATGAAAGGCTCTGTAAATGTCAATTATGTCCAGTTGGTCTAATGTGTCATTTAAGGATGTTATTTCCTCATTGATTTTCTGTTTGGATGATCTGTCCATATCCAACAGTGGAGTATTTAGGTCTCCTACTATGATAGTGTTTTGGTCTTTTCCTCCCTTTATTTTTGTTAGTAACTTTTTAATACGTTTTGGAGCTCCATGATTGTGAACATAGATATTAATAAGTTTTATGTCTTCTTGGTGTATGATTCCCTTTATCAGTATGAAATGTCCCTCAGTATCTTTCTTTACCTTTTTCTTTTTAAAGTCTTTCTCTCCCGATATTAGTACCACTACTCCCGCTTTTCTCTGAATGCCATTTTCTTGAAATATCATTTTCTACCCTTTCACTTTGAGCGTATATTTGTCTTTGGAAATG
>NW_006429686.1:952821-964528 GCF_000325575.1 Pteropus alecto | reverse complement strand
TTAGCTGGATACATTATTCTTGGCTGGTAGTTCCTTTCACTTAATAGCTTGAAAATTGGATTCCACTCCTTTCTGGCTTGTAAAGTTTGTGCTGAGAAGTCCAATGATAATCTAATGGGTTTTCCTTTATAAGTTACCATTTTCTTCTCCCTGGCTGCCCTGAGAATTTTATATTTGTCATTCATTTTCGATAACTTTAATACAGTGTGTCTTGGCGAAGGCCTTTATGGGTTGAGATAATTGGGTGTTCTATTGACTTCTTGAATTCCAAGCTCCTGCTCATTCCTTAGATTTGGGAAATTCTCATCAACTATTTGTCTTTAAATGCTTTATAATCCCTGTTACTTTTCCTCCTCTTGGAGAATTCCCATTTTTCCTCTCCTGATGGTATCAGCCTGTTCTTGAATTTCTCTTTCATTATTTTTCATTCTTCAGTTTCTCTCTTTCCTCTTCTGATTTATTTCTAGATTTCTGTCTTCGACATCACTGATCCTTTCCTCCATTTGGTAGACTCTATTTCCCAAGCTTGCTTTTTCATTTTTCAACTCTTGCAGTGTGTTCTTCATCTCCAGAAATTCTATTTCATTATTTTTGAGGGTTTCGATCTCCTCGCCCTGCTCATCTAGGTGTTTTTTTCAATTCCTGAAATTGTTGATATGACTCGTTTTGGAATTCACTGAGCTTTTTCAGAAGTACCATCCGGAATTCTCTGTCATTTAAGTCACATATTTCTATGTCTGTAAGCTTATTTTCTGGAGATTTTTCTCTTTCTTTCGGAGATATCTTGTAACCTTGGTTGTTCATGGTGTTTAGTGGACTATTTCTCTGCCTGCGGTAGCTCTTATGAGCAGATCCTATGCTCAGACATACCAGTATGCAGTTTGGGTGTTTTTTGTTGAGTTTTAGATGTTCAGGTTATTATTGTTTCAAGGGAAGAGATCTGGGCACATCTCTCACTGTGCCATGTTTCCAAAGATCTCTCCTTAAAATGTTATTTGACAATTATTCTTTATTTTCCACAGGATGAGGTGAAAAACCAAATGTGACCTCTAACATCTTATTTGAGCTTATCTGAGTGCACATTAATTTCCTCTTTGTTTATTGATCTTCAGAGAATATAAACACAGGAACAACTGCTTACCTCAAGTTTTGAAATTTCAAAATAAAGGAGAAAAACTAATAATCTTTTTTTTTTTTTGAGTCTTAAACTAATTTGGCAGCAAGTTTACAAGGGTATGTCATTATATGTAGGCACAGCAGGTGACCTATGTGATATGGACTGAAAAACACTAAAAAAGCTTTCATATCCCCTGAGTTTCTACCACTACTTCTACCTATTTACTAATGTTTAAAATTTAACCATTAAAGTGACATCTTTAAGACTTAAAGTTTTGGTTTCTGTTTAAAATGTAATATACATATATATAGGCACACCCACTAAAACTCCCTGAGCTGTTCTCAGTGATTTACACCTGAATGTGAATGAATTAAATTGCTCTGGAGTTCCAAATAAAGATATGGTAATATCAGTAGTAGTAGTAGCAGTAGCAGCAGTAGCAGCAATATTAGTAATAATAACTACTAGCATCTCCTAAGGTTATTATATATGAGATCCCATGCAAAACACTTTCATATGAATTTTTTCTCATTTAATTCAATCTTCATTCAAACTTAATCAATTTGGGACAATGATTATCCTCATGTTTTGAATGAAGAAACTGAAGCTGAGAGATTTATTAACTTTCACATGATCACACAACTAGAAAATACAACTAGAATTATTAATCCAGAATCCATATTGATAGGAATCACTTCACAGAAGAGGTGATGTTTGAGATGGTCTTTGAAGAAAGGGTTAGATTTTAACTAGGCCAATACAAGCAAAACTGTGGAAGCTGTGAAGCGTTTGTGGCAAATTTATGGGGTTGGAAATGGTACAATTTAGATGTAGCAAAGCCAAATCTGTGGTGCTATTGACAGAAAGAGTCAAGTCAGGAGGAAAGCCAGTTTAGTAGAAAAGATGAGTATGGTTGTGGACTTTCAATAACTTCGCTTCTGAATTCAAGACCCATCTTTCTATCTTCACTGAGGGAGAGATTAAGAAGCAAAAATAATAGGGCAAGAACAGAATCTTATGACACAATCACACTGATGGAGTAGGAGGAGGAAGAACCACCAGCAATGTGGTTGGAAACAAAGCAGTTAAACTGGTAAGGGAAAAACCAGAGGTTTTCAGTATGGTAGATGCCATGGAAGGCATTTAGTCTCCAGTGTCACATTCTAAAAAATTGAAGAGAGTCAGGATTTATAGTAGGCTAAATTGCTACTATTTGTTAGTCACTTTCTATGCTCCACATGCTGTGCTAAGCACTTTATGGGAATTGCTCCAATTAATCCTCAGAACCACTCATAAGGTAAGGACTGTTATTTTCCACAATTTTAAAGATGAGGAAACTAAAGTTCAGAGAGGTTAAGAAACTTGATCAAGGGCTCATAGCCAGTTAAGAGATTAGACTTAAACTCAAATCTGTTTAACTCCGAAGCTCATGTTCTTAATCTCTACATTCTATTGCCATTGAATTTATGGTCACTTTTGAGCTAGAGGTTTCAGCAGAGTTAACAAGTACAGGAGTCTAATAGAAACGATTGATTGGAAAAGAGAGGACAGATGTGAGAATAATTATTGAATGAGTGGGTGGTAAAAGTGGAGGTTATAGGTATCAACTTATTCTGTCTCAAATGCAGAAGGCTTGGCAAAGGAAGTTAAACAATGGGGAGGGTAGCTTGAGAGGATAGAATAGTCAAGGGAAGTTTCTTTTATGACAGAGGAGGACTGAACCTATTGTTAGCTGAAGAGTAGCCAATGGAAAGGAAGAAAGAAGTCATAATTTATGGAACGGAGATGTGGCAGAGACAGGAAGGTAAGATTAAGAGGATAATGGGAAAGGTTCAATTTAGAAAAAAGCAAGAAATTTATTAGGTAACCCATTTTCTTAACTTTTTCTGCTCTCTTTAATCCTATCGAAATGTGACTTTCCTATCTTGGGTTCAGTTAACACCTTACTTGACTAAGCATAATTATTTATTAATTATAACTGGTATATATTACATGAACCTTTATTCATACAAATATAATTAAAATGAAATTAATGTGAAATACTAAAGTAATTAGGAATTACAAGTAATGAATAAATTAGAGGTTCTGAGGTATTAGATAATAACAATATGTTAACTCTGTTATAGTTGAATTTTTGTAGAAATTTTGGAAACAGAGAAGAAATTTATACCCCCCAGGTGACCCTTGAATACAGACTGTGTTAGAGTGAACCTGGCATTCATTCAGCAAACATTTATTGAAAGTCTGTTATGTGCCAGACTCTATGCTAGTCATCAGAGATACAGAGCTAAAAGACAGTTTACATCCCCAAAGTCTCACAGCCTAGTGAAGGAGGCAGAGAAATCAACGGAGTACAATGTAACATGATGAATTCTGTAATAGAGGCAAAAACCATGAATCACTGGAACACTGGGTAAGAAGTCAGGGGGTGGGGTGCAGGGAAAGCTTCCCAAAGGAGGTGATATTTGAGAAGAGTTTTGATCTTGCAATCTTGCTTTTATAGGGTCCTGCACAAAAGGCCAGGCGTTCCCCTAAGGGATCACATTACAGGCAACAGCTGCAATTCACCACCCTAGCTTCATCTTCATTGTCTGACATCGAGGTCACTGAGCTGAAAGTTTAAGGGAGATGGTATATAAAATGGCTTTAAATCTAACCTCTGGGCTATTGAGTAGTAGGAGGAGATGAAGCCTATAAGTTCAAATTATAACCGAAATGGGTAGCTTTCCATTTTCCGGGGTTGGGATGGTGAGAAAATAGAAAGTGAAAGTGAGGAGGGACTCAAAGAAGAAGGGAAGGAAGGAATAATTAGCTTGCTATTAGTTATTTCTGCCTAATGCGAGGAAAGCCTTCTCTCCGCATATATACCACTTGTCTTGTTTCAGTCTTTATTCTTGCAGTCTTTTCCACATGAAAAGGGTATTACATATATCTCACCTTAGTGCAGACTTTAGAAATGAAAAACAACCTCAACCAAGCTCTATTTCTCCTTCCCTTGAAGCTAGAGAGTGATTGTGGGTCAGTTCCTATTTTATCTGAACCACTTGGCCCATCTAGAATAGTCACTCTAGGAAATTGAAAACTAAATTTAAATTTTATAAAGAGGAAATTCTGAAATGACTCCTTCAATCTTATCAGACACACTTCATTGCACCCCTCTGTCCTGGCATTTTGCTGAGCCTTCGAACAAACTGACTGGCAATTACTTGTTCTAAGTATTAAATTATACGGCATTGCTCCCTATATCCATTCATTTGCTGACTCAGAAATACTATAAAGAAGACTCCACTTGAATAGTTTGCTTTTTAAATTTACCTCTCATTTTCCTTTTTTCTTAGCAAGGGGGAATAACAATAAATTGAAGCAAGAAAAAGTGAGGTTAGACATAAGGAAGAACATTAAGTAAATAAAATACTGGGCTTGGCAGTAATAAAATACATTATAAAATGTGTACACCTTAAAATTTTTTAAAGGTTTTTGTTTTTGTTTTCTTTTTTGTTTATTTGATGTTGTTATTCTTACTATTTGCATGAAGGATTTTTTAAATAAAAGAAAACATGCTTGCTAAAGACAATTTGAAGGGGGAAAGAGACAGCCACTAATCCTGTATGGTTTGCCTGTCTGAAGGGGGAAGAAGGAGATTTTTCACCTTGAAAATTCTAGGATTCTATTCCTTGATTCTCAGGTGACCTACAGATTCATCAGTCCTGCAACACTGACAATTTTCTCTTGTATCTAGGAACGTTTCCTGCTTCAGAAGCCCCTTTAATAATGTGAATGAAGCATAACTCTAATTAATACAAAAACATTTGAAATGAACCACTGCTTCAGAAATGGCTCTTAAAGGGAAAAGAAGAAAAAATACAATATAATTCTAAATAATTAAAATTGTCAGAGGAAATCAAATTGCAATTGAGTTAAATCTTAGTAGAAAATGAAAGATTTCAGTTTTGAAAGCAGGGATTTTGCACATTGTGGGCACCATATATGGTACCAAATATATTCTTCTGAAAAAAAAAAAAACAGAGTCTTTATTCATATGCTGGGATTCCCCTGATCCATCTCAGGCTTTTATGTTGACCTGGCTTGTATTTTTCTCTTATTCTTTGTCCAGATTCATCCAGGAGCAATGCCTCATAGACGAGTAATAGAGAAGAAAATTGCATTAATGATAAAATTAGTATTTCTTTCCTAAACCTGAATTAGCTCATAGAATAATTTAGCCACAGAGGAAATCTAAGTAGAAATAAGTTCTGTTTGGGGAGGTTTATTTTTGCTTTTCTTGTAAGTTTTCCCAGCTAGTATTAAGTTGTATCCAGTTTAGTATTACATACTAGTATCCATTATGGATTTTATCAGATTTATGCTTGGAGGTAAAGTTAGTTATTATTTCAAACTTAAAATCATTCTGGATACCTCCACGCTATATCAATTTACAATTTTAAAACACTTCTTTCTTAAATTAATCTTATATCATGATTATAACCTCTTTAATCCTCACATAAGAGCCATCAGGAACTCACTGCATTGCATGGGAGACAACATGCCATAACTCTCCATTAGGCATTTTCCAAATACAACCAAGTTAAATCCTTGCTCTTATGAAATTTGGCACAAGGAAGATGTGAACACTTGTAAAACACTCAGACCATCACCATTAAGAAGATACTTAAAATAGAAATTCTAAAAGAGTGAGCAACAGAAGATCTAGAATACACCTCTAGAAAGCGGAGTTGTTCTGTGCTAAGAATTAAAGATACCTTCTACAAATGGAGATCCTTAAAAAAAGGGTGAACACTTATAGAAAACTTTTTCTCCCCAAAGAAGGTTTTTAAATTTATAATTTAGTTTGCCATCACACCAATAATCATCATTGATCATCTTTATTGTAGAATAACTATCCTATCCCAGCTCCATTTTTTTTAAATCAAAATCTCATTGTCATTGACTCCACTCATCTCTCCCTCTTCCCCAAAACAAGAAAAAAAGACAGAAAAAGGGAAATAAATCCAACAAACTCACACGAAAAAAAAAACCTGAGTTTAAAGTACTCAAGACATAAAGCCTATTGGCAGAAGTGACATATACCTTATAGCATACTATTTTTCATGGTACTCTGTGGAGTCATTGGTTTCTCATTACAGCCAGTCAAGTCATGTCAAAGTTGGAGTCTGCCCTTTACCATTATTTATATCTGCTAAAACTGAAAAAGAGAACCTGATAAATGCCACACCGTCTCCATCTTTTTTTTATTTTTTTTTTTTTAATTTTAATTTTCTAACATGTTTTATATCTGGCTGAAGACTATAAGAATTACTTATGCTTTTTTTTTAATATTGGGAGGAGCTTCTAGTAGTTGTTACTGTTGGTATAATTCATATATAAATTCATTCAGGTTTACGTTGAGGATTTGAATTAGAGGCAAGAATTCACATGAAAAAATGAATTTGCGGAAAACTTTTAGTGACCTAACTGCTCAGGAGTGCCTAGCACCAGCATGGACCAGTCACACACTTACTGCAAGATACCTTTCCCAGGACTCCCCTACCCTCATATCAACCATGGCAGGAGTCCTCTTGCTATTTCAGTCTATTTTCTCTTGTACCATAACTACAAATAATTCTGCAGTAGGCTCAAAATATCCACATCCATTGAGGCCCAGTTACAAGAAGATCACATAGGCCAGACTTTTTTGTTTGGAGATTAAATTGCTGATAGTATTTGCTTTTATTGTGCGCAGATGTGACCAAAAGACTATGGTGGACTAACAAGCTATTTGCCTGAAGGCCACGAACCATTTCAGAAGTTTAAAAACATAACGTAAGGATTGGTCATTAAGGTACACAAAGTATTTTCAGTAAACAAAAAAAAAAAAATTAAGACAGCCAAACAGGTTTAACCATTTGTGTTTTTCCTTTCCTTTAAACCCAGGCTCTTGTACTTCCTAACTAATCTATTAATGGCTGGAACTGATTGACAGGTGCATCAATGCCAGTGTAAGTGCTGTGGGAGTCCTAATTGGGTAGTTCTTTATAAATTGAATTGATGGCTGAATACATATAGTATTGTCAATAGGTGGTGAACTCGTGAAAATTACACACAAAGTAGCTAGACTTAGGCTGAGATAAGTCCTAAAGGGTGAGAAATTAGCTAATTCAAAATGGGTGATGTATGGAGGAGTTTGCATATTCAAAGGCTTGTGGACATGGATTAGCACTGCAAGTAAACAAAAAGATAAGTAATTTGATATAAGTTAGAGTACAAAGAACATGTAGAGAAGTGATGAACCACAAATGTTCATAGGTAGATAGATGCCACACCATGCCTTATAAGCCATTGTAATGGAGTTTGGGATTTATTCTTTAGGCAACTGGAAGCCAGTGGTGATGTGCAAAGATGTGACATGACTAGAATTATATCTTAGATTACTCTGACAGCATTATGGAGGATATGATGGCAGGAGGTTGAATACAAGCTGCTCAGTTAGGAGCATGTTGCAGTAATTCAGACAGTAAGCAAGGTAGACTCGAAGTATCCCAGTGACAAAGAGAATGGAGAGGGGGTAACAAATATTTGGATTGTTGTAAAGAAAAAATGTCCTTGTACCTAAAGGCTTGGTGATGATTGAAAGGAAGATGGATTGATGAAGAAAAGGAAAGATTCTGGAAGGAATTCTGTATTTCTGACTTGTAAGACAAGATAATTAGACAGTGGTCCCATCAACCAATATGGAGAATACAGAATATTGATGGATGCCAGTGTTTCCTTCTGTTGTGGTCATATTTTTCTTTTGTTTTTGTTTGATTGTTAATTTTATTTTATTCTTTTGGCATCCCTGGGTGTTTTTTATGTGCTTGATGGGATACCCTGATGTGGATGTCCAGTATGTAATTGAAAAAGTGGGTGTGAAACTCAGGAGAAAGGTTTGAACCCTTATGTTTGTGTGCCTACAACTGATTTAAAAAGCATGTGCCTCTGCTTTCACTTTCTAACTCTTTCTGTGTATTTCCCTCAAGTTGCAGGTTTCTTTAAGTTTCTCACATTCTCACAGTATTCACTCAGTGGTTAATCATCCCTAGCTGGGAAGAAGGACAAAATGTGTTACTTGATCTCTACTCCTAAATATCCCTCCACATTCTGGGCTATTTTCCCTTCCCTACCCTGATTCTGCCCTCACTCTCCCATACCCCTACTCTCATCAGCATTTACCTATCTTGCATTCCATGCTCTCAGGGTCCTGCTAGGTGGTTTGTTAAGCTGAAAAAATTAGTTTATGCTCAGGTGTAAATGATCAATTCTGGCTTTATGTGCCATACTTCCATAGTAATATACTTGATTTCTAACAGACACAAAGAATGTGGGAATTACAATGTAATGGCAGAATAGCAGAGAAGGCTTTGGACATCAATTGGGCCTCTTCAGTGTTCCTAAAATATCATCACTTAAAAATAAATACTCATATATATTCCAGTTTCATTACAAATCATGTTTTTGAAATTTAGTCCATTGGAAGTCTTTGTCTCAAATGAATTACTCCTCACCACCTCTATCCTCCTGCCCCAGATTCACAACATATAACCTGTTCCAATTCCTATTCAGCTTTGCCATTTATTGCTTTTATTTTCCAGCAATAAAACTTCCTCGTTGGCAAACAGGCTTCGGGGTATTCAGAAAGAGTCATTTCTGCCCTTTTCACTTGCTCATTAAGCAATCAATAAGTCCTAAACGCTGACCGGTAGAATTGACTTCAGAAAGTCATTTAATCAGATACTTTTTTTATTAGACAAGAAAACCAAGGCCCATACTGGGGACAGGACTCACTCAAGCTCACACAACTATTCGGAGCTGATTTTGGCTAGAACCCAGATTTCCTGATACCTAGGCCAGTTTTCTTTCCACTGTATCACAACTGCTTCTATGGGCATGCTGCCATCACCCATTCTGCTCAAACCGCAATCCCTTTTCACACCTTAGAATTAATCTTCACCAACATGACTCAGTCCCTCTAATTCTCCTTTGGGCCTTCAGAAGCCTGAGCATTTAACCAAATACAACTTTTGAATTTTTAAACTGCTTTTTCAATGTAGCAATATTCCTCATGCCAGATGTCCCATCTCCTATCTTGGCAAGGATTCCAAACAAGCTGGCATAAATAGTGTGGGCCGTACAGGACTGGAGTGGGTGGTATGGCTATCTCTTGTGCACAGCTGCAGGTGTTTGTGATGCTTATGGTGTGCACAAAGTCTAAAGTTGAAAATTTTACACAAAGAGCTGAGGTAAATAAACCAGAGAAATAAATCTAAATAAATTTCCAAAGCAAGCATTAGCAGAGTGTAGAGTCATTATGATCTGAGAGTTAGGAAAAAGGAGATCCGGTTGAATGGGCAAGTAGGGGATTAAGAGGATAAAGATCTGAGGCAGAGTTCTACACTTGGGCTACAATTGCCTACACTTGGGCTTCTGTGTGTTTCTTTTAATATATTACAGAGATGGGCCAAATCTGTGTAAAGACCAAGGACAGGGACAGAAACACCACCACAGGCTAGTAGAAAACAATTCAAATGTGTGCCCTCCCTGGATCATGCTTCTTGTTCCCAGAATTTTATTATAGCCCAGAAAACATTTTCACAGCTGGACAAAGTTTTACACAGTATCAGCAGCTGGGGAAGCTCCTTTTGAACACTGTTCATCTGCCATCTTTCATGTCAGCCAGTCAGCCTTTGGCATTTTGGCTGAAACTGCTCAAGAGGGTGTCATTTGTGCTGGTGATTTGATCCCCCACCCCAGTGGTAACACTTTCTGATGAGGACTCATCTGGCTCATATTGATAATGTTGTCTTATGGTACAATAATATATTCAAGCAAGCCTTGTCAATGCCAAAGTCATTATTACAGATGTGCTACTACCTCCAACATAAGTTCAGTGTTTTATTTTCCTTCCTCTCTCGTTTTTTTATCTCTCTTGACCATCCTTACTTCAACTCCCAGAAGCCTTACTTCTCTTACTCTTGTTTTGTTTTCCTGTCCTGTCCATGACATAGACTTGATTCCATGCTGAGTACTCAGGAACTATCCTAAGCTCTCTCTCTTGCTTTAATTGTGATCCTAGGGATGAAGGAAGGTAATCTGTTCAGAGTTGCTTTGCACTCCAGAATGAAGGCATGACTGTATTATATGAAGTTAAACTTAGATCACAGTAATGTGTGGAAGGGTGTGTGTGCGTGTGCATGTGTGGAGGAGGGGTATGTGCATTGGTTTATCACTGATTTTCTGAGGTTTTGTCCAATAGTTCAAATATTGAAACATTTCATTCGTGAAAAGGGCCTGCATTATGAAGGCAAAGGGTTGTAATTACTGCTCTTATTTTTTTTTAATTTTTTTTGTTTATTTTTTTTATTATGGTGACATTGGTTAATGAAACCCAGTAAGGATCAGGTGTAAAATTTAACAGTAAGGCATTGTGTTCTCACTGCCCATAGTTGTTAGATATCTTTCAGTCACCACTTTATCCCATTTAATTCCCTGCCTCTGCCCTACCATCTGGTAACCACTAGTCTATTGTCCATGACCATGACTCTCTATTTGTTTATCCTGTTTGTTTGTTGCTTTTAGGTTTATATACCACATATAAGTGATATCATGTTGTTTTAAACTTTTTCTGTCTGGCTTATTTCGCTTAGCATGATTAGATCAAGGTCCATCCACGTTGTTGCAAATGGCGCTATTTCATTTCTTCTTATGGCTGAGTAATATTTCATTGTATATATTATGTACCACAGCTTCTTTATCCATTCGTCTGTTGTAGGACACTTTGGTTGCTACCACATCCCGGCCACCGTGAATTATGCTGCTATGAACATTAGTGTGCAAATATCTTTTTGGATATGGGTTTTCAAGGCTTTGGGGTAAATACTCAGTATTGGGATTGCTGGATCATATGGTAGATCAATTCTTAGTTTTTTGAGGAACCTCCATACTGTTTTCCATAGTGGCTGTACCAATTTGCAGTCCCACCAGCAGTGTATGAGGGTTCCTTTTTATCTGCATCCTTTCTAACACTTGTTCTGTTGATAACAGCTGTTCTAAGAGGTGTGAGAAGATATCTCATTGTGGTTTTGATTTGCATTTCCCTAAGAGCTAGCGAAGTTGAGCATCTTTCGTATATTTCTTGACCAGTTGTATGTTTTCTTGGGAGAAGTGTATATTCATGTCCTCTGGCCATTTTTTTTTTAAATGAGATTGTTTTTTTTTTGTTGTTATTGAGTTGTACGAGATCTTTGTATATTCTAGATATTAGGACCTTATCGGAGGTATTGCTTACAAATATTTTCTCCCATTAGAAAGATTGTCTCTTTATCTTGTTGACAGTTTCCTTTGATATGTAGAACATTTTTAGTTTGATGTAGTCCCATTCATTTATTTTTGCTTTTACTACCCTTGCCTTTGGGGTCAAATCCATAAAATCCTCTTTAAGTCCACAGTCCATGAATTTAGTTTCTATGTTTTCTTTTATGCAATTTATTGTTTCAGGTCTTATATTCAGGTCCTTAATCTATTTTTAGTTATTTTTGGTATCTAGTGATAGACAAA
>NW_006429686.1:951376-951876 GCF_000325575.1 Pteropus alecto | reverse complement strand
TGTTTCTTTTTACATGATCATATGATTCTTTTTTTTTTTTTTTAATTTACTTATGTGGTGTATCACATGAATCAATTGCATTTGTTGAACCACCCCTGTGCCCCTGGGATGAAGCCCACTTGATCGTGGTGTATAATCTTTTTTAATATGTTGCTGTATTCGGTTCACTAGTATCTTATTTAGAATTTTGCATCTTTGTTCATGAGGAATATTGGTCTGTAGTTCTCTTTTTTTGTGTTATCTTTACCAGGTTTTGGTATCGGATTAATTTTGGCCTCATAAAAAGAGTTGGGAAGTATTACCTCTTCTTTGATTTATTGGAAGAGTTTGAGGAGAACAGGTATTAAATCTTTGAATGTTTGGTAGAATTCACTGGTGAAGCCATCTGGTCCAGGACTTTTACTTTTTGGTAGGTCTTGATGATTGTTTCAATTTCCATACTGCTGATCGGTCTATTTAGATATTCCAATTCTTCTTAATTCAGTCTAGGAAGCTTGTAT
>NW_006429686.1:923322-950821 GCF_000325575.1 Pteropus alecto | reverse complement strand
TGTGTTTAACCTCGATTTATTTGTTCTTACCGCTTCCTTTTTACACTTGATCTCCAGCTTCAAAGCATTATGATCAGAGAATATGGTTGTTATGATTTCCCTCATATATGTTGAGGCTATCTCTGTTTCCCAGTATGTGGTCAATCCTTGAGAATGTTTCATGTGCACTAGACAAGAATGTATATGCACATGTTTGGGGATGAAAGGCTCTGTAAATGTCATTTATGTCCAGTTGGTCTAATGTGTCATTTAAAGATATTACTTACTTATTGATTTTCTGTTTGAATGATCTGTCCATATCCGACAGTGGAGTATTTATGTCCCCTACTATGATAGTGTTTTGGTTTATTTCCCCCATTAGTTCTGTTAGTAATCGCCTTCTATATTTCGGGGCTCCCTGACTGGGAGCATAGATATTAATAAGAGTTATGTCTTCTTGGTGTATAATTCCCTTTATCATTATGAAGTGTCCCTTGGTGTCTTTCTATACCTTTTTTATTTTGAGGTCTGTTTCGTCTGATATTAGTACCATTGCTCATGCGTTTCTCTAAATGTCATTTGCTCGAAATATCATTTTCCACCCTTTTGCTTTTTGTCTATATTTGTCTTTGGAACCGAGCTTGTCTCCTGGAGGCAGCTTATGGTTGGATTTTGATTTTTTGATCCAATCAGCAACTCTGTGCTTTTGTATTGGTGAGTTCAGTTCACTTACATTTAGGGTGATTATTGAAATATGTGGTTTTTCTATAGCCATTTTATCTTTTGCTTTCCAGTACCTTTCTTTTTCCATTGCTTCCTTGTCCTTATGTTTCTGATTTTTTTTCTTTTTATTTTGCTTGGGATTTGTGGATTTTCCCTCTGGTCTTTCTTGTTTTATATTATACACTTCAGTTCTGAATCTCTGGTGTGTGGTTATATATATAAATTTAGTCTATTTTCTTCTGCATGTGCCTTATCTCCATTTCCCATTTCAAATTTTGATCTTTGAAGTCATTGTTGTCTCATTGTGTCTCTATGTATGCTGAACGTTCTTTACTATCTTGCTATAGCAAATCTCTTCTTATTGCTTAAGCTAATAATGCCCCGTTTTTAATAAGGGTTGCACTCCTCTGCTTCTATCTGCCTGCTAGTTGCCTTTCTCATAGTTATGTACTATTTTTTTTTTCATTTTCTTTTAGGTGAGCTGACCCTTTTCAGTATTTCCTATAATGCAGGCCTCGTAGTGGAGAATTCCCTCATTTTTTTGTATGTCTGGAAAGTTTTTTTTATTTCTCCTTTATGTCTCAAGGAGAGCTTAGGTGAATACATTATTCTTGGTTGGTAGTTCTTTTCATTTAATAGTTTGAATATTTGATTCTACTCCTTTCTGGCTTGTAACTTTTGTGCTAAAATGTCCGATGATAATCTAATGGGTTTTCATTTATAGGTTACTGTCTTCTCCCTGGCTGCCCTGAGAATTCTTTCTTTGTCATTGATTATTGATAATTTTAACACAATATGACTTGGAGAAGGCCTTTTTGGGTTGAGATAATTGGGTGTGTTTTGACTTCTTGAATTCCAAGCTCCAGCTCATTCCTTAGATTTGGGACATTCTAGTTCACTATTTGTCGCAAATTGCTTTCTAATCCCTGCTCCTTTTCTTCCCCTTCAAGAATGCCCATTATTCTTATGTTTCCTCTCCTGATGGTATCTGCTAGTTCTTGTATTTTTCTGTTATTATTTTTCATTCTTCGGTTTCTCTCTTCTTCCTTTTGATTTATTTCTAGATTTCTGACTTCGAAATTACTGATCCTTTCCTCCATTTGGTTGACTCTATTTCCCAAGCTTGCTATTTTATTTTTCATCTCTTGCAGTATGTTTTCAAGTCCAGATGTTCCCTACTTAGGTCAAAGGCCTCAAATAGACCCCTGATCTAGCTCAACTTATATCCCTATTACAATAATGAAAATCTGACTCTCACATCTCCTACTGTGGGGGGACTACAATTGATAGATAACCTCAACTGCTCTGCTCTGAATCTGCCACTGTATTGGGAGCCACACTTCTCACAGGCCGCCCACAGCCAGTGACTGAGTTTGGCAAGGACACTAGGACTAGCTCGTTCTTGGGGGATGCTGGTTTCCTCTGATGAATTAGTTCAAAGATTTCCTATTGGCCTTGCCTAAACTTTCTTAGAATTGCTCTGTAGTTTAAAACTTCATTAACTACCCCTTTTCCTTCTCTCTTCTCCACAAGTGTCAGAACTATATCACAGTCTGTTGGCTCTCACAGCCTCCTTTGTCTCCCTCCATCCTTTGTCTTTCTCCCCATTTTACCTCACAGGCTGTCCCTACCCCACTAAAGCTCTTGCATGTATAATCCTACCATGATATCTGTATCTCAGAGGACCTGAACTAACACATTGCACAATTCTCAGCTGACTTGATAAGTGGCTGGTCACAAACTAGAACTGATGAGCAGTCCAATGCTTCAAATAGCCATAGTGTTAAGAAAAAGAACATACATTTTTTATTTAAGTTCTCTGATCTTGTTGCCATATCTATAAAATAGTGCTCATAATACTACCATGCAATGTTGTTGGGAAGAATTATTTTAATGTACACAAAATCCCTATAACATGGTAAGCACTTGATACGTTTATTCGTATTTATGAGAAAATAACTTTCCTACTAATGGGTAGATCTTATGCAGCAATTTCACAAATGAATGACAGAACCTTCTCATTGGGAAAAAAAATAGATAATCTGCAAAGGACAATCATGAATTCATCTGGTACTAAGAATTATACTTTTTGTTCTTTTCTAATACAAATAATGATAGGTAGAAAATGTTCAGTATGGGGGTATGGCTCCTAAAATTTCTGCCTGTGGCCTAAAATTCTAGGAACATGTCCAGCTTGCTTTATGCAGGTTATCTTACACTGGGAGGGGACAAGAAAGTGACAAAAGTAATGAAAGGAATGAAGAGTAAGAAAGTGGATTTCAAGTTCTATGATGCAAATTAATAATCAAATTTGTAGATGTGGCTATGTTAAACAATCCTCAACAACTTCACTGGGTCTGTGATACTGTAAATAATCTGTAGAGCAGTGAAGTGCTCAACAAGAAGAAAAAAGGGAGAGGAGGGAAAATTCTGATGCCCTTAGGACTGCATCTTTATGGTATTGTAACATTTACTGAACTGAGGGAGAAGCTCTTAGATGTTTAACATACTTGGCACAGAGCTATTGTAGCATATTCTGTTTTCCAAAGCAACAAAACAAAACTGTGATTATTCCTTTGGCAAAAAGTATAAGCAAGCTAATTAACCAAGTTTGTGTACTTGTCTGAGGGTGGAGAATTCCTATGAAGCCACCAAAAGGGTCAGAGAAAGTATAACAGGACAAAACTTCCAGTTCAGTCAATTCCCAAGTGCCAATGTAGTCTCAGAGCTCTAGGCTGAAGGGAAAGTAGAATACAATGCACTTAGTGACAGTGGTGGGAGACAAAAGTCAGTAGGTTATTTAAAGCTAGGGTTAAAGCCTTTTATATTGCCAAAGTAACATTTTCTGAGTTACTGGTAGATGAAAGTAGGAAATTATAACAGATTCACAAGTTTCCCAGTGCCCATGTAACAGAATGAAGCTAAAAAGCTCACATGGGAATCAAGCTACAAATTAACCTGTTTGATGTGGGATTTACTCCTAAACTTTAACAGTGGCCCAGGGCCTAGCTTCCAAGTGAACAGACAAATGATCAAGGCTTTGTAAATGGCATAATGTACAATCATGTTGGTAAATTATATTGCTTTAGAAACAATACAAAAACTTTCATCTGAATTTGCAGTGGTGAGATAGCAGTTCAGAGTTGGCTTACTATATTTTATGGCTCAAATATTTCAACCCTCTGACAGTATTTTTCCCTTAGATTTCGTGAAAGTGTTACTTTAGTATTTGAAAGACTAGAGTTTTTCCCCTTTCACTAGCTCTGTTTGGGTTACAGAGAACCAGGAAAGGTAGGTTATGAGTTCAGGAAATGACCCTCGCCTAAGGCTATTTAAGTTGGTAAAACTTCCTATGTCAGTGGCACTTTGAGTAATTCTTTTTTTTTCCTTTTATGTAACTACATGATTTACCCATGAAAAGAGAAAAAAAAAAAGTTGATCTCTGTCCACAGCAGAAATAATCCTTCTGCACAGTTCAACTCTTTAGAGGAATACTGTTTTTTAGGTTAAGTAAGATTTTCCATGGGCATTTGTCATTGAGAAAACGAAAAGAGGATAATTTTAAAAATATTCTTGGCCTTAGTAGTCTAGGCGGATATATGCTTTTTATTTTCTTTTAAGTTAAAGCTTTAATTGTATGATTATTTGGCATGAAAGACGCAGATATAGTTTTTTTGTTTGTTTGTTTGTTTGTTTGTTTTTTTATTGTAAAGCTATTCCAGAGCAGTAATGATAAACAGCAGGAAAATAAGCTGAAGAAGAGAAAAAAACAAATGAAATTGAGATTGTTCGGCCCATAGAAAAGCTGGCGAAAAGGTGACTTAGTAATGACCTTCCAGGACCTGAAGGGCAATCATTAGGACAAGATGCTCCCCATTTGAAGTATAGGTGGAGCCATAGGAAATGCCACCATAGCAAGAGAAAGTTTAAGAATTTACTTCCATGAAGGCTGTCAAACATCAGAATATATTACTATGGAGGTTATGAAATTACCTCTGGGCTATTTTACTTTGTGGTTTCAAATAGGATAGATTCCCCCTTGTCTGGAATGATTGAGGTGAGGTTTTGCTTAAAGATGAGGAGAATGGACAAAATGATATCTCAAGATTTTTCTTAAGTTCTATGATTCTGTGAAGTCTGTATCTTTATTTACATTATGTCCCCTAAGGCGCTGGTTTTACAATGTGCCTTATGCGTTATATTTCCACTTAATGAAATTTCAATTTCTCAGTTATTCCCAGTGATGGAAGTCTATTTTATGACTTTTCAACCCTCTTGGATTTTTTAAAACTGGGACTCTGCCTTACTGCTTTTTTTTTCTTTTTTTCCAACTATTTTTTCCTTTTGCTAACTCTCTCACTTTTCAGTTTTGTGTTCACTCTCCTGCAGAGACCTCCCAAAAGCATGGACAGGCTTTGTACAATATTTAACACATTAAGTGTTGTAAGCCAATTTAATAGCTAATTATCATTTTATAACTTCAGGATGTGATACAATATTAGAGGAGGTGGCCCCATACAATAATAATTTCAATATAATCCATAATCTTTCCACTTGGCCTTCACTGAGTATATGTCTTTGGATCCACACTTGTTGTGTCTCTATCAAAATAACCATTTGATTCAGCCATTTTAAGGTAGGAAGTTAGAGGCTGGAGTTAGAAGAACTGTCAATCCATTTAATAGACAACTTTAGATAAAATTTTTCATTTGATTGCCTGAATATTTCTTTTTACTGGGTTGTGTTCGGGGAATATAGGTCCATGTTATGCAAGTCTTAGTGAAAGGACCTAAAAATCCATTTGACTGCAACAAGAACCCATCAAATGTCAGTGGCTCCTCCCCGCCCATAGAAAAGTAAGTTGTAATGCATCAGCCTGACCCTCAAAGTCCTCCCCATCTTGACATGGACATTCTTCTCTGTTACATTGATTCTTCAGAATGAATACTCTATTTTAACTTAACGTTCCTCATCATGCCATGCTTGTCCTAAAATCTAATGTTTGCTCAGATGCTTTTTACTTCCTGAAAATTACCAGCCTCTCCACCTGTCTAATTCTCCTTCTCATCTTTCTGCCATCATTAGCAATGTCATCAGGGATACTTTTTGTTGACTGTTTACCATGTATAAGACACTGTGTTAAGTCTTCAAATTCATTAGGCAACCTAGTATTTACAAGAACACAATAAGATAGATATTGTTGCTCAGAGCTCATTTCTAATATCTTTTCTTATAGGAGACCTCCTTTAACCAATTTAACCCATCATGTTCCTTTCTCTAAATTCATAACGCCTATTGCCTTTACAGTTTATTAAGGCACTAAATCTTACTTAACAGTTTCTCATATGAATATTAATTCTCTAATTAAACTCTAAGCTTGTTCAAGGGAATAACTGTGGTTTATATTAATTTTTATACTAGTATACTGAAAAATACATAGTAGGCCCACAATAAACATAGTATTATAAGGAAGGAAGGAAAGAGGAAAGGAGAGGAAAAGAAAAGAAGGAGGAAGGAAAGAAATACAAAAGAGGTGATCTGGATCTGGTGAAATTGCATACTGTGTCACGAATGGTATGTTATCACTTTATTAACACATATTTATCGGGCATCTACTGTACACTCAATACCGTGTTGTGATCTATGGGGGATAAAAGAAAAGGGGAAATTATTACCTCTGCTTATAATCTAGATAGGAAGACAAGAATGAATGCACATTTATAGAAAACTATATGATAAAGTTCAGTAAAAAAAAACCAAGAGCCAAACAAACCAAAAGACACAACACCAACATGATACTGAACTGAGTAGTACTATGTAGTAGTGGGATGGGGAAAGAATATCTTTGGGATCCCTAGAAAATTCCCTCTTTCAGATTTCAGTTTTCTTTGGAAACTTGGATTACCCCTTTTTCCTTATGCCTAGCATTAAAAAGTACATGAGATGATGATGACATGACAAAATATTAGAAATAA
The DNA here is from genome assembly GCF_000325575.1 of Pteropus alecto. Classification (NCBI taxonomy): domain Eukaryota; kingdom Metazoa; phylum Chordata; class Mammalia; order Chiroptera; family Pteropodidae; genus Pteropus; species Pteropus alecto. Next base: position 944,144 of record NW_006429686.1, on the reverse strand, counting down.
TTTGTTATGCTCAAAAGCAGAACCACTACCCATTGTTTGGCAAAGTAATGGCATATTGCAGATGTAGTATGAAATGGAACATTTTTGAAACTCGGTGAGTTTATGAATCCAAAGGGATTTCACCATGTATGACATAACAACACTATTTTATATATCTCAGGTTATGGGTCTTCCTTCTTTTCTCCTTTCTTCCCTTCCACCTTCCCTCCTTCCCTCCTTCCCTCCCTTCATTCATTACTTCCTTCCTCCCCTCCTTCCTTTCTTTTTGCTGATCATTTTTCTTTTAATTTAGTAGACCATTATGTTATTTATTTTATTATTATTATTTTTTTTACCCCTGGAAGTAGAGCAATTTAAAAACCTAGAAAGAAAGAAAAAAAATATATTCTTTTCCACCTTCAAACAAGTATTATTCATATGAAGTTTATCTTAAAGATGTGTCTTTGGAATTTCTCAAGGTAAATGCTGCTTCCTCTCTGAGATTAAACATTTTGATTTAAGAGAACAGGGCCATTCAGTACATTGTGTGTATACGTGTGTTTGCCTGTACATATATGTGTGGGGGAGGATGAGTCAGGAGGTGGAATTTCAATCTCTTTTATAAATTGATTTTGAGGCCTTATTTTGTAACTCCCACAATATGTGTGTATACAATATTTGTGTACATGCACTCCTTATGTTAGGGAATCAGAGCGCTACAAGTAACATCCTTCAAATGTGCCCCCACTTGATCCAAGGATGAAAAAGAAGCCACAGAAATGTCAAAAGCAAGCCCTGGAGATTTCAGTGGCTTGGCTGTGAGTCATCTTTTGACCTTTGAGGTGATGACTGAAACTGAACACACAAATCTTTTGAACTCTGCACTCCAGAAGAACTTTTCAAAGTATTATGAGCTTTTGTCAATATTTCTAGAGGTCATTTGAAGACAGAAATTAGGTCTCTCTCTCCCCTACTCAAATGAAGAAGCAAGAGTTTTTCTTTTAGACCATTTATTTTCTCTCTAGGTTAACACTTCATAGGCTCAAATTCCACCTTTCTCTTACCTCTTTTAATCTCTTCCCTTATCCTGTAACACCTGAAGTTTTAAAACTCAAATGAAAAGTTTTCTCTTTAACATTTTGAATAAAGGTCATATTCAATATTCAATATTAATATGAAATAGGTCTATATTAATTCAAAAATAAGTAGATAAGTGGCTTGCCTTGGAAGATGTATCAAATATGGTCTTTTTCAACTATTTTCAATCAGAACATTTCCTTATTAAACAAAAGACTTCAACCTTTTTTTTTCTTGTCCTTCATCATTGCTTCTCTACTGACATCTATTCTCAGACTAAAGACTTATTTTATTGGCTCTTCTGCAAATAAGCAAGCTCTATTTGAATACTACACCCAAGGTCATGTTTCTGGCATTTATTAATTTCCTACTTTAAAATAGTTTGCCCTCTTTGCTTCTCAGAACACACCACTGTGGCTCTCAGAAACACATCAACTTCTTTTTCTGTTATTACAATTTAGGCTGAAAGAAAATGAATTTGGATAGTCTGTGAAACCTAGGTACAGGAAAATCTTCAGTTTAATTCTTCTTTCCTGTCCTTCTCACCTACCCCATTGACAGACAATCCCTAGAGAAGAAGATGGGCAGAAGCCACAGGGAAATGTGGAAATTTTAAGCAATTTTAGAATAATTAAAATGATAGAAAAACTTTCAAGTGGTTCTGAGAATAAAGCTTTTTCAGTAGGACTATGCAAGCTGACTACTTTTCATTAGAATTTTATTTGCATATTTCCTACTACTGCAAGCCCAATATAAGGAAAGTAATATTATGTCATACCCCTGATCTATTGAGCCAGAGATTCTGTTCCTAACAAGTGTCCAAGTATCACCTTTCTTTACTGAAGGCAAACATGTAATTGGGCTCGAAGTCAGAACCCGAGCACCAATCACCAGTCTTTGGTATTTTACAGTGCAATCTCGTGGGACACCCCATCTTTCCTACCCTACTGCATTCCATTCCATCCCTTTTCAACCCATCACATTCTATATACATGTAAAATTTCTTTAGTTAGAAAATAAGCATTTTTCTTCTAATTCTGAAGTTGTCTTCTTTATTGCCAATTACTTTGTAACTTTTGGCTTGTTGGGCTTTATAATATTGTCCAGGCAATGTTACTCTTCATATGTTCTAACAGAAATGTTTGGCTGTAAAAAATGTTATAAATAGGCTCATCCTAATTCGCAACTATCTGCATTACTTCAGTGTCAGAATATGTTTTTTGATGGAGAGAATCTATTTACCAGTTTAGCCATAAATCTGAGTCTTTAAAAAAAAAACATGAAATCAAACAGTAGAATATGTTGCAATGAGATCACAGTTCTTTTCTGATTTTAATTCTTCTAACAATGATATTTTATCGATTAAGGAATTAGATTATTTGTATAAACATGACGCATCAGACAGAAGATTTTACTCATTGCAATTATCAGGTTCTTGTCTGAGTTGAAATATTGAGAGATTAAGCTATGTCTTTTATTTTTTTGTCCTCATTATTTACCTTCTTATTGTTGTGGAGAAGAACAGGTAGAGAGAGAAGAAAGAAGAAATTGAGTTGTATGTATTCATGTGTCTATTATTTATTTCTTTGTTTTGGAGTGTAGAGTAGATAGATGGGAGAAAGAGAAATATTATAACTTAATAACAAATCTTTATATGACAATCTATTTCTTCTAGTATTCATCAGACAAGAAAGGACAAAACTTATTTATTGGGCACCTATTTTGTGCAAAGCACTTCATCAGGTCGACCCAAAATGACTCAGATATATGTCTCTAGAGTATGTTGTTCAGTGGTTGTCTTGTTTTGTTTCTCTTTGAGTTTATGCATTATCATTTTATGTTTGTTTCCTTGCAAGACGAAGACCATAAAACCTAACCCATCACTTGTTTGGGTCCTGTTAATAAGTGATATTTGGTTTCTATTGGCCTTTGTGGCAGTATCTTTGCCTAATAAGGTCTTTTGGATTTTCGCTCTTTCATAGAGTGTATAGTTGACGAATTTTCAAAGGATACCATGACTTCATCTGCCCCTCAAGCCAGAAATCCTGGATTTAACTCTACAAAAAGCACATTTTCTTTAAGAAAAAAAAAAAGCAACAACTCACTGTTCAGAATGTTGTTTGTTCTACACCTGACTTGCCCTACACTAATGGATCACACATAGGTTATACATAACTTTCAATTAATATCTTTAACTATGAAAATCAATTTTAGGTTTTTTGTTGTTTTTTTTTTTTTTACTTTTGCAAATAGAGTCCATTTCTTTCTTGTCACATTTATAGGCTCTACAAAATTTACCATTATTCCTACTACTGCTACTACACCTACAACTACTACTACTACTACTACTACTACTACTACTACTACTACGCACGCACACACACACATGCAAACACACACACACACACTCATGCTATTTCTGACAAGAGCATCAAAATATATGGCTCTGGTAGGATGGTGCAATCCTTGATGTGAACCTCAAAAAGTTAGCAAAAGATCTATATATTCTTATCTGTCCTTATTTTATTATGAGTCTATCATCTAGAAATTTACTCTAAGTTATCCTTGGCCTAATTATATTTTCAGCCACTTTTACCTCTTGGTAATGAGATCAATGTGTCTACTAGTCACTGTAGAAAGTGTAAGTGTTCTGTTTAATTTTCCTAAAATTATTTATAAAAAAGTTCCTCTCATTTGAGTTGTAAATAATTTGGTGACCAATTAATGTTTTCTTTATCCATCTCTATTATGAAATTGTAAGTATCTACATTAATTAGTGCTATACTATCTTGGACTTAAGAGGTATGTCTTACTTTGCTTCGAGCTTACAGTGGGGTTCAGAATGTAGTAGTGTATTAAAAGACTTAAATCAATGTAATCATCATCATTCTAATGTCCTTGTACAGTGGGAAATCTACTGTGTTTGAAGGCATCAAATAAGAAACTAGAACTTCTAGGATCTACTAAAACATATGTCAACCCAATTAATAAGATTACAACATGCTTGGCCAAGAAGACCTTAGAGTATAATACTATTAGCCTATGTGAACTATTAAAATGAGTCAATAATACATAAGGCCTGCTATTCTCCCAGAAAGCTGCATGGACTATGAAGTCAGAAAAATGTCTGTCCAGGAAAAGAAACTAGGATATATATGAATATGTACAATGAAATGCTATTCAGCCATAAAAAAGGAAGGAAATCCTGCCATTTGTAACAGTGTGGATAAACTTGGAAGGGCATTATAGTAAGTGAAATTAGACAGACAGAGAAAGACAAATATTGTATGGTATCACTTATATATGGAAACTTAAAAAAAAAAAGGTGATTTCATAGAAACAGAGAACAGAATGGTGATTGCCAGGGGGCTGGGGAGGAGGAAATAGGAAGATGTAGATCAAAGTTTATAAACTTTCGATTCTAAGATGAATAAGCTCTGAGGATCTAATGTACAGCATATAATCTATAATTAATGTTATATACTTAAAATTTGCTGAGAGTAGATCTTCAGAATTCTCACAAAATAAGAAAAAAAGTGTTAACTATGTGTAATGATGGATGTGTTAAATATATTGATCTTGGTAATCATTTCACAATGTGTGTGCATATATATATATACATATATAATTATTATTTTGTATACTATAAAATATACAATTATATTTGTTAATTATTCCTCAATAAAGCTAGAGAAAAAAAGAAATGCAGAATACCAGGCCCATCCCAAATATGCTGAATCAGAATCTAAATTCTAACAAAATCCCCTTGACCCATATTAAAATCTGAGAAGCAGTACACATGAAACTGTTAACCAAGGACTTCTTTTGGGAAAAGAACCAGGATAAGTGGTAATGATGAACTTCTGAACTTTTTGCCAGGTACATATGTAATGTCTGAATATTTATAATAATATTTCTTAATGTAATATGTCTAAAATTTGAATTACATTTTTACATGAAAAAAAATCATTCAAGTTCTTGGTTATTTACATTATTTCGAGCAGTTTCCTAAGTGTGGCTAATATACTGGTGAGATGTTGCTACTTCAGATGTTAATGTTGGTGGCAGTAACAGCCTGTGGCCAAGGCAATTGTCTTTTGTCTACATGTACATCAAACTCTTCCAATGATACTTCTAAAACTCCCATGCTCATGAATGGGGATGCCACCTGGGAAGCCTCTCTTAATATGACATCTCTTTACAAGGTGATTCCACACCTTAGGCAGAACTCTTATAAATTGCAGTTTTAAAATCTCATGTTTTGAGTCATCATATTTTCCATTCTTTGGCTGACACTGAACATTATGGAACATGATTTGAGTTCTGTATAACTGATACCTTATTCGATGTGTGACTAATGTGAGTTTTATCAACTGAGTGCAAGGGAAGATACCCAGAATAAACTAAAGTCAGCCATAGTTGAGCTTTTTAAAAAATGTCAACAAATTCTTTGAAACTCTTCTCTTAAAGAAATGGAGCCTAATTCTCTTTCCTTGGAGTATGGACTGGCCTTAATGAGTCACTTCTAACAATTAGAGTAAAGCAGAAGCAGCAGTGTGTGACCTTGGAGACTAGATTATAAAGGCACTGTGGCTTCTTTCTTACTCTCAGACTAACTCTGGAGGATGTTGCGAGGACACTCAAGCAGCCTATGAAGAGGCCTACTATGGTGAGAAACTGAGACCTTCTACTAATAGCCTTGTGAGTGAGCAATCTTGAAGTGGATCCTAAAGCCTCAGTCAAGATTTCTAATGACTGCAGCCTCAGCCAACTTCTTGACTGCAACCTCTTAAGAGATGCTGAGCCAGAACCACCCAACTAAATCACTCCCAAATTCCTGACCAACAAAAACTGTTAAATAATAATAGTGTTTGCATTTTTTAACTACTAAGTTTTAGGGCAGCTTTCTACATAGAAATATATAATTAATAAGGCACTAATAGGTTTAAACAACTAGACTATCACACCTCTAAAATAAAACTAAGGATGTTTTCTATATGATACAACCTTACCTGATGATAGTTCAAGCCATCAAGAAGAATGGGTTTTTTCTTTTGTAAAATATATATTTTTTTTCATTTTTAAATTACAGTTGAAATATAAAATTATATTAGTTTCAAATTTACAACACAGTGATTAGACATTTATATAATTTACAAAGAGATCACCCTGATAAATCCAGTACCCATCTGACACCATACATAGTTATTACAATATTTTTGACTATATTCCCCATGCTATATATACTCATGACTATATTGTAACTACCAATTTGTACCTCTTAATCCCTGCCCTCTTTGACCCATTGCCCCACCCCTCCATCCTGTAACCATAAAAATGTTCTGAATATCTATAGGATTGTTTCTGTTTCGTTTGTTTATTTATCCTGTTCTCTTGATTCTACATATAAGTGAAATCATATGACATTCGTCTTTCTCTGTCTGATTTACTCCATTCAGCATAATAACTTCTAGGTCCATCCAAGTCGTTCCAGTTAGCAAGACTTCATTCCTTTTTATGGTTGAGTAATAGTCCATTCAATATATGTATGCATCACCCTTTCTTCATCTATTTATCCATTAGGAATAAAATTGAATATTTTGTGCCAAGTCATTCTGGCCTGCAAAGTTTCTGTTGAGAAATCAGCTGACAATCTTATAGGAGCTCCCTAGTAGGTAACTAATTGCTTTTCTCTTGATGCTTTTAAGATTCTTTTTTTGTCTTTAAACCTTGGCATTTTAATGATGGTGTATCTTGGTGTGAGCCTGTTTGCGTTCATCTTGTTTGGGACACTTTGCCAGGTTAGGGCAGTTTTCCATCATTATTTCTTGAAATAGGTTTTCAATTTCTTGCTCTCTCTCTTCTCCTTTTGGTATCCCTAAGATGAGAATGTTGGTACACTTGATGTTGTACCAGAGGCCCCTAAAATATCCTCATTATTTTGGATTCTCTTTTTTTTTCTGTTTGTTGTTCTGATTAGGTGTTTTCTGCTACCTTCTCTTCCAAATCACTGTTTTGAGTCTCTGCTTCATCTAATCTACTGTTGATTCTCTGTAATGTATATTTCATTTCAGTTATTGTATTCTTCATTTCTAACTTTTTTTTATGTTTTCTATCTCAATTTTTATGTTGCCTATCTCTTTGTTAAAGTTTTCACTGCAATCATTGAGCATCCTTATAGCCAGTGTTTTGAACTCTGCATCTGGTAGATTGCTTGTCTCCATTTTGTCTAGTTCTTTTTCTAGAACTTTGTTCTGTTCTTTCATTTCAGACATGTTTCTTTGTATTCCCATTTTTGCTGTCTCCCTGTGTTTGATTCTCTGTATTAGGTAGAATGGACTTATGTAGTAGGTATGCTATGGGGCCCAGTGGCACAGTCTCCCTGATTACCTGAGATAGGTGCTACAGGTGTGCTCCTTGTGTGTATTGTTTGTGCACTCCCGTTGTAGCTGAGCCTTGGTCGCTGTTTCCAGGTCAATGGGAGAGATCGACCCTAGATCTGATTGGTTGTAATGACTGACCGTGACTACAGTGGAGGTGCTATTGAACAGGCGCTGACCCTAAGACCAGGATTCACTTTGTCAAGGCTCTGGTGCTTGCTAATCTGCCATTTGGGTTTTTTTCTTTTTTATTTTTTTTTCTTTTTTTTTGCTGAGGTGATTGGGTGGTGCTCTGGTGTGGTATGAAGCTTATCATCAGCTGTGTTGATACTGGGGCCACTTGGGAGGGGCTCTGTTGTGGGCTAAATTCAGCTACTGCCTATGCCCTGCTCCAAGCCACTTGGTATGAGCTACAAAGTGATCTGCAGGTGGTTTCCCTTTATGTTGAGCTTGGAGGTGTCTGGGACATACTACACTATGAACTAGGCTGGATGTCATTAATGCTGGGCTTGGGGCTTCTTAACAGGTACGGAGCACACTGAGGCCAGATGCTGCTTGTTTATGGGTTTGTGAACCTTTGAGAGATTTTTAGGAAAGTCAACAACATGAGCCAAGACAGGTCTTTTATATGGAAAAGCCACTGGAAGTGGCTTGGGTGGGCCTGAAAGTTGGGTGGGTTTCTGGGAATCACCAGGAAAAGGTGAACGGTATTAGCCAGGTTGATGGAGGCTAAGATATGTATCTGTATGCTGGATCGGAGGAGGGTTCAAAAAAGGAACATTAGCCTAAGCAGAATGGATTTTCATACCTTGACTTTTGTCCTGAATGGTTGCAACCCAAGGAGCTAAGTCTTAAATAAAAGGAAATTTAGTGTGCCCTTATTTTGTATGTGTGTATGTGTAAAATTTTAACCACCTTAACTGACCATATGATGTATTATTTTTCCTTTTATCATTTGGGAGCATGAAGCCAAAGTAGATCAGTAATCCTGTTATATTTTTATAGGTGGACTTCTAAAATTCTTGACCTTTATAAAAATTAAATCTACCATAATACTATTTATCATTACTTATTTTTATGAAAGTACAAATAACAAGGTATTTTTTTCATTTTGACAGATTAAAAGAGATTAATTCCACTGTAACAATACTGAATTACTGAAATAAATATTGATTCACTAGCCAAGTATATATTTATTGGACTGAATTTATTTTTTAATCTCCCTTGTGTAGTCTTTTCAAAATGGGTTTTTGCTTCTTTGAGCAAGTATGAAGTACAAAATATAGAATAAAATTGTTTACTAATTTGCTCCAACATAAAAGCTAAAACAATAAAAACCATTTAGTTTTGTGATCCATTTCAAATAGCTTTAAAATTATCTAACAGTAAGTATTTTAACAGTAAGCTATAGCTAATAATTTATTTCTTTGTGATTTTTAGAATGTTTTAACATTACTGTCCAATGTAAAAAATATCCAAAGATGTTTCCTCTGTTGGTAATCTTTCATTCAGTTTTCTTCTGGGTTTCATTGTTCAAGTTTTGCCGGTCATTTTGGACATGTACTCATTATCCCTGAAGGTCAGGAAAGGGACAAACACTTTATATACAAACAGTTATATATAGAAAAGTGTGGCTTGTCCTATCCAAAAATGAACCTTAGTTCCTATGGCCAAATTTTATATTTCATTTCTTGAAAGATAAAGCCAAGAACCACATTGCCATCATTTTTCTGCTTTCTTTTTTTTCCACCCAAACAATTTTTCTAATTCTGCTTTTTAATTTGAGGTAATTGCACATTAGCATGCAGACATAAGAAATAGTACACAGAGATCTCATGTACTCTTTACCCAGTTTCCTCCAATGATAACCTCATGCAGAACTATAATGCAATATCACAACCAGGATACTGACATTGATACAGTCATGACACAGAACCGTTCTATCACCACAGTTCTATCAGATCCTTCGTGTTGCCCTTTTACAGCAACACTCTCTTCCTTCCCATTCCCATCTCCTCCTTCACTCCTGGAAATTATTAAAGTGCTCCCCATTTCTGTAGTTATACCATTTTGAGAATGTTACACAAATGGAATCATATAGTAAAAAAAAAATGGGGGATTAGCTAGTTTCATTCAGCATAATCCTCTTCAGATTCATCCAGGTTGTATGTGAATCAATAGTTTTGTTCTTTTTTTTATTGTTGAGTAATAGTCTATGGTATGGGTGTTCCAAAGTTTGTTTAACCATTATCCATTGAAAGACATCTACATCATCTCTAGTTTTTCACTATTGTGAAGAAAGCTAATATAAATGTTCGTGTTCAGGTTTTTGTGTATGTGTAGGAATGTAAATCTATTTATTGTGAATAAATGCCCAGGAATACAATTGCTGGATCATGTAGTATGTGCATGTTTAATTTTCAAAGAAACTTTCAACTGTTGCAGAGTGGCTATACCATTTTATGTTCCCACCAGCAGTGCATGAATGGTCAATATTTTCCATATACTCCCCAGCATTTGGCTTTGTCACTATTTTTTGTCTGTTTTTTAGTCATTTTGATAAATATGCAGTGATATATTATTGTGGCTTTAATCTGTATTTCCCTAATGTGTAGTGATATTAAACTTTTTCATGTGCCATTGGCAATCTGTACATCCTCTTCAGTGAAATGTTTCCTTATATCTTTTGCCTGTTTTCTTCTAATTTATTATTTGATTTTCTTACTGTACAATTTTGAGATTTTGCTTAATTACTAGATAATATTTAGATATTCTTATTTTTAATTAATTAATTAATTATTTAATGGTGACATTGGTTAACGAAATCCAATACATTTCAGTTGTACCTTTAACAGTTAAGGCATACATATATATATATATATTTTTACATGTGTGTTCACCTACCATAGTTAGATTTCTTTCTGTCACCACATATTTGACCCACTTTACCCCATCTACCTTCTCCTCCTCCCATCCCCTACCATCTGATAACCACTAGTCTATAGTCCATGTCCATGAGTCTCTGTTTGTCCTGTTCATTTGTTGCTTTTAGGTTTATATCCCACATATAATTGATATCATGTGGTTTTCAAATTTTTCTGTATGGCTAATTTCGTTTAGCATGATTATCTCGAAGTCCAACCATGTTGCCGCAAATGTCAGTACTTCATCTCTTCTTATGGCTGAATAATATTCCATTGTATATATGTACCACAGCTTCTTTATCCAATCATCTATTGTAGAACACTTTGGTTGCTTCCATGTCCTGGCCACCGTGAATAATGCTGCCAGGAACATCAGAGTGCAAATAACTTTTCCTATATGAGTTTTTAGATAATATTTTTATTTGATTTGATTTGATATTATTTCTTTGTCAGATATGTGGTTTGTGCATATTTTCTCCCACTCCTGCCTTTTATCTCTTTAATGGTATTTCACAGAGCAAAACATTAAATTTTGATAAAGTGCAGTGTATTAATTTTTCCCTTTTATGGTTTGTGCTTTTTGATGTCGAGTCTAACAACTCTTTGCCTAGCCCTAGATTCCAAAGATTTTCCCCAATGCCTTTTTTCCAGAAAGTTTTATAGTTTTACATTTTACCTTTAAGTCCCTGATCCATTTTGAGTTAATTTTGTTATATAAGTCATGAGACATTTTAAGGTTCATTATTTTTACTTAAGAATTTCTCATTATTCCAGCATCATTTGTTTAAAGTTATCTTTCCTCCATTGACTTGCTTTTATATTTTTGTAAAAAATCACTTGGGCATATTTCTGTGGGTCTATTTCTAGTTTTCTGTTCTCTTGACCCATATGTCTATCTCTCCACCAGTACAACACAGTCTTGATGAATGGAGCTATATAATTAATCTTTAAGTCACATAGACTAACTTTTCCCACGTTGCTTTTCTTCTTCAATATTGTTTTAACTATTAGAAATTTTTTGCCTTTCCATATAAATTTAGAATGTTCTTGTCTATACATACAAACACACTTGCTGGAATTTTGATAAGAATGAATTATACTTTTATATCACTTTGTGGAGAACTGACACTTTTACTATGTTGAATCTTCCAATCAATGAACACAATGTGTACCTCTATTTACTTAGATCCTATTTTTAGATTTATCTCATCATTCTGTAACTTTAGCACATAAATGTTGTACATGTTTTCTTAGATTTACACCTAACCATTTAATATTTTGTTGATTGTAAGTGATATATTTTAGTTGTTTCTTTGTTTTGTTTTTCGTTTTGATATTCATGAATTCATGATAGTTTAAATAAATATAATTTATTCTTAAATATTTATATTACATCTTGAAACTGCTGAAATTACAAGTTTTAAAAGGATTTTTTTTATAGTTTTGGGGTGATTTTTAACATTGACCTTATGCCATCTGCAAGTAGGGACAGTTTTATTTCTTTCTCTTCGATCTGCATGCCTTTTATTTCTTTTTCTAATATTATTTCACTGAGTAGAATTTCCAACAACGTGTTGAATAAAAATAGTATTTTTCATCTCTAGGTAAGGTGTCACTTTGTTCTATTGGCTTTCAAAATTTTATTTTTGTGCTTAGTTTTCAGAAATTTAAATATAATATGTCTTGGTATAGATTTCATTTTTTGTGTTTATCCTATTTGGGATTCACTCAACTTCTAGAATCTATAAGTTTAGTTATATGCCATATGTGGGACATTTTCAGCCATTATTTATGTGAGTACTTTCAGCCCCACTCTTGTTTTCTTCTCCTCCTGGAACTCCAATGACATGAATGCTAGGTCTTTAGTTATATTCTCATGGGTCCAAGAGTCTCTATTTATTTATTTTTTCCCAGTCTGTTTTCTCTGTGTTGTTTAGAATGGATTATTTTTATTGTTCTATCTCCATTTCACTGATTTCTTTCCTCTGTCCCTTCCATTCTGCTGTCAAGGCCAACCGCTGGACTTTTAATTTTGGTTATTGTATTTTTTAAGTTCTAAAATTTCCTGTTTGTTTCTTCTTTATGCCATCTGATTCTTTATTGACACTATTATTTGCCGAAGCTTTCTTTTTTATTATTTGATTCAAATGTGTTCATAACTGTTTGTCGAAACATTTTATTTCATGGCTGCTTAAATCACTGTCTGATAATTCTAACATCTCTATCGTCTTAGTATTGATATCTATCGATTGTCTTTTTTCATTTAATTGAGATTTTACTAGTTATTTCTATAACTAGTATATTTCAATTTAAATCTGGACTTTTTGTATTATGTTTTTATTTAAATCTGATTTGGCTGACTTTTTCTGACATTGTTCTATCAGAGGAAAGATATGGGAGTCATCTTGCCTGGTGAAGGTAGAAGTCTAGGTTCATTATTCAGCTTCCATCAACATCCAAAGTGAAGATCTCCTACTACCGCTCTATGTGTGAAAGTTCCAGATTCTCCCATGGTCTCCATTGACACCATGGTGTGAGTAGCCGCATTATCATTTGGCAATGTTGAAAGGCTTCCTCTGACAACATCCCAGTGAAAAAATGGAGTGGTGCCTCATTACAGATGGGTGGGGGTAGAAGTCCAAACTTTCCACATGGTTTCCACTATCACCACAAGGGGACAGTGGTCCTTGTTAATAGCTGATGGTGATGAAAGTCTTGGCTTCTTATTTGATTGTCTCTGATACCACCCGATGGCAATATTAGGGCACCTTATAACAGTATCCTGAGAATATATGACTAGGCTCCCCAATCAGTCTTTGTCAGCATAAGGGAGAGTGGGGCCATATTTGTTTTTCTGTAATGTTTGGCTGGCATAGGGCAATTATTGACTAGAAGTTTTCAATCTTGCTAAGTTGTCCTTTTCCTAGTCCTTTAGTTAGAGAGAGCACGTCGTCGTTGGACATTTTTTGTCTGTGCCTATTGACATTTCTAGGTCTAAGTTGCTGGTTTGTTCAGCAACAAATCTGGAATATGTGACTCAAAGAAAACCCAGAGAATTCACCACTATATCATCCCTTGGGTCCTGAGGTACCTTTCCTATCTATTTTCTTCCTTCTGCCTTTAAGAGTCTTCTTATGTTTGTTTTATACATAATACCCAGAACTTAGTTGTACTTAGCAGGATGAATAGGGAAAATACATCTACTCCATCTTCTCAGAAACAGAAGCATTAAAGCAATTTTTAAAAATAAGAAATGTGTCTACCTGGGTACCTCTCCCATTGGTAAAAGGTAATAGGCTCTTTTGATCACTGAAACATCACAACCCAAACTAAAACTCATTCAGAGAAAACTTCATCATCTCATGGCAGTTTGATATACCATGTTGGTGGTGATACATATTCTCTCAGACATCATTTTTCTTTTATTGGACAGTTAGAAGGCAGGAGAGATTTTTGGGATCTTCATAAATGGTTAGGGTTGATTACAAGGAGACCGCCAAAAAAATCATCTTTCCCTTGACAGCATTAGACTCACTAGAATCTACTTAGGAACTGCTCAGAAGTTAGTAAAATGGGAACCAACTGAAACAACGTAGGAGAAAAGTATTCACTTATACACAATGACTCCTCCTTTGGTCAAAAGGAATTTTTATCACTTGAACATCTGCATCCCTGAAAGGACCTGCTAAAGATTACTGTTACAATTCTTGGGAGATTTGTTTCACCATTAGATTTTGCTTGGTACCATATTGCAAGGGCTGCTGCTCAAGGTGCTAAAAATGTTAGATGAATGACCCCCTCAGTAATTACGTAACAACAACTAAATGTGTAACTACATGGCACCTTGTCAAAACTGGATAATAATTACACAGTATTATTCATTTCTCTTAACTAGTGCTCTTATATCAGAAAAAAAACAGCAGGATGGTAAATTATAATGCTTTAGTAACTACATATTTATTTACTAAATACTCAGGTAGGACATAAATTCTATTCTTGAATAATATTTGTCAAGACCCATAGTAATTTTGCTATTTTCTGCTGTTGGCTCAATACACTTTCCATTTAAAGTTTGAAATGTTTGGAGTTATTATTATTGTTGCTTTTGTTATTACAATTTTTTATTAACAATTATGTTTCATTAAGGAGTAATCGAATTATGTAAATAATTTAGTTAAGTTTCTATCCACCATTTTTCAATTCTATGAATTGAAGATTTCAAAGTCGATAATTTAGATTAGAAGGGATATTTGTCACTGAACACTGCCAGATCAAAGAAAATGTCATCAGTTCTAACAGCCCTGATAAATTGTCCCTGTTTATATTAAATTTATGCATTGGATCTCATAGGATATGTAAAAGTTGCTTAACTATTTAGGATGATTTCATTCACTAAGCATCTACATGTAATTCATGTTCCCAAACTTGCTCTACTTCACCCTTTCTGTATTATTTAAGCTTCTGCAATTTCTTCCACTTCTTATGACCAGGCTGTAAAAGAAAAGAAAAATATTTGAGTTAAATAGCAGACAACATTAATAGTCTGATTTTAAGAAAGTCAGAAAACATCTTATTTGAAATACAAGAAGTTCAGTATCAGGCAGATAGCATTGTTGGCATAATATACCAAGGAATCTCAATCTCAGCACTATTGACATTTAAGATCTGAACATTTGTCGATAGAGGAGGGGGCTGTCCTGAGCTGTTTAGTAGCACTCCCTAGCCTCTATCAGCTAAATTCCAGTAGTACTCACCATCAGGTGAGACAACTCAAAATTTCTCTTGGGGGATAAAACATCACCTCCAATGTTATGGTACTACACATACTCTGTGAGAAGTTTAAATGGAAGTTAAAAAATAATTTTCTGATGGATATTTTAGTATATTAAATTCCTACTACATATCAAAGCTTATTAAGAAAACCAAGCTATTCCAGGGGAAAAATCATGAAATGAAAGCTGTACTCCCTGCCCTTTATTAGTGAAGTATAAATTGGGAATGTCTGTCATCTGTGGAAGCTTTGGTTCCTTACCTGATACCAAAATTACAAATCCATTATCTTCTGATTTGTGACCCAGACCAAGAGATGACAATAAGCATGTAGAGAATAGAGGTAGACAATAGAAAGAAAGAGGATAAATACAAATATTACATAGACACTTTAATCTGTAAGATTCAGCACTCTCTTGAGACATGGCTAATAGATGAGCAATAGATTAAATTGGAAGTAAGAGATAGTAACTTAATATTTTATAGGAAGACCTAGAGTTAGTAGCTGCTCTTCAGGTTATAGAATTGACCACGATTGATTTCCTTTTCTCCCTGTCTTCTGAATAGCTCATACTAGGAGTCAACAGAGTGATAGCTACAGTGACAAGAGTAAAATTAAGTCTCCAACACTTCACACACACACACACACACACACACACACAATCCCTATGAATAGTCTTAGAAGATACCTACATCTTATCAAAGAGCAACAACACTCTAGTCTTCCTTTAACAAACTATAAGGTAACACAAGTTAATTTATATTGCATATGGCTAAAAAAATAGAAAATAAAATAATCTCTAAGCTAACAAGTAGAAACATTAGTTTTAAAAATGCATACACAACCAGGAAAAGAAGAAGTGGAGCATAAATGAAGAAGGTTAAATATGATTTGGTGAGGGGACAAATCACATCCTCCAAATATGTCAAAATATGATTCCCAGAACATTTTGTCTTGTTTTACTAGCATGTGATAAAGTAATTCTTTAATTACTCTCTACAGCTTCTGATCTCTTAAACTTGTTTTTTATATGGAATCATAGTGAAAAGTAGATGAAGAACAGATTGTTAAAGTAAAATCACACTTGGGCTCTACTTAAGTTGTCACCCAAGTTTTATGTCATAAGAGGTCAAGTGCTTTTTTTTATGAATCCTTTGGGTTAAATTATCAAGTTTTTGATATAGAGAGAAAAGTCTACTTGATGATCTAAACTCAGAAAGGTAACCAAAAATTAAATATACTATTAAAAATAATTTTCAGAATAAAGTAAAATCATGACTTTTACATAGATATAAAAATAAATGTGAGTTATGGTTTAATTTTACTCAATATGACATAAGGAAACCAAGTAGATATTGTAACTGGTTCAGAAAAAGTAAAAAGAGCAAACATTTTTATGGAGTAAAGGAATGTTGAAATAAATTGCAGATGAAGACAAAACTGTTTTTTTTCCAGGGTGAAGTGGGGGAGTCAATTAAATTTCTATCAGGCAGGCCTAAAGGATATGCTATAGATGATTCGTAGTTCTTTACCAAAACACAATTTTTTTAAATTACAATTCCCCTCTCCTATGATCAAAAACAATCTCAAAAATGATTATCTTGATCTCGAAAGATGATTTGTCTCATTGGTTTTGACTTGATTATTTACACAGGTGTAGCACATGTGTTAATTTGCCATATAGTCTTCTGAAGTTTGATTCAATGAAAATTTTCATAATGGCTCTCAGACCAGACTTTTAAAAGCCTTTTATTATTTACAATCCTAAGGCTGGGAAGCAAGCCACATTTTACCTGCCGTATCTATACATTTGGATGAATTCCTCTCTTCTTGAGATCTTCAAAATAGTCTAGATTCTTGGCTGCCAGGAAGTAATCTTCTGAACTCACCTGTGTCAACAAAAGTTCCCAGTCTTAGATGCAGAAAGAGGAGAAACTTTATTCAAATGAACAGTCTGCAAATTGAGAAAATGTAGCCTCAAGAGGAAATGAAAAGCATACTCCACAGAGGCAAAGAGGAGGTTGCTTTTAATAGAGAAAGCTCCTGCCTTGGTTCCCGATTCATCCCTGTTTATGCAAATGAGGGGCAATGATCTCCCTCGTCAAAAGATAAGTGTACAATGACTAAAATGATGCCATTATTTTGAAAAAGGAAATTCCGCTTCTGTTTGGATGGACTCTGCAACACCCACTGAGGGTGGATTAAGAAGTGGGCAAAGGCTAAGTCTTCACAAAAATTATTACTATTTGCCAAGAGGAAAGTAATGGCTGAAGGAAGAGTAACAAAGGCAAGACATAATAAGCCACTCTTGGGCCAGAAAACAACACTACCAAACATTTTCTAAAAAAATAAACTGCGATTTCTGAAACATGGAGGAGTGAGAGATGTCCTCAGAACTCTCCTGTTAAAAAAACAATAAGCTGAAAATCTAAAACTCAACAAAAAACACCCAAACTGCACACCAGCACGTCTGAGTGTGAGATCTGTGCATAAGAGTTACCACAGGTCAGAACCCTGGGTGTCGGGCGGTGGACTGGGAGAAACAAGGGAGCTGCCTCTCGCAACTGTCAGAGCTCCCTGAAGGAAGAAGGGAAGAGGAGAAGGAGCTGCAAGTTTCCTGAATAGCCCTGCCTTGGAGTGCTGTGAGCTCCATGCCGCCAGCAGCAGAGCCCAATCATCAGGGCAGAAGGCAGAGAAACAGGACGGCAGAAAAGCGGGAACAGCAGAAAAACAACAGTTGATTTTTATCAACTGCGTTTACAAAACTGAGGCTGCACCACAGCCCCAAACCCCTAACCCAGAAGGCCCCTCCCCCCATAACCTTCAAGTTTGAATGCCACGGAGCCCCAGGGGAATCTGAGCAAATGCTAACAAAACTGTCACTAACACTGGCAAGAACTGAGACTGAGGGTAGCGAGCATGATTAAACATCTATAAGGAAAAAAAATACATTATTAACACTTTATATAAAGCAGAGATCAGAAAGGCTTAGATGCCACCTACTGAAAACCAAAAGAAAAACAACTTATTTGTAACAGGGCTAGGGACCATTATATAATAAAACTTCTTTCTGGGGGGGAAAAAAAAAAAAAGCAGAACACACTTCCATTAAAGCCCAGGCGGAGAAATAGTCCAGTAACACCATGAACAATCAAGGTGATAAGGCATCTCAGAAAGAAAGAGAAAAATCTCCAGAAAATAAGCTTACAGACATAGAAATATGTGACTTAAATGGCAGAAAATTCAGGATGGTACTTCTGAAAAAACTCAGTGAGTTCCGAAATGAATCATGTCAACAATTTCAGGAATTGAAAAAACACCTAGATGAGCAGGGAAAGGAGACTGAAATTCTCAAAAATAACGAAATAGAATTTCTGGAGATGAAGAACATACTGCAAGACTTGAAAAATAAAATAACAAGCTTGAGAAATAGAGTCGACCAAATGGAGGAAAGGATCAGTGATATCGAAGACAGAAATCCAGAAAGAAATCAGAAGGAAAAACAGAGAAAAAGAAGAATGAAAAATAATGAAAAAGAAATTCAAGATCTAGCTGATAATATCAGGAGAGGAAACCTAAGAATAATAGGAATTCTCAAAGGGAAGGAAAAGGAGCAGTGATTAGAAAGCAAGCTCAGACAAAGAGTGGACTAGAATGTCCCAAATCTAAAAAGTGAGCTGGAGCTTGGAATTCAAGAAGTCGATAAAACACCCAATTATCTCAACCCAAAAAGGCCTTCACCAAGACATATCATATTAAAATTATGAAAAGTCAATGACAAAGACAGAATTCTCAAGGCAACCAGGGAAAACGGTAATCTATAAATGAAAATCTATTAGATTATTGTTGGAAGTCTTAGCACAGACCTTACAAGCCAGAAAGAAATGGAATCAAATATTAAACTATAAAATGAAAGGAACTACCAGCCAAGAATAACGTACCCAGCTAAGCTCTCCTTTACATATGAAGGAGAAATTAAGACCTTTCCAGACATACAAAAATTGAGGGAATCCTCCACGACAAGGCCTGCACTAGGAGTGCAACCTTTACTAGGAAGAGGGTATTATAAGCTTAAAATAAGAAGAGATTTGCTATAGCAAGATAGTAATGAACATCAACATACATAGGGAAAAATTGAGACAATAATGACTGAAAAAGGGAGGATTCAAAGATCCAAATTCATAAAGGCAATGAAGATAAGGCATGTGCAGAAGAAAAGAGATTGTATATATACAACTATCCTTTTAATATTCATAATGGTAACCAGAGCCAAAGATTTAGAACTGAAGTTTATAACATAAAACAAGAACCAGAGAGCAAACCCACAAAAGTCAACCAAAATAAAGAAAACAGAAACACAAGGACAGGAAGCAATGGAAACACCGATCTACCAGAAAGCAAAAGATAAAATGGCTATAAGAAGACCTCATATTTCGATAATCACCCTAAATGGACTGAACTCACAAAAAAACAAAACAAAACAAAACAAAACAAAATGGACAACTCATCAATAAAAAGGCACAGAGATGCAGATTGGATCAAAAAACAAAACTCAACTACCTGCTGCCTCCAGGAAACACATCTTAGTTCCAAAGATAAATATAGCCTCAAAGTGAAAGGGTGGAAAATGATATTTCAAGAAAAATGGCATTCAAAGAAAAGCAGAGGTAGTGGTACTAATATCTGGTGAAATAAACTTCAAAATAAAAATAAAAATAAAAAAAGATACTGAAAGACACTTCATAATGATAAAGGGAATCATGCACCAAGAAGACATAACACTTATTAATATCCATGCTCCTAATCAGGGGCCCCGAAATATGTAAAGCAATTACTAATAGAACTAAAGGGAGAAACAGACCAAAATACTATCATAGTAAGGGACCTAACTATCCCACTGTCGGATATGGACAGACTTTCATACAAAAAATCAATAAGGAAATAACATCCTTAAATGATACATTAGACCAAATGAACATAATTGACATTTACAGAGCCTTTCATCCCAAAAGACCTGCTTATACATACTTCTCTAGTGCACATGGGACATTCTAAAGGATTGACCACATCCTGGGACACAGAGATAGCCTCAACAAATATAAGAGGGTTGAAATCATACCAACAATATTCTCTGATCATAATGCTTTGACACTGGAGATCAATTATAAAAATAAATCAGTAAGAACCACAAATACATGGAGATTAAACAACACGCTACTGAAGAATGACTTGGTCAGAGAAGAAATAAAAAGAAGGATCAAGAAATACATAGAAATGAATGATAATAATAGTACAACATAACAAAACTTTTGTGACATGGCAAAAGCGGTCATAAGAGGAAAGTTCATATCATTACAGGCCTATCTACAAAAACAAGAATGAGCCCCAAACACTTCATCTTGAAAAACCAGAAAAGGAAGAAAAAATGAAGCCAAAAGTCAGCAGAAGGAAAGAAATAATCAAAATTAGAGTAGAAATAAATGAAATTGAAAACAAACAAAAAAAAAAATAGAAAAAATGAATGCAACAAAGAGCTGGTTCTTTGAGAATGTTAATAAAATTGACAAATCCCTGGCTAGACACACTCGAGAAAAAAAGAAAAAGGACGCAAAAAAAAAAAAAATCAGAGAAGAAAGAGGGAAAATTACTACTGATATTACAGAAATATAAAGGCACATGCAAAAATACTAT
>NW_006429686.1:906465-921719 GCF_000325575.1 Pteropus alecto | reverse complement strand
ACACCAAACTAAAATAACAGACACAGGGGCAAAGAAACAATAGAGACACTAAGCTAACAGAAAAAAAAAAAAAAAGATAAAACGGCTGTAGGAAAACCGCATATATTTATAATTTACTCTAAATGTAAATGGACTAAATTCACCAATAAAAAGGCACAGAGTTGCAGAATGGATCAAAAAAACAAAACTCAACCATATGCTGCCTCCAGGAGACACATCTCAGCTCCAAAGGCAAATATAGATTCAATGCGAAAGGGTGAAAAATGATATTTCAAGCAAATGTCATTCAGAGAAAAGTGGGAGTAGCGGTACTAATATCGGATGAAATAGACTTCAAAATAAAAAAGGTAAAGAATAACACTGACGGACACTTCATAATGATAAAGGGAATCATACATCAAGAAGATGTAACAGTTTTTAATACTATACTCCCTATCAGGGAGCCTCGAAATGTATAAAGCAATTACTAAAGAACAAAATGGAGAAACAGACCAAAACACTATCATAGTAGGGGCTCTACTACCCCACAATCGCATATGGACAGACCATCCAAACAGAAATTCAAAAAGCAAAGAGCAACTTTACATGACACATTAGACCAACTAGACATGATTGATGATTAAAGAGCCGTTCATCTCAAAACAGCTGCTTATACATTCTTCTCTAGTGCACTTGGAACATTCTCAAAGATTTACCACATACTGGGACACAGAGATATACCCCACAAATATAAAAGGTTTGAAATCATACCAACCATATTCTCTGATCATAATTCTTTGAAGTTGTAGATCAATGGTAAAAAGAAAGCGGGAAGAACAACAAATACTTGGAGAATAAACAACATGCTACTGAAGGATAACTGGGTCAGAGAAGAAATAAAAAGAGAGATTAAGAGATACATAAAAATGAATGATAATGATAGTACAGCATGTCAAAAATATCGACAGATGCAGCACCCAGTTATGGCAAAAGCGGTCATAAGAGGAAAGTTCATATCATTGCAGGTCTAACTACAAAAACAAGAACAAGCCCCAATAAACAACCTAATGCTTAAAACAACACAACTAGAAAAGGAAGAACAAATGAAGCCTAAAGTCAGCAGAAGGAAAGAAATCATCAAAATTAGAACAGAAACATATGAAATTGAAAAATACAACAAAGAACAACAGAAAAAATAAATACAACAAAGAGCTGGTTCTTTGAGAAGATTAATTAAATTGACAAAGCCCTGGCTAGATTCATTAAAGAAAAAAGAGAAAGAACACAAATAAACAAAATCAGGGATGAAAGAGGGGAAATCACGACTGGCATCACAGAAATACAAAGGATCATGCAAGAATACTATGAAAAAGTATATAATAACAATCATACAAGAATACTATGAAAAAGTATATAACACCAAATTTAATAACCTAGAGGAAATGAACCAGTACTTAGAAAAATATGATCTTCCTAGACTGAATCAAGAACTGGAAAATCTAAATAGACCAATCAGCAGTATGGAAATTGAAACAATCTTCAGAAATCTACGAAAAAGTAAAAGTCCAGGACCAGGTGGCTTTAACAGTGAATTCTACCAAACATTCAAAGATGATTTAATACCGATTCTCCTCAAACTCTTCCAAAAAAATAGAAGAGGAGGCAATACTTCTGAACTCATTTTATGAGGCCAATATTACTCTGATACCAAATCCTGGTGAAGATAACACAAAAAAAGAAATCTTTAGGCCGATATCTCTCATGAACACAAATGCAAACATCTTAAATAAGATACTAGTGAACCGAATACAGGAACATATTAAAAGGATTATCCATCACGATCAAGTGGGCTTCATCCCAAAGTCACAGTGATGGTTCAACATACGCAAATCGATTCATGTGATATGCCACATAAACAAATTAAAAAATAAGAATCGTATGATCATATCAATAGATACAGAAAAAGCCTTCAACAAGATACGGCATCCATTTATGATCAAAACACTTAACAAAATCAGTATAGAAGGAAAGTACCTTAACATAATAAAGGCTATATATGAGAAGCCCTCAGTCAACATTATACTGACTGTTAAAAAACTAAAAACCTTCCCTCTAATATCAGGAACAGGGCAAGGCTGTCCACTATTGCCACTGTTATTTAATATAACATTGGAGGTCTTAGCGAGTGCTATCAGGCAAGAGAAAGATATAAAAGGCATCAAATAGGAAACAAAGAAATCAAGCTGTCACAATTTGCGGATGACATGAGTCTCTATATGCAAATGAGGAATCCAAATCGGCACAGTCTTATTGGTCTAAATAGCACTGTTCCGCTTGGTGGTTATGGAGCTTCTAATTGGTTAATATAGATGCAAATGAGGATATCATCATTCAGTTTCTATTAGAGAAGGCACCTATGTAAATAATCAGTCCAATGGTTTAAAGATGATTCCAGGAACTCCTCTATAAGGATTGACTCTGTTGGCAGGAACACAGTGCAGGATGCTTGGTAGTTCATTCTATGACTTTTCCCTGAAATGCAGTGTACATAAGAGGCCTACATCAGCAATGGCTTCTAAACTCTGGTTTGAATTTGTGCCCAGTTACCCATGAGGAGTCCTTCTTGGCAAATATATTCCTTCTCAGGGTCCACTCCTGTAAGGCAAAGAACACTGAAAGCCAGGTTTCAGGTCAGTTTTCTCAGGACGGCTTTTTAAATTTTTGGCTTCATAAAGTCAGACTTAGATCCTTAAAAGTATCTAGTCATATCTGATTAAATGAGCATAATTCTCAAATATAACGTCTCAGGCAAATACTTAGTTGTATAAATAATGTTTCCAATTATGTCCTAGTAAACAGAGATTCTTATTGAACCCATGCAAATAACTAAATTAATATGAAAATAAGAGAAATATTTAATAAGGGTTTCTGAATTCTGAAGAGGTCAGATAAGAAGAATAAAATATTATTTACAAATGTTTCATTTCAGTTTATAAAAGCAGAGTCTACTAAATTGTTATGAGTTATAGATAGCCAAAGGAAAAAGAGAAAGGACTATCTTATATATCTGAAAAATAAAACATTAAAGCATCAAGAATATTTTTTCTCATCATTTAATTAATCATTTAGTTAATTAATCATTTAATTAATTAACATATCATTTAATTATCCCTTATAGTTAATTCTTGTTCCTCAGTATTTTGTGTTAGCAGAAGCCTGTATCCCGAAGTACTTGACATAATCATTTTTCCTTGGAGCTCTCAGGCAGTCTCTCTTTGTTGAAGATGAAACACTCAGATCTGTAGCTGATTGCAGGTACTTTCAGGGAAGCATCAGAGTAAAACAAACAGAAAAAATTATCTATACATGACAAAAGACTTAAAATGGCTGTGGCTAATTTGTTACAGATAACTTTCAAAAGTAAGAGATCTTATTTGACTTTATTACAAGAATAATGCAACTGACAAGGGAATTTGTTTCTTTAGCAGGCAAAATAAGATAGTAAAGTCTGTCTGAAAAAAGTTTTAGACAAAATTATAAACATAGTGATTACTGTCCACGGTTTCAGGTATCCATCCACTGGTTCTATGTTTTTTCCCTATATATAATAACTTATAAATTAAGCATAATAAGAGATAAACGACAATAACTAATAATAAAATAGAACAATTATTACAATATATTGAAATAAAAGTTACGTGAATGTGGTCATTCTCTTTTCTATCTAATAATATCTTATTATACTGTACTCACCAAAGAAAAAATAAACATAGTGATTAACCTTATTTTCAAAAAAAGATAGTGAACATTTCATTTAATTTGTAAAAATAGATGAACATAATTTTTTGCTGAGTAAAGAATCTTGAGATATAATATACAATAATCCTGACATAGTATACAATGAATAATGCAAGCATATAGTAAGGATATATCAAAAATATATCAATATCAAATAAAGTGATTCTGTATGGAATACATTGTAAACATCAGTTTATTAATAAAACTCCATAGTAAGTGATATGAATTCCCATTTGAGAACTACTGGCCAAGAAGATGCTTGACTCAAATTAAATAAACAAAGTTGTGACAAAGTTAACAATTTTAAGTAACTGAAATTATGATGATAACACTCTAATGCTATCATCTAATATCAGGCCAAGCACAACCATGGCTCTGAGAAATAGAAATATATTATGGACAGCAAAGTCTTTGACAAATCTCTCGGAACCCCCCAACACCTTATGCAATTTCTGATATATTTATACTAATAACATTTTACCCATGTAAATTTAACTTCGAGAAAACAGCATCTTTTCTGGTTTGAAAACTCTCCCCATGCAACTCATCAATAATAGCTTATCAAATAAACTTAATTCCTTCTATAACCCCTCTTTTTACCAAAAAAACAAAAAACAAAATCCGTGCACTTTTCCAGGGAGACTAAAAAGATGAAAACAGTTTTAAGATAACTCAAGAGTTTTATTTTATTTTATTTTACATCTAAGATTCAATTTTGTGAAGGCAAAATTAGAGGAGAGATATCTTTTTATTCTCTTCTTAGAAGGTCACAGTCCTATCAGATTAGGGCCCCAAACTATGACCTCATTTAACCTTAATTATATCGTAAACATGTTATCTCTGGATATAGACACATTGGAGATTAGAGTTTCAACATATGAATTTTGAGAGGATACAATTTAGTTCATAGCACACCCTCACACAGAATTTATAGCTTTAATTCTAAAATTTTAGCTATGAGTCAAGAGTAAACACAGAAGCATATAACACCCTAGTCCATATCAAAGAGCTGTTCTACTCTTAGCGGGTAAAAATACTTAACTGATGAGTTCAAAATAGACTCTCATAAAATATTAACAAACCAGATTCTCTCACCCAACAGGCACAAGGTCTCTATACAGCTATCAATCAATTTACCAAATGATCAAACCGTAAAACCAAATTCCCAAACAGGCTAATAAAATATAGTCTCTGTTGTCTTTCACCTAATAAAGAATAGATTTCTATAAACAATTTAAATGTTTATGGAATAAAATAGTATTGCTATGAATTGCAAATGGAGACAAAATTGGTTTTTCCACAAGGGTGAAGGGAAGGAAGTCAGTTAAACTTCTACCAAGAGGACAGAATTTACAGTTTACAAGCAGTTACAAAATAGCTCAGAGAAAATGAACATGGCTAGGAGAAGGCAGGCCACAAGTATTCCACCAAAACAAATTTTTTCACTGAAAAATGATTTTTTCTACATGTAAAAATAATTGAGAACTGTTTTGTTTTAGAATGCATTCTGTTATTAATTTTGTTGGTAATATTGAAGATTACATTTCTAACATAGTTTTGTTCTATATAATCTACTACTGGGTTCACAAACTCTCATAGACTGTGGGGGTAACAACCACCACTGTGACTACCACCACCAACACTACAAACATCAGAATGAGTATTAGTACTTAAATAACACTCTGTGCCAAGCATGCTTCTAAGCACTTTACATAAATTAATTTATTTATTCCCCACAACAACTCTGTGAAGTAGACACTAATATTATTCCCATTCTACAGATGAAAAAACTAAGACACAGAAAATTGAGATAATATGTCTATAGTTGCAGAACTAGCAAGTGCCAGTAGGTAAGCCACTAAGATATGAGCTAGTTATTTGGAGAATCTCATCTGAACTGTAATAAGTTGTTTCAAATGATCTACCAAATGCTGAAAAACTGAACATTCCTGAAAACCAAATGATCATTCATTCTTTCATTGGTTTGTTGAATAATTATTGAGTGCTACTGTATCCCAGGTGCTATGCTAAGTGCTGCAAATGCATAATGATAGCGTTCAGGACACACTAACCCAAAATATGGCACCTTGGCACATTGAATATTTTTACTTGAAGGAGTTTGAAAAATGGCACAAGCAGGAAAATTACTGTGATCTTCTCCCTCACTTTCCCTTTTTCCCTGAAACAGGTTATAAAACCCTCCTGCAATAGGTGTCCTCCCTATACTTGGAAGAAAAGAGTATCCTTATCTCTGAAGACAAAGGGACACCTAGAAGAATCTCAACAAACAGTCCTTGCTAATTCTCTCCCAGTTTACTACACTTATACTCCTTAGCCTAATTTATTTCTACAAAACTGCCCACTCTTCCTCAAACCTAACATAAAATACAAGTCTAACCATTTCTTCAGGTGTTCATTTCTTTATGAAATCTCCCATGAAACATAAAATTTATATAAAATAAATTGACATTTTTTGTGCTGTTAATATGTCTTTGTCAGTTTTATTTTCAGACCCCGCTAGGGACCCAAAAAGGGTTGAGGAAAACTTTTTCCTCCCCTACAACTTTTAAGTGAAGCAACATCCATGGTTTTGAGTTCCCAGTCTAGGGAGGGAGACAGACATATACTCAGACATTTATAAAGCAATATGCAATAATAGGAACTAGCAATTTGCTAAAGCAGGAACACACATTTCACAGAATAAATAAAATTAATTAATGAAATTAAATTGGTGAATAAAAGAAAGGTTGAAGATATGGGCATGGTTGAGTTTGAGGAGGGCCTTGAATACCATACAAAGAAACTTTATCTTTATCTTGAAGGCCTAGGAAAACAATCGTAAGGTTTTAAGAAAAAAATGCATTTTACAAAAATTACTCTTTGAGCTGTTTAGAAAAGGAGTTAAGCAGTAAGCCTGGATTCAGAGAGACAGATGTATCAGTTGTTTGGAAGAAACTCTCAAAATTTAGTAGACGATTTACTTGCTCAAAATTCTTGTGCTTCAGCAATTTGGGCTGTGCAATTTAGGCCATTCTTCTGCAGCTCTGTCCTGGGGTCTCATCTACACGTCTGATCATTTGTACTTGCTGTTCCCTGGGCCTCTCTATCCCTGTGATTTTTCATCTTCAAAAAAGATAGTACAAGCTTCTTTACATGATATCATAGGCAGAATAATTTCCCGCAAAGGTGCCTATGTTCCTATCCTCAGAACCTGTGATTACATTGCCTTAGGTGGCAAAGAAGACATTGCAGATATGATAATGATCTTGTGATGGGGAAATTATCCTGGATTACCTAGGTGATCTCAATCTAATCACAAAGGCTCTTATAAGAGGGATGCGAGAAGCTCAGAGTCAGAAAAAGATGACAGAAAGAGAAGAGAGAGAGTTGGAGGTAAATTTGAAGATATTACACTGCTGGCTTTGAACCTGAAGGAAGGGGCCATGGGCCAAGGAATGCAGGTGGCCTATAGAAGCTGGAAAACACAAGGAAACAGATTCTCCCTGAGTCTCCAGGCATTAATCAGATCTGCTGACACCTTGACTTTAATTCAGTGAGACTGATTTTGTACTTCTGACCTTCAGAACTATACAATATATTTGCATTATTTTAAGCCATTAAGTTTGTGGTAATTTATTATATCAGCAATAGGAAAACCAATATACATGACAATCTCAGAGCAACAAGAGATTAAATAAAAGCAGAAGTAACAAGGCCTCCTTCGCCTTACTCAGAAGTTGCACAATGTCACATTTTGCCCCCCTTCTATTGGTCAGAGCAAATGACAAGCCCGGCCCAGTTTCAGGAGTGAAGAAATATAATTCACCTCTTGATTTGAAGAACTACAAAGAATGTATTGCCTTTTTAAATCCACCACAACCAATTGGGAGACAGAGTAATGCAGATAAGAAGGAGGAGTGGAAAGGAAAGAAAAGGTTCAAAAGATACTTAGTAGGTAAAACCATCAAAAGTTAATGTTTAATTAAATGTAGAAGGTAAGTGAGATGAAATATATTTAATCTTCACATGAAGTCAAGTAAACATCATCTATCTTCTTTTAGCACAGGAAGAAAAAAAATATCACTTACTTTTAGCCCATTTAGAATTTAAATGATCTGTCTGATGTCCCATAGATTGAACTAGAACACAAGACTCCTGACTCTCTGATCTTTTCTCCTGACTGGACTATGTTGCTTATTTGTCCTCATATCCTGCCTTTACCTATTCCTTCCTAAAATCCCAAAGTAATGGAAATATGTTCTTATTTATTCTTTCATCTGGAATGAGTCCACATGTTCACTTTCACTGTTAGGATTTTGTATAGCTGGAACAGCAACATCTACAAGTTCCAAGCAAGATAATGGGAAAATCAATGGAGAAGCTAATAATAAAAATGCAAATCCTAATAAAGCTAACTTTTATTAATTATATCTATAAGGCAATGGGTATAAGATGCTGAGTTGACTAAGATTTGATTTGGGGGATGGTTGTGATTTATAAAAATTAGAAATGTCCTTTATGACTTCTTCCCCTGTCTCTTTCTCTTTCTCTTTGGGAATCATTAGTGAGCTGCAGATGCAACTAACACCCAGTGTTGAGGAAGGTTAGTTTTACTTTTAAGAGCTATCATATCATGTAGCTAGTTTCCTTGGCAACTGTGTGCATATCTCCCCATAGTATTTTGAAAATTGCAAAGGCAAATATGGTAAGTGGTAATGTTCTTGAAGTTATCAAAAATTGTTTCCAAATGCTCTTACTTTGAATGTCCATGTAAAAAAAGTATATTTTAGCTTTTGGTCTCAATCACAGTAGAAAATTTGCTAAC
The DNA here is from genome assembly GCF_000325575.1 of Pteropus alecto. Taxonomy (NCBI): domain Eukaryota; kingdom Metazoa; phylum Chordata; class Mammalia; order Chiroptera; family Pteropodidae; genus Pteropus; species Pteropus alecto. The sequence continues at coordinate 913,117 of NW_006429686.1, read as the reverse complement.
ATTATTTTATGAATCAATAGATAAGTGAGGTAGACAAGAAACAAAATAAAAATTATATTTTCAGTGAAAAATATGTCAGATACAAAGTAAACTTTCACATTGAAAATCCCAGTGCCACCAAATACTGTGTAATGTATTATAGATGATCCATATTATTTCCACTAGACTTACAGCTAAATGGTATTAGCCTAGGGACCTTTTCCTGTGGCAGGAAATCAAACTAACATAGGATAAGTGTTCAATAAATGCTAGATGCTATTATAATTGTTATTACATTAGAAGTTTATAGAAAACAATCTTTAAAAATAAATGCAGATACTTCCTTGATACATATTATCTGTATATAAAAAGTCATGGTGTTATTTAAGCCTAAGGTTACAAAGCAAGTAACTATAGTAGTGATATAAAAGCTACTCTTTTTTGACCATTACTTTCTGTGAAGGTGCACTGTGCGAGACATTTAAATGGACCATCTCATGTAGTCATCACAAAAGCATTATACGATCAATACTATCATCTTTACAATTTTTTAAGTGAGGAAGTTGAAGTAGAAAGAATAAGTGACTTACTTGACCAAATACCCATAATTGCGAAGTGACAAAGCTAGAAATTGAATCTGTAATTGAAATACTTTTCTGCCTGACTTCAAAGCCATGTAATTAATCAACTGCTATTTTCCATGCACTGCAATGTCTACATACAGTCTTCTCTAATGGTATCCCTATAAGTCCAGGAAGAGAATTAGAGGACTGAGACAGGGATTCCTATTTAACTGCCACTTTTCTCCCAATCCTATTATCTCACCAATTCATATATATTCACTCTGCTTTGGAAAATTCAACCACAATCTGTTAATACTTATTATGTGTTCAGGATCATGGAAAGAGAAGCATAAGGTATGATTCCCTTCCTCTAGTAGTTCATAATCTAGAGAGATAATGCAAACAAATGAAATAACTTCAGAATTATAGATGATTAAATAAAAGCAAGCATCTAAATTGATTTTTTTGTTTTTATCAAAGGCATATGGGGCTTCAGCTATGTAAGTCAATAAAGAAGAAGGGATAGGCCAGCCAAAAACTAAAATTAGTGGGACTGACACAGCTGGAGGGCTTGATTTTAGGAGATTACTTACCATCTCAGTATGTCATATCTAGAGATATACTATCTAAAAGATAGTGCTCAATCTGAACTATAATTAATAAATGACCAAGGAACCCCAATCTGGTGTTTAGGACTAGTAATACTTCAAAGCAGAGGAAGTACTAACTGCTGTTCTTGATGATTAGTTAATATGGAACACTATATTGTGCCTCCACCAAGTAAGAGTTGAAAGACTGGCAAAATTAGGCAGAGGATCATTGTTCTGGCCAAATGGACTAGAGTTCAAGAACAGTCTCTATTATCATCAGAGAATTTGTAAGAACTAGCTAAACATGACAGAGATAAGGAGAAGGCCATGACTTGGAGCACATGTGAATACCTAAGGCTCACCTTATGAATAGCATATACTAGCCCTATAATCCGTTTCCACTTATAGGACCAGAGAAAACCTAGCAACCTAAGGACAGGAGTTCCTGGGGTCAAGATGTAGCCAAAACAGTATTTATTTTGGGTGGCCTGAGGCAACATAGCTAAAAAGAGGACCAAAATTTCAGTCAAGGAAGGAGGGAAGACAAGAATCTAAGTAATAATGCAGTGTCAAATGCCAAACCTAAAGGTTGAAAAAGGAACATCAGTTGAAGAATGAACAGTATTTTGTTATAAGAATCAACAGTTGATTAGGAGGTAGTGCTCAGAATATTGTAGGGCAAGCTGTTCTGGGCAGCAGTTGTGTACACTGAGAGATTGATTGAGCTTTGTGTTTATATGGTGTCAGCTTAATGGCTGGGAGTTATAGTAGACATAGTGGCTTAAAGAATATCAAGAAAGAAAGATGAATTCCAAATGCCACTATGTGTATGGGATGGATGGACAGTCCTAACCTACTCTCCTCCCAGGTCAAAATTGGCTTAGAAACTGCAAGGGCTCATGAAACTATATACACACACAACATCTGAAGACTGAATCAATGTTGTGTCTTGTTCATATATATGCCACTGATGTTTTTTAACTTGTACAGATGCTGTTGTGAATAAACCACCAGTTTATTTTAAAGTATTTGTGAATTGGTAGATAATTTCTGTCATATTTTTTCCTAAAAAATGCATACTAAAAATAACAGTGGCAATCCAGAGAGGGCTAGGTTCTGAAGGCCCTTTTTTTACAGAATCACTGCATGAATGAGATGGCTATACAAGCCAAAAGTTTTCCATCCCGCTACCAGAGATTCAGGTCAGACGATCAAGATGTGGTTCCTACCAGGTATGTTCAAGTGAAGAAAGTATGTACAGCATGAAGTGACTCCTGAAGAGCTGAATATGGCTTCTTCCATAACTTGTTACTTTCTATAAATGCCACTAGGCTACATTTTTTGTAAGGTAATTATTATCGTCATCATTATTATCAATATTTTTATTACCCTCTATACTTTAAAATACATTCATATCCACAGATATTGGTTTGCTGTGAAGCTAATAAAGCATAAACCTTGCAGGCCCCCTCCAAACCTTTGAGAATAGCCTTAGCAGTGCTTTTGTCTGATCTTTTTTTTGTAAAATTTGCAATATATATTTTAACTGAATTCAGTTAAGACATTTTCCCTCTTGTCTGGTAGCATTGGAGTAACCATGGGCATTTCAGGGATCTAGCTGAGGAGACTCAGTTGAACTAGTGAAACATTTAATTTGGGTTTAGTAGAACATGAGATTAATAGCCATATCTGCATATATAGTTCAATTATGCTAGCCATACCAATATTGAATGGCTTCCAAGAAATTATCCTACCACTCCATGCTGACTTATTCAGTGACCTGAAGCTGTAGAACCAGAAGTCATATTACTGTAATTACATGTGCTAAAGTGTTTGGCAACATAAGTGTAAATGAATGTAAGAAAAATAAGCTTTGAAATACATAGAGCTAGAATCAGTCTGTGCAAAATAATTCTACATCTAAAAGAAAATAGATTTAAAAATTTAGTAGATGCTTTCCCTAAGTTTGACAGCCATTCTTAAACTTTACATGACATTAATCATAGCAAGTTCTAAAGCTGAAGAAAACTTCTAAACTTATCAATAATAAAAAACAAATTTCAATCAAGCATGCTAGAGGAAAGATTGAATGATATTTCTATTCTATTTATAGAAAATATTATAAAATTGTTGTTGTATGAAGAAGAAAACAAAGTGTATGCAGTAAAAAAATGTAATGAATAAATGTATTACAGATGTGTCAGGCAGATAATTCATGAAACTATGTTGTTTTTTCCCCCTGCATTCTATGATGTTTGTGGCATTTATCAGCTCTTAAAAATATGTACTATAAAGTAGTTTATTTTCTCATTCTAAAAATATATTTACTTTCATACCTAATTCTATATCTGTAATTTCATATTATTTTTCTTAAAGGTGCCCCTTGAACTATATAAACTTTAATCCCTGCACATGCATTCTCTCATCTAACGTGCACAGCATTCCTAGATATATGTATTTTACAGACTAGAGAGATGGACCTCGCTCACTTAGTCTTTCCGGAAATACTTATTGAGAACCCACTATGTGTCAATTATTCATCTAGACTCTGGAAATACAGCGATGAACATCACAGACAAATATCTCCGCCTTCATAGATCATAAATTCAGCTCAAATTAAAACAGATTATAGAAATAACTTGTTATTTACCCTGTGTCATGTCATAGAATTGAAAATGAGTAAATAATCTTGGCCCTGAACCTAGATGTTCTTCCTCCAGTTTATTTTCTTTTTCATTGATTAGCTTAACCTACCATGGCTTTTGCTTCATCTTCCACATTCCTCTGTGGAATAGAGTTTGGAATTGATACCCTCTAGTCTTGGACAAATCTCTGATTTCCCTGTGACCTTCTCAAAGGTCCTAGGAGGAAGTGAGATGCATTTCTTAGAAAGGCTTACTTATTTTTAATGTGGCTTTATTTTATCTCTTTTGGATGAAACATACTCTGAACATAAACTTCTAGGTCTTTTTTGTCCTTTTTTCTACACCACTCTTAAGATTTTCTGAGTTTCCAAGTTGCAGGCAGTTCGTGTTGCAGCGAACAAACATTAGCCATCAATTTTTACTTTCTAGGTAAAAGGGAATAGGAGGTTACTCCTTTCAAATGTCTTCCAGCAGCCACTGAACTTCTCTCAGAAGTCTCTCTCTCTCAGCCTCCCGCCCTCTCCCACCCCTCTCCATAGACACTGTTGGGGCTAAAAAAGAAGCTCATTTTCTTTCTCTCTCTCTCTCTCTCTCTCTCTCTCTCCCCGCCCCCCTCTCCTGGTTTTTGAGTTTTGTTTCCTTAAAGTTTTTCTCTCTGGCAACTTCTCCTCCCACTTTTCATTCATTGTGGAAGTGGTTGGAGTTAATAAGAAAAGGTAAATTCTGTCAAGGTTATAGAATACAGTAAAAAGAGAAATATAAATTGGAGTGGCTAAAATGTTCAGTAAGAGTCACTTTTTCTGTACTACCTTTGGCTACATCAGTGCGCTCAGAGAAAAGTGAGTTCTGAAGTCAATTTCCTGGACAAATTTGGCAGGGAGCCTAATATGAAACTGAGGCAAGAGTGGGCTATTTTAGGCTTGAATTAGTGTGGTGTACATTGTAATAAGAAGTTCTTTAAATGACTCACCTACTCTTCCAGACTCAAATCCTATAATTTGATTTCTCTCATTCCAACACAGCTGCCTATCATTCTCCCAGGCACTCGAGGTTGTAATTCTTGAAAAGTGCTTAAATCTCAGTGGGGCTTTATGACGACATTTTGTTAATGTGCTTTGGTAACAAAACATCCTAGGTTTTGAAACCAAAGCCCATCTTTATGCTTTTGTTTTCATTTTAATCATGCCATTAAGAAAGATGATATATTGGAGAGATCAAAGTTACAGCTTCGGTATTCCTTTGATTTATGACTGGTTTAGAACTTGGTTGTTAGAGTCTATTTAATTATATCATTCATTATTTTATTCTTCTTTCATAGAGAAAGAATAAAAAAGTTCTCTACCTGATCATGTTGATTGAATTTACAGATGAAAGGCCAGGTTTTTTAATCTCTCATACTATTGATAAAATTTGAAATTTTTATTATCTTATTGTATGTTTTAATCCTCCCCTCCCTTCTCAACTGATCCCCAGTGGTACCCCATGTTTACCACACTTATCTGTCTTCCTCTTCCTCTGAACCACATCAGTATTTCCTCCTGAACCAGATTCCTGCCTCCCGTTGGGCTTTACTGTCAGGTACCCCAAGGAGTATCTATTTAAAAAAGGAATTGAAGTTTGAATTGAGAATAACTTTATCTGTTGTCCCTCTTTTTCTTCCAGGATTTTTTTGGATTTTAATAAGGGATAACTGAAAGTTAAAGACAAGATAGATGGAATGATAGATAGAATTTCAGGCATTATGCAGGCCAATTAAGTTTGCAGGAAGGATGAAGGATATAGAGAAGCAGGAGAAAAATTTGAACCTTTACATCATAAAACACATAGTGGTCTGTTATGTACAAATATGTGCCTAGCCCTTGAGACAACTCATAGGATGATTCTTATTCACTCTTTAGAAATTGACATCTGTTTAAGCAATCAATTTTATAATAAAAGCTACTGTTCTTTAAACAGCCAGTCGCAGAGAGTATTTAATCTTCACTATATTGCCACATTGAATTCTTGCAATTCCTCTTACCAACAATTCAGTTGCTTGCTTTAAAATGTGTATGTCATTCCAGTCTAGTTAGATTTGTTTCAAGCTGATTACTTTAGTGCAGCTGCTGGCTGATTTCCCAAGTCATGGAAGGAGAGGCTGTTTACCTGCCTAACTACCAAGTAGAGCAACTGTTATATTTTGTGCTCTCCTGCATTAAATAGTGACTATCCATCCTATTACCAATTCATTTGATCATTTTAAGAGCATCCACATAGATTTCAAATGAAAAACTACATCCTTAATTTTTGAATTGTATCTGTGTATTGGTGTTGTTGTTGATGGGCGTTTGCTTTTTGTTTTGTTTTGTGTTTTCTTTTTTGCATCATTTTGTTCTTAGATTGCAAGAGTGACCTCTAGTGAGAAACAGCTGCATAGTTATAATCTCAATCTCCAAGGCCTCTTATTCAGCCCTCGTTTCTAAGGTATTGGTGTTATAAAAAATATAGCAAGCAAGACTTCTGCAAATATGATAAATTATTATCCAAAAATAAAAACCCTAAGTCAGAATTCTTGCTATTAGTTTTCATATATTTATTCCCAAACTTTGGCTACTAAAGGACGAAACAGCTGCATAGTTATAATCTCAATCTCCAAGGCCTCTTATTCAGCCCTCGTTTCTAAGGTATTGGTGTTATAAAAAATATAGCAAGCAAGACTTCTGCAAATATGATAAATTATTATCCAAAAATAAAAACCCTAAGTCAGAATTCTTGCTATTAGTTTTCATATATTTATTCCCAAACTTTGGCTACTAAAGGACATCTGCATTCTGGATTAGAAAATGGCAAGTATACCACTTCCCAAAATTCCCTTGCAAGGAACTGAGTAAATTAT
>NW_006429686.1:899214-906421 GCF_000325575.1 Pteropus alecto | reverse complement strand
TTTGAATCCAGAAAAATTGTTTTACAGGTCTTTTGTTGCCCCTGGCAATCCTGTTGTAAATAATTGACTGGTGCGCTCACTTGTTCTCTTTCTACTCCAGACAAAGGAAGTGTTTTCCTTAACACCACAAAAGGTAGATACAAAACATAAAGAACACCCTGTACTCCTCACAGGCAAAATTAAAGTAGACTTAAGCATATGCTCTGCCCTTACACAAGGTCAGCCAGAAAATTTTCAGTATATTCAATGGCATTTCTTATTCCCTATACAAGGTTAAATGGAAGCTTTACCTGACTTTCTAAGACTAGCTTCCCTTGCAATAAAATTAACAATGTCTTACATTGACATAGTGCTTTAAAACTTACAAAGCACTTTCATTCATGTAATTTTATTCCCTCTTCTTACCATATTTAGGAAGTAGGCATAATTTATTCTATTTCAATGATGAAGAATATGAGAACTGGTGAGATTAAGAAGCTTGTCCAAGGTCAAGCACACTTAATAAATGATGGAATTATAAGTTTTTCGACTCCAAACATGGTGTACTTTTTCTCACAGTTGCTTCATAGTCTAACAATGAGACTTTCTCCTCCCAAATGTATATTTTTTCAAATAGCCTAAATACAAATTTTTGTAAGGCCTGAGAAGAGAAAATAATGATCTGGTTGTAAGGATCAGAAAAGATTTTTATGGAGGAAGTCACATGTAGTTTCATCTTTAACAAATATGAAGAATGTGAAAAGAAGAGGAAAATCATTCCCAGTTAAGAAAAATCAAGGCAATGGGAAAGTATAGAACATATACAAGAAACAGGAAGCAGTCTAAATTTTCTAAGTGTCAGAAAGTAGTCGAAAATAATATCAAAAAGGGAAGTTCAGATCAGAATATGAAAGTCCTCTAATTCTACAACAATGTTTCTCAACCTCAATATTATTGACATTTGGGGACACATAATTTTTTTTGTTGTGGGGGGCTGTCCTGTGCATTGAAGGATGTTTAGTAACACCCATGCTTCTATCCACTAAATGGCAATAACAGTCTCCCCCCAAGCGGTGACAACAAAAAATGTCTCCAGATATTGCTAAATGCCCCCTTCTAGGATAAAATTGCTCCTTATCGAGAACAACTCAGATTGATAGGTTATGAAAGTCATTTCAGATTTTGAAGCAGAGAAGTGTCACAAATGAAACTATGCTTAGAGAAGACAAACATGGCAAAATTCTACAAGACAAATTGGAAGGAGGAAGAGATTGAAGACAAAATGGCCTATCCAGAGGATATAGCAATGATCTCAATATAAGGGCCAGAGAAAGCTGCTGTATTGGTGAGAGCATAAAACTTAGAGGCAGGGCACATGAATTGCATTGCAAACTCTGCCAACAGCTAATATGTACTCTTGGGCAAGTAATTTAAAACTTTGCGCCCTTTGTTTCTCAGCATGAGAGAGTGAGACATGATGATCTCAAAGTTCCCTTCTAGCTCCAAATATTACGAGTCTGTTAGAAACAGATATACAATGTGTCATTAACTTTAACTGCATCTACTCTCCTTCATGTTTCAAAAGAACCTTGGTGGGTATCGAATGTGTGTCTGACTTCTCTGTGTAAAGAAAATCACTGATATCACTCATATGTGGGCTATAAACCTAAAAGCAACAAATGAACATGACGTACAAACAGAGACTCATGGACGTGGACAGTGGATTAGTGGTTACCAGAGGGACGGGGGGAGGGGAGAAGTAGGTAGGTGTCAAAGGTGTCAAATATTTGATGATGGAAGGAAATCTAACTATGGGTATAAACACACAATGCAGTATATGTATGGCATACTGTTGAATTGTACACTTGAAACTTATTGGATTTTGTTGATCAGTATCACTCCAATAATTTTAATTAAAAAAGATGTCTGAATAATATATAACTTAATTATAATTGTTCCACATATAAGCTGACCTCATTTGTCAGTAGAGACTTAACAAGTAGTCAAGAATGTTTGGCAACTAACAAATTGTTTATATGTAAATGGTTGTTTTAAATAACTTGAAATCACTCTCCTTTTTAAAGTTTTTAATATATTAAATGTTCTCCTTAAAATCTGATTTATACTATTTTGTTTCTTGCTTTAGTAATCTTTATTAAAAATTAATAGCATTTCTAATGTAAAAGTTTGACTATATGCCACACAACTAAGTGCAAATTTTAAAAGAACATTTTTCCTGTTGAGCTGTTTTCTATTATCTTCTTTCTTGCCTTCTCTTCAGACTATCAGCAGAGCTATGCGTATAGAAGATACATTACTTTGGTAAATAGGTCCTTCTTGAGATCATTTTTGAAGTACATATGCATAATGTAAGATGAATGTGACAGAGTCAGATGTAATTAATTCAGGGTCACATCACAGATAAATATATAAAGATAGATCACAGCAAATAATATCTATACAAGTGGATATATGCATGTGAGTAGGTGTATATATGTGTGTATATATGCATCTCTAGGCCAGAGGAAAAATATACAGACGACCAGCAAATATTCAAGAATCAGTTATACCATTTGAATGTCTTATTTTCCTTCCTCTTATCTGCTAAGTTATTGCACTGCTTTTCTTTCCTTATTTAGTGAACAAGCAGAAAATGAGATCAATAGCCAAGTCAGTTTGACTCCTTTAGCTGTCTTTGGGAAAAGGACTATGAAGAGAAGTACAAACTAATATGCAAAATGTGGTTTCATACTATTTATGAATCTTAATAAATTATTTTCTCTGCTCCCTCTTTATAGATAGCCATAGGTAATTATGTTTGGGTAATTTTGACCTTGAAGAGACAACATCTGGAATGATCTATATGTACCTTGTAACATATATAGAAAGAGCAGGTTTAAACAGAAGAAGATAGAAAATAGAAAAAGAGAAAACAAGAATGTTCTAAGGAAATATTCATAGACAGAAAGAAGCTGCCGAATACAAGAGGCCATTCTAGTGAGGACCTAGATCCTGTCCATAGATAGATTCAAAGTGAAAATATAAACACGGGAAAGAAATTATTCACAGAACTGGGAGAGTTAAGACTAGACATTTGTAGTTAAGAAAGGAAAGGTTTAGGGTAAATATTAGGAAAAAGGAAACAAAAGGAAGTGCAATTGGGAATAAACTACTAAAGGAAGGCCTAGAAGTTGTGTTTAGTTCAGTTACTAAAGAAATGATAACAGTAAAAAAATGAATCTATGGTCCAGAGCATAATTTTCTTAAAGAGAAAAAGTATAAATTAAATAGGGATAAATTAAAACAAGCATAGCTTCCTTTTCTGGATGCAACCTCATTCATTTTTAAACTAGAGGTATTATTGTCAGAAAATCAATTCAAAATTCTGTGTGCCTAATACTGTACTAGCTACTACAGAGAATAGCAAAAAAGAGGCCCAATTATTTAGGCTCAGGGAGCTCAATGTCTGATCCTCTTGATAAAATTATATTCAGAAAACAAAGATCTTTGTTGCATGTTTCTGATGATAAATGCAAGGAATAAACATAACAAGAGGAGAGACTTGGGGAAACATGGTGGAGTGAGAGATGTCCCCAGATCTCTCCTCTTGAAACAACAATAAGCTGAATATCTAAAACTCAACAAAAAACACTCAGGCTGCACACAAGCACGTCTGAGCATGGAAGCTGTGCATAAGAGCTACCACAGGTCAGAACCCCGAGTGTCAGGCGGTGGACTGGGAGAAATAAAGAAGCTGCCTATCACAGCCTCCGGAGCTCCCTATAGGAGGAGGGAGAAGGAAGAAGGAGTGGCGAGTTCCCTGAACAGCCCTGCCTGGGAAAGCTATGAACTCCTTGCAGCCAATGGCAGGGCCCAGTCATCAGGTCAGAAGTCAGAGAAGCTGGACAACAGGAAAACAGCAGTTGATTTTTACCTGCCGTGATTGCAAAACCAAGGCTGAGCCACAGCCCCTAACCCCCAACCCAGAGGGCCCCTCCCCGCATACTCTCCAAGACCAAACACCACGGAATCCCAGGAGAATCTGAGCAGATGCTACCGAAACTGTTGCTAACACTGACAGAGACTGAAACTGAGGGTAGCAAGTGTGATTAAACATCTATAACAAAATAAAAAGGCATTTTTAAGGCTTTATATAAAGCAGGAGTCCAAGTATTATTGGACACAACTGTATGCCTTGAACAATGCAAATCTCCCTAAGGAAATGAATGTAAAATATAAGATGTTTTCTGCTATTAAAGCCTATATATAATATTTAGTTGAGAAAATGAGACAAAAATCCGTGAAAAAGCAGTATGGAAGAGTGGTTGGTATCTTTGGCTGTGGAGTCAATCTGTCTGGTTTTATATCTCTGTCACTTAGAATATTTGTGGTTTTGAACAGGATGTTTAAATTCTCTCTGCTTTTGTTTGCTCATTTGTAAAGTGAAAATATAATACCTTATTTATTGGGTTTCTGTGAGGATTAACTTAGAACATATTAAGTACTTAGCTTATTTCGTTATGAAAATTATATGAAGAGGAGCACAACTATATCTTTAACTCCCTATGAACATATCCAAATGAGATTTATAGAAAGGAGAGAAGTCAATGTGCACAGAAAATAGTCAGGGCTGTCTTTGTGGTATATAGGTAACACTTGAGCTAGACCTTGAAGGTGAGGCTTCAAGTGGGCAAAGGAGGAAGATAAAGACATGCCAATCAAGTAGGCAGCAAAATAGAGTATAATAAATGGCAAAACCAGGGGGATTTGTAGTCAGAGAAAATTAATAGTCCAAAATAACTCTTATGGAACTTCAGAAAATCAATAGTGTGACATGAATCAGATCAGTAATCTGTGGATAGCTTTGGGTTTCATGTTCTCAACTGGGCATTAAACCTCAATATTTCCATTTTCTGAAAGATTAAAGGATCTTTGTGGGATTATTTTAAACATTATTTCTGGAGTCACAGCCTACAAACAGCCAACAAAACTTATCAATGTGAATGACACCTACGTTAAAACCATGGCCACAAATTATTCTTTATTTATTCAAGATTTTTAAAAAGCTTTCCACAGCCATATTTTAAATCACATTATCATCCTCAGAAAACCCATTGTTATTTTATTCAGTCACCATTTACTGCCTGGATCAATATTTAGATACACAATAAGAATCGCCATGGTTCTATTGATGCATTTCTCCTCCGAACTAGTACAGTAAGATTTAACTAGCAAATCATTCCTAGTACCAGAAGTTGTGATCTTATTAGTAAAGGATTCACAAGTACTTTTGATCTTGCAGAAGGGGAGAAAGTGAAAAAGATTCTTGACCTCATTTAGAGAGTGGTTACCCTGTGTTCTATTTTTACCAGTCTCTTGCCTGGCTACTAGAAGAAACCCAACTTTATACACCTTAACACTTAATTCCATACAGTTTGAAAGCAAGTGAATAACTTCTGAAACAAATTAAAATAACTTTAAATGTGAATCATATATACTTAAATCATTTTTCAGTTTGTAGAATTACACAATTTGGCTCCTCTACAAACCTAGATTTCTATATCAATAAGGCTTATAAAAATGTCATTTAATTTTAATGCATTTATAGACGTTGCTTGTTTTTTCTTTCTCTTAACAAAATATAGAGAATCATGTGCATTTAATTTCGAAATATTAAATTCAATCCAAATGAATTATTTTGCAACCATATGAACACTTAAATACATGCATACAAAGTATTTGCTTACTTCAACTCTCCTGACATCTCAATTTGCTGAGTGGGAATTAAATTTGCTAGTAGTGGACTGAGTTTAATTCTAAGGTCTTTGTCTTTTCCCCAAGGGAGCTTTTTAAAATCCCTTTGTCAAGCTGAGATATGGAAAGCACTGGGTCAAGGAAAGCAGGGCCATAAGCCAAGATCAACAGAGCCAACATAAGCAGCCAGGGGCCAGTGGGACAGAGAGGAACTATGGTTCAAAGCAAGGTAAAGTTCATAGGCAGGAAACCCACTCTGCAGTCAGCAGTCAGAGGTTAGGGAATACACAAGAACTGGAACTCCAGGCACAGCAGGCAGGCAAATTCAGACACAAAACACCAGGATCAAGTGACCTTGGAGCTAAAGCCAAAACCTGCCAGAGGCAAAGAGACTCACATCCTCTTTCTTTTACAAAGAGAACCAATGACTGGTAGGTACTCTAGGGCTAAGAATCCAAGTGAAGCAATTCTTCCCACCTGTAAAATCCTAACATTCACTGTTCTAGGCCAGTTACTTGAAAAGTGAGAATGTCACACATAAAAAGAAATACTCCTGGCTGACTTTCATTTGTGAGAAGAAACTGAGGCTTTAGGAGAGAATGAAATTATACAAAAAAAATCACAGCAACTTAGTGTAAAGACTGGGCTATAATTTCAGTGTCCTAACTATAGTACTCTCCCTGCATCACATGTCTCTGTCTTGCCTACACCTGGAGCCCTTGAATTGGAAATATGACAGAAAACTAGTATCTTCAAACACTGGACTAGCCAATCCCTGTTATAAAGAGGTGAAAGAAGAGAAAGTAAGTGAGGTTTATGGGCATAGTATGTAATCACAACAAAAGTACTGCCTATTCTTTTTTTTACATTTTATTTATTTATTCTTAATTAATTTGTTTATTGTTTATGATGACATTGGTTAACAAAATCTGATGTTTCAGTTGTACACTGCAACAATAAGGCATATATATATTTACATTGAGTGTTCAACTACCCTAGTTAGATTTCTTACAGTCACCACATATTTGAACCCTTTTACCCCATCTACGTCCCCCTCTTCCCGCTCCCCTCCAGTCTGGTAAACAATAGTCTATTATCTATGTCCATGATTCCCTGATTGCTTGTTCTATTTATTTGTTGCTTTTAGGTTTATATCCCACAAATAAGTGATTTTCAAGATTTTCTGTCTGACTTATTTTTGCTTAGTATGATTATCTCGAGATCCGTTCACGTTGTCACAAATGGCAGTATTTCATCTCTTCTTATGGCTGAGTAATATTCCATTGTATATATGTACCACCGCTTGTTTAGCCAATCATCTATCGTAGGACACTTTGGTTGCTTCCATGTCCTGGGCCACCGTGAATAATGCTGCTATGAACATCGTGTGCAAATATCTTTTCAGATATGGGTTTTCAAGTCTTTGGGGGAAATACCCAGTAGAGGGATTGCTGGATCATAGATTGATTCTCAG
>NW_006429686.1:878794-898706 GCF_000325575.1 Pteropus alecto | reverse complement strand
ATTTTTTTCTATGTATTTTATTGTTTCAGGTCTTATATTCAGGTCCTTAATCCATTTTGAGTTAATTTTGGTGTGTGGTTATAGAGAACAGTCTAGTTTCATTCTCTTGCATGTGGCTTTCCTGTTTTCCCAGCACCATTTATTGAAGAGGCTTTTCTTTCTTCACTGTATGTTTTTGGCTTTTTTGTCGAAAATTATTTGCCCATATAAATATAGGACAAATAATTTTACTTCTGGACTCTCAATTCTGCTCCACTTGTCCATATGTCTGCATTTCTGCCAATACTATGCAGCTTAGATTACTGTCACTTTGTAGTATAATTTGAAGTCAGGCAGAGTGATGCCTCCAACATCGTTCTTTTTTCTCAGGCTGGCTTTGGCAATTCAGGGTCTTTTGTGCTTCCATACAAATCTGATGATTTTTTTATTTCTTTAAAAAAACGCTGATGGCATTTTGATGGGGACTGCACTAAATCTGTATAATGCTTTAGTTAATAAGGTCATTTTAACTATGTTGATTCTTCCAATCCAAGAAAACGGAATGTCTTTCCACTTCTTTGTATCTTCTTCGATTTCTTTTAATAGGGTCTTGTAGTTTTATTATATAGGTCCTTCACGTGTTTCATTAAATTTAGTCCTAGGCATTTTATTCTTTTTGGTGCAATTGTGAAAGAAATTATTTTTTCCATTTCTTTTACTATTGATTCATTATTACAGTATAGGAATGCTGTGGATATTTCAACGTTGATTTTGTATCCAGACACTTTACTGTATTCGCTTATTGTTTCTAGTAGTGTTCTTATGGAGTCTTTAGGGTTATCTATATAGAGAATCATGTCATCCTCAAATAGCGACAGTTTGACCTCTTCATTTTCTATTTGGATGCCTTTTATATCTGTCTCGTCTAATTGCAATTGATAGGACCTACAATATTATATTGAATACAGTGGTGATAGTGGACAGCCTTGCCTTGTTCCTGATGTTGGAGGGAAGGTTTAGTCTTTTACCATTAAGTATAATGTTGGTTGAGGGTTTGTCCTATATGACCTTTATTATGTTAAGGTACTTTTCTTCTATACCAATTTTGTTAAGTGCTTTGATCATAAATGTATGCTGTATCTTGTTGAAGGCTTTTCTGCATCAATTGATATGATCACATGATTCTTATTTTTTAATTTTTTATGTGGCATATAACATTAATCAATTTGTGTATGTTGAACCATCTTGTGCCCCTGGGATGTAGCCCACTTTATCGTGGTGTTTAATCTTTTTAATGTGTTGCTGTATTCAGTTCATTAGTCTTATTTAGGATTTTTGCATCTGTGTTCATGAGAGATATTGATCTGTAGTTTTCTCTTTTTTGTGTTATCCTTACCAGGTTTTGGTATCAGAGTAATATTGGCCTCATAAAATGAGTTGGGAAGTATTGCCTCCTTTTCAATTTTTTGGAAAAGTTTGAGTAGAATAGGTATTAAATCTTCTTTGAATGTTTGGTAGAATTCACTGGTGAAGCCATCTGGTCCTGGACTTTTACTTTTTTAGGTTTTTCATGATTGTTTCAATTTCCATATTGCTGATTGGTCCATTTAGATTTTCCAGTTCTTGATTCAGTCTAGTAAGGTTGTATTTTTCTAAGTACTGGTCCATTTCTTTAGATTATTGAATTTGGTGTTATATACTTTTTCATAGTATTCTTGCATGATCCTTTGTATTCCTGCGATGTCTTTCATAATTTCCCCCTCTTTCATCCCTGATTTTGCTTATTTGTGTCCTTTCTCTTTTTTCTTTAGTGAGTCTAGCCAGGAGTTTGTCAAATTTATTAACCTTCCCAAAGAACCAGCTCTCTGTTGCATTTATTCTTTTCTATTTTTTTTTTATTTTCAATTTCCATTATTTCTACTCTAATTCGAATTATTTCTTTCCTTCTCCTGACTTTAGGCTTCATATGTTCTTCCTTTTCTATTTTTTTAAGATGAAGCATTAGGTTGTTTACTTGGGCTTGTTTTTGTTTTTGGAGATAGGTCTATAATGATATGAACTTTCTTCTCCTTATGACTTTTGCCATGTCCTAAAAGTTTTAATGTGTTGTACTATCATTATCATTCATTTCTATGTATCTCTTGATCTCTCATTTTATTTCTTCAGTGACCCAGTTTTTCTTCAGTAGTATGTTGTTTAATCACCATGTATTTGTGGTTCTTCCTGCTTTCTTTTTGCAGTTGATCTCTAGTTTCAAAGCATTATGATCAGAGAATATGGTTGGTATGATTTCAACCCTCTTATATTTGTTGAAGCTATCTCTGTGTCCCAGTATGTGGCCCATCATTGGGAATGTCCACGTGCACTACAAAAGAATGTATATTGAGCTGTTTTGGGATGGAAGTCTCGTTAAATATCAATTTTGTCCATTTGGTCTAATGTGTCATTTAAGGATGTTACTTCCCTATTGATTTTTTGTTTGGATAATCTGTCCCTATCCAAAAGTAGGGTATTTATGTCCCCTACTACAATAGTGTCTTAGTCTCTTTCTCCCTTTAGTTCTGGTAGTAATTGTTTTACATATTTCAGGGCTCCCTGATTGGGAGTATAGATATTAATAAGTGTTATGTCTTCTTGGTACACGATTCCCTTTATTATTATGAAGTGTCCCTCCATACCTGTCTTTACCTTTTTTATTTTGAAGTCTATTTCTTCCGATATTATTACTGCTACTCCCACTTTTCTCTGAATGCCATTTGCTTAAAATATCATTTCCACCCTTTCTCTTTGAGTCTGTATTTGTCTTTGGAACTGAGATATGTCTCCTGGAGGCAGCATATGGTTGGGTTTTGTATTTTGATCAAATTTGCAATTCTGTGCCTTTTTATTGGTGAGTTCAGTCCATTTACATTAGGGTAATTATTTAAATATGAGGTCTTCTTATACCCATTTTATCTTTTGGTTTCTGGTAGCTCGGTGTTTCCATTGCTTCCTTTAGTAGCCGTGTGTGTGTGTGTGTGTGTGTGTGTGTGTGTGTGTGTGTGTGTGTGTGTTTTGGTTGGGTTATGTGAGTTTTCCCTCTGGTGATTCCTGTTTTATGATATATACTTCAATTTTTAATTTTTGGCATGTGGTTACAATTACTAATATGTAAAGTACACACACACACAAACACACACACACGTGCACACACAGTTGTCCATTGTATTCCGCATGTGTCATTTCTCCATTCCCCTTTGCGAATTTAGATCTTTGAATCTGCCCTTTTTCAGTCATTGTTGTCTCAATTTGTCCCTATGTATGCTAAACATTCATTACTATCTTGCTATAGTAAATCTCTTCTCATTTTTTAAGTTTATACCGCCCTGTTCTTCGTAAGGGTTTGCATTCCTCTGCTTCTATGTGCCTGCTGGTCATCTTACTCCTAATTATGTAATTTTTTGTCATTTTGTTTTAGGTAAGCTGACCTCTTTCAGTATTTCCTATAATGCAGACCTCATAAGAGAGAATTCCCTCAATTTCTGTATGTCAGGAAAAGTGTTTATTTCTCCTTCAAATCTAAAGGAGAGCTTTGCTGGATACATTATTCTTGGCTGATAGTTCCTTTCACTTAATAGATTGAATATTTGATTCCACTCCTTTCTGGATTGTAAGGTTTGTGCTGAGAAGTCGGATGATAATCTATTGGGTTTTCCTTTATAGGTTACTGTTTTCTTTTCACTGGCTGCCCTGTGAATTCTTTCTTTATCATTGATTTGTGATAATTTTAATACAATATATTTTGGAGAAGTCCTTTTTATGTTGAGATAATTGGGTGTTCTGATGACTTCTTGAATTCCAAGCTTCTACTCATTCCTTAGATCTGGGAAATTCTTGTCAACTATTTGTCTGAAAATGCTTTCTAATCCCTGTTCCATTTCCTCTCCTTCAAGAATGCTCATTATTCTTATCTTTCCTCTTCTGGCAGTATCTGCTAGTTCTTGTATTTCTCTTTCATTATTTTTCATTCTCTGGTTTTCCTCTTCTTCCTTTCGATTTATTTCCAGATTTCTGTATTCGATGTCACTGATCCTTTCCTGGATTTATTTGACTCTATTTCCCAACCTTTCTATTTCATTTTTCAACTCTTGCAGTGTGTTCTTTATCTCTAGGAGGTCTATTTGGTTCTTTTTGAGAGTTTCAATCTCCTTGCTAAAGAAATCATTCTGCTCATCTAGTTGCTTTTTCAATTTCTGAAATTGTTGATATGAATCATTTTGGATCTCCCTGAGTTTTTTTCAGAAGTACTATTCTGAATTCTCTGTCATTTCAGTTGCGTATTTCTATGTCTGTAAGCTTATATTCTGGAGATTTTTCTCTTTCTTTCTGAGATGACTTGTCCCTCGGTTGTTCATGGTGTTTAATGGACTATTTCTCTGCCTGGGCATTAATGGAAGTGTATTCTGCTATTTTTTTTTTTCAAAAAAGAAGATTTATTATATAAAAGTCTCTCTTTAGCCTGTTACAAAGAAGGAGTTTTTCTTTTCTTTTCCAGTAGATGGTGTATAAACTTCTCAGAACATTGCTTTATATAAATTTTTAATAATGTCTTTTTTCTTATCGATATTCAATCACGCCCACTACCCTCAGTCTCAGTCCCTGTCAGTGTTAGCAACAATTTCAGTAGCTTTTACTCAGATTCCCCTGGGTCTCTGAAGTGTTTGGTCTTGGAGGACATGGGGGTGGGTCTCTCTGGGTTTGGGATGGGTGCTGTGGCTCAGCCTCACATTTTGCAACTGCAGCTTGTAATAATCAACTGTTGTTTCTCTCTGCCATTCCGACTTCTCTGCTTTCTGCTCTGTTGCCTGGGTTCTGCCACTGGCTGCGTGAAGCTCTTAGCTCTCCCAGGTAGGGCTGTTCAGGTAACTTGCTGTACTCTTTCTCCTCCACCTCCACTTCCTCCTTCAGGGAGCTTTGGCTGCAAGAGGCAGCTTCTTTGTTTTTCCCAGGTCTACTGCCCGACTTCTGGAGTTCTGACGTGTGGTAGGTCTTATGTGCAGATCCATGCTCAGAAGTGCTGGTGTGCAGTTTTTTCTTGAGTTTTAGATGTTCAGCTTATTGTTATTTCAATGGGAGAGGTTATAAGACATCTATCACACCGCCATGTTTCTCCTCTTATCCATCCTTGATGAAAATCAGTAACAGAAATTTTTACTGGGATTGAGGCTGCTTGATAAGACAACTGGTAAGTCCCGTAACTCTGAACTGTTTATCCTCCAGTGGACTTTGTAGCACTTATCCCTGTGAGCCAATTTTAGACCAAAGCAACATCATTGATTATACTTTTGAGGCCTGTTACTATACTACTTATCTCTAACACAGACAAATATCTGAGCACGTTCCCTCCCCACCATCCCTAAAAAGATTTCTGGCTTCACATGCATTGTGAAAGAGTAGAAAATTTAACTCTCTCTCTCTCTCTTTCCTGTGCACACATGCACTCATGTACACACACACACACACACACACACACACACACACACACACACACACACCCACCCCTACATTTTTATTCTTCCCAAATAATTAGTCTAAGGGTACTCAAGGATTTTTTTCCCAGCCTTCTTCCTTCCCTTTGGTACCCACTTTCTTCTCTCACAAAGTCTTGCTATTTTCTGAGTAGAAAACACTACTTTTGTGCAGTTCCCACCATGTAAGACAGTTCCCACCATGTAACCCATTTCTCTGCCTCATCAACTTTTCATCTCCCTTTAGATTTTACTAGAAGAAATACTTTCTTTTTTCCTGCATTTAGTTTTATAATAGCTTGCTCATGACTATAATTTAGAATTCACTTCAGTGGCTATATCATTTAAGTTTAAAGACTATGAGTAGAGGGTTCTTCTTTAGAAAGAAGGTTAGAGGGAAAGGCTGCACAAATCACTCTGAAATGTCAAGGCTGCTTTATTTTCCAGATCTATAGAAATGGGAAGGCAACATTGTCTCTAGTAGGTTGGACAATGTTCTACATATCAGAAAACATGAATTCTTTTTTCAGCATTGAAGCTGGATTATTATTTTATCTCAGTCAAGTCAGTTGATCTTTGTCTGAGCCTGTTTCTAAATCTCAATTATCCTTTCAGTTTCCTAATGTAATCTCAGAAAAATCAAGGACCCTGGTGATTTTATGCATAGAACTCTGGCTCCGAATGGCCACTTAATATATTAGATGACTGATGAGAAAAGCCATTGTGAGCAATGAAGAATGCCAATGGGCATTCACCATATGCAAATTATGACTGTACCTTATATCTCATACTCAAGGGATTGTATACTGGAATATATATGAGTAAGAGTGACATTAATATAATGATAACCCAAGCTCCGCTGCAAATTTTTGAGGAACTAATTCACAAATTTTAGTAAATTATTAGAATAGACTTCTTAAAACATTTCTCACAACTGAAAATAACATTTCCTTGTGTTTCATGAACACTAATATTAACCTACTAGACTAGAGCATGTGCTTCAGGACACTCTCAGCACATCATGTACAAATAAACAAAAGATGTGTCCCCTAATTATGGATTATCTTCAGAAGGAATAAACCTCTTGAAAGTTAAAGCTACAAACTTAACTACATAAAACATAGCAGGAAGGTGAATTGCTTTTACATTGGCACCACAGCTATCCACTTTTAATTTCATCTTCTAAAGGTCACATCAAAGTGTCAGCCCAGAGAAGAAAGAAGAACATCTATTTATGTCATTTAGCAGTAACAGGAATAGAAATTCTACTTTTAACTCCTTGGTTGAAAATAAAATTAAGTTAATCATTCAGGCCTAAGATATACAGCTTACAAATTTCTGTGGTAAAACTCCAGACACCTAGTTAATATGGTAGACTGAATTGCTATGAGAAAGACTAATCTCTTGTACTAAACCCAGAGAAATGTTGGTCAAACTAAAACAAAGACTTACATGGTTTGCCCAGCTTGAAAAACAAACCACTAAAAGAAATTCCTTGGATTTGGGAATGAAAAGTGAACTAAAATCCACAGAATGGAGTAAAAACCAAAGCTAAGTTTATCTGAGGTCTCCTAGGGATATCAGAAACAGATAGAAATGTTAAGGGTCTAAGGGCTTGAGCTGAGGGTCAGATCATAGAGCCACAGATATGTGCAAAGTGTGGAGCTAGATCTGAGATCCCAACAAAAATCTAAAAGTCCGAACAGTCTATGAAGCCTGAAAGTCTATGAAATAAGAAATGGAAAACTCTGCTCATTAGTCCAGAAAAGTAGCCAGGAAATTCACATTCTGTTCAGGTCTACGTCCATGAATGAAAGGAGATACTCAAGGGAAGTCAAAACTCTAAACTTGTACAAAGCATGGGTATGAACTCTAAATTCACACAAAACACATGTGGTATAAACCACCAAGCTAAAAAGTTAACAGAAAATCTGACTTCAAACCAGTGAAACTTGTAAGGCCTTGGTAGAGGCAAATTTAGAACCACTCTGAGGGAACACCTCCACAGTGCTTGGCACCCAAGATTCCCACTAAAAACAATTCTGGCTGTAGATAAAAACATAATAATAAAATTACAAAACTTCACAAGAAAATTAACCACCATGAATGTGCTTCCACTGACACAAATAAAAAAAAAATTACATCCAGAAAAATAGAAATAGGAAAATATAAAAGTGACATTAAAAGAGGTTTGTTGAAAATTGCCAAAGATAAAAATGAAGAATGAAGAAATAAATGTCTGGCAAAAATAAGGCATTAATGATTATCTGACGCTTTTATAAAATTCATAGCCCATCAAGGGGTTTGAGGTGGGGTGGAGATAAATAAATTGAAAGTAAAATTGCTGCTCATGATAAATTCTTAGAAAGTCTCAGTATTAGGAGAAATTAAACTACGTGGGCAAATTAAATAGATTTTATCTTTCCACACTTACTTGCGATGCTCTCACATTAGATAATTCAGTCTCTGGTTTGTTTGTTTATGTATGTATGTATCTACTTACTTATTTATTTATTTGTCATTAGCATATTTTTTGGCATTGAATATTATTTCATATTAGTTTCAAGTATACAGAATAATGGTTAGACATTTATGTAATTCATCAAGTGATCCCCCTGACTACTCTATTACATATCTGTCACTATACATAGTTATTACCATGTTATTGAATATATTCCCTGTGCTGTACTTTACATTCCCATGACAATTTCATAACTAACAATTCGTATTCATTAATCCCTTCACTTTTTTTACCCTATCCCCCGATCTGTCTCCAATTTGACAACCATCAGCTTGTTATCTGCATCTATGAGTGTGTTTCTGTTTTGTTTGTTTGCATATTTTGTTCTTTAGATTTCACATATAAGTGAGATCATATAGAATTTGTCTTTCTCTGTCTGACTTATTTCACTTAGCATACCTTCTAGGTTGTCACAAATGGTAATATTTCATTCTTTTTATGGCTAAGTAATAGTCCATTGTATGTACTCTAACTTCTTTATACAATCATCTATTGATGGGCACATAGGTTACTTACATATCTTGGCAATTGCAAATGATGCTGCAATGAACATAGGGGTGCATTTAGCTTTTCAAATTAGTGTTTTGGATTTCTTCAGATAAATGCCCAGCAGTGAAATTGCTGGGTCATATGATAGTTCTAGTTTTAATTTTTTTGAGGAAACTCCATACTGTTTTCCATAGCGGCTGCACCAATTTGCAATCTCACCAAGTGCACAAGGGTTCCCTATTCTCCACATCTTCATGAACACATATTGTTTGTTGATTTATTGATGATAGCCATTCTGACAGGTGTGAGGTGATATCTCACTGCAATTTTAGTTTGCATCTCTCCAATGATTAGTGATGTTGAGCATCTTTTCATATGTCTATTGACCATCTATTCAGGTCTTCTGCCCTTTTTTTTAATTGAATTGTTAGTTTTCTGATGTTAAGCTGCATAAGTTCTTTATAAATTTTGGATATTAACCTCTTATCGAATATATCATTGATGAATATCTTCTCCCATTCAGTAGGTTGCCTTTCTGTTTTGTTGATAGTTTCCTTTGCTGTACAAAAACTTTTTAATTAGATGTAGTCCATTCATTTATTTTTTCTTTGTTCCTCTTGCTCAAAGTCACATATCAGAAAAAAAAAATGTTACTAAGAGCAATGTCAGAGAGTTAAAACCTATGTTCTTCTAGGAGTTTTATGGTTTCAGGTCTTACATTTAAGTCTTTAATTAATTTTAATTAATTTTTAGTTTATTTTTTATATAGAAGGTGATCTAGATTCATTATTTTGCATGTTTCTGTCCAGGTTTTCTTAAAATTATGTATTGAATAGATTGCCTTTACCCCATTGTATATTCTTTCCTCCTTGTCATAGATTAATGGAACATATAGGAATGGGTTTATTCTGGGCTTTCTATTTTGCTCCATTGATCTATGTGTCTGTTTTTGTGCCAGTACTATGCTGTTTTGATGTCTACAGCCTTGAAGTATAGTTTGATATCAGGTATTGTGATACCTCCAATTTTGTGCTTTCTCAAGATTGCAGGGTCTTTTGTGTTCCCATATAAATTTTAGAACTATTTGTTCTCTTTCTGTGAAAAATGCCACCAGTACTATGATAGGGATTGCATTGAATCTATAGATTGCTTTGGGCAATATGAACATTTTAATGATGTTAATTCTTCCTATCCATGAGCACGGTATATGCTTCTATTTATTTCTATCTTCTTCAATTTCTTTCTTTAATGTCTTATAATTTTCCAAGTACAAGTCTTTTACCACTTTGGTTAAATATATTCCTAGTTTTCTGTTTTTCATTTTTTGTTTTTTGTTTTTTTGTTTTTTTTTTTTTGATGCAGTTGTAAGTGGGAATGTTTTTCTTAATTTTTCTTTCTAACAATTCATTATTGGTGTATAGATATGCAATTAATTTCTGAATATTAATTTTGTATTCTGCTACTTTACTGAATTCATTTATCAGTTATAACAGTTTTTTGGTGGAATTTTTACAGTTCTCTCTATAGTATCATGTCATCTGCAAATAAGGACATTTTTATTTCTTCCTTTCTAATTTGATTGTTTTTCATTTCTTCACTTTATCTGATTGTTGTGGCTAGGACTTCCAATGCTATGTTGAATAGAAGTGGTGAAAGTGGACATCCTTATCTTATTCCTGATCATATGGAAAATGCTTTTAGCTTTTCCCCATTGAGTGTGGTGTTAGCTGTGGGTTTGTCATAAATGGACTTTATAATGTTGAGTTATGTTCCTTCTATTCCCACCTTGCTGAGAGTTTTGATCATTAATGAATGCTGGATTTTGTCGAATGCTTCTTCTGCATCTATTGATATGATCATATAATTTTTATCCTTCATTTTGATTCTGTGGTGTATCATGTTAATTAATTTGCAGATATCGTACCAACCTTGAATCCCAGGAATAAATCTCACTTATCATGGTGTATGATCTTTTGAATGTATTACTGAATTTGGTTTCCTAATATTTTGTTAAGGGTTTTTGCATTTATATTCATCAGGAATATCGCCCTATAATTTTTATTTTGTAATGTCTTTGCCTGGCTTTGGAATCAAGATAATGGTGGCCTCATAAAATGAGGTAGGGAGATTTCTAGCCTCTTGAATTTTTTGGAATACTCTGAGAAAGATAAGTGTTAATTGTGCTTTGAATGTTTGGTAAAATTCACCTGTGAAGCCATCTGGTCCAGAACTATTTTTGTGGGGTTTGGTTTTCTGGTTTTTTTGTTTTGTTTTGTTTTGTTTTTTTGATTACTGATTTGATTTTGTTAGTAGTAATTCGTTCAAATTTTCTGTTTCTCCTTTATTCAGTCTTGGAAGATTGTATGCTTCTAAGAATTTATGCAATTCTTAAAGATTAGCAAATTTCTTGGCATATTGCTCGTAGTATTTTCTTATAATCCTTTGTCTTTCTGTGGTATCTATCGTCACTTCTTTTATTTCTGATTTTATTTGTCTGTCTGTCTCTCTCTCTCTCTCTCTCTCTGAGTCTGTTTAGTTTTATCGATTTCACTTATCTTTGCAAAGAACCAGCTCTTGATTTCATTGATCTCTGCATTATTTTGTTTAGCTTCTATTTATTTCATTTATACTCTGATTTTTCTTATTTTCTTCACTCTACTCACTTTAGGCTTTGTTTATTGTTCTTTTTCTAGTTTCTTTATGTATAACCTTAGATTGTTTATTTGAGATTGTTCTTGTTTCTTGAGGTAGGCCTGTATTGCTATGAATTTCTGTCTTAGAACCACTCTCATTGTGTTCCATAGATTTTGGGTCATTCATTGTGTTTTCATTTTCAGTAGTCTCAAGGTGTCTTTTAATTTCTTCATTGATCTCACTTTTAACCCATTCACTGTTTAGTAGCATATTATTTAGCCTCCACATATTTGTGTGTTTTTTTCAGTTTTCTTCTATGAATTGATTTCTAATTTCATACCAATGTGGTCAGAGAAGATGTTTGGTATGATTTAAATCTTATTAAATTTATTGAGAATTGTTTTGTGGCTTAACATGTGGTCTATCTTGGAAAATATTCTGTGTTTGCTTGAAAATAATGTATATTCTCAGAATTGGGGTGAAATGCTCTAAAAATATCAATTAAATTTATATGATCTAATATCATTTAAGTCTGCTATTTCCTTGTTGATTTTCTTTCTGGAAGATATATCTCTTGAGGTGCTAAAATGACCTACTATGAATGTACTACTGTGATTTTCCATGTTCAGTGCATAAATGTTTACAAGAGTTATATTTTCTTGTTGAATTGATCTCTTTATCATTATGTAATGTCCCTCTTTGTCTCTTATTATAGCCTTTCATTTAAAGT
Source organism: Pteropus alecto (assembly GCF_000325575.1). Taxonomy (NCBI): domain Eukaryota; kingdom Metazoa; phylum Chordata; class Mammalia; order Chiroptera; family Pteropodidae; genus Pteropus; species Pteropus alecto. The sequence goes on along the minus strand of NW_006429686.1, from coordinate 886,846 downwards.
CTATTTTGTCTGATATAAGTATTGCTACCCCAGCTATTTTTTGTTTCTGTGAAATACTTTTTTCCATTCCTTTACTTTCAATCTGTGCATATCTTTTGATCTGAAGTATCTCTTGTAGACAGCAGATGTATGAGTCTTGTTTTCTTATACATTCAGCTACCTTTTGTCTTTTGATTGAAACATTTAATTTATTTACATTTAAAGTCATTATTGATAGGTATGTAGTTATTGCCATTTTATTATTTATATTTATGTTTTCTTCTTCTTAAAGAAGTCCATTTAACATTTCTTATAATGCTGTATTACTGGTGATGAATTCCTTTACTTTTCCTTGACTACGAAATTTTAAATGATAGCCTTGCTGTGTAGACTAGTCTTGGTTGTGATTCCTTTATTTTCATCACTTGGAATATTCCTTCTGTCCTGCAAATTTTCTGTTGAGAAATCAGCTGACAGTCTGATGGGAGTGCTCTTGTAAGTAACTAATTGCTTTTCTCTTGTTGCTTTTAAGATTATCTCTTTGTCTTTAACCTTTGACATTTTAATAATAATGTGTCTTGATGTGGGCCTCTTTGGGTTCATCTTGTTTGGGACTCTTTGTGCTTCTTGGACTTGTATGTCTATTTCTTTTGCCAGGTTAGGGAAGTTTTCAGTCTTTATTTTTTCAAATATATTCTCAATCCCTTGTTCTATCTTTTCCTTTTGGTACACCTATGATGTCAATGTTGTTATTGTCAATGTTGTTATTCTCAATGTTGTCCCAGAGATCTCTTAAGCTATCTTCATTTTTATTAATTCTTTTATTTAATTTTTGCTCTTCCAGTTGGGTGTTTTCTTCTACCTTGTCTTCTAAATTGCTTATTCGACATTTTACTTCATCTAATCTGCTGTTGATTCTTTCTGGTGATTTCTCCATTTCAGTTATCATGTTCTTCATTTCTGACCAGTTCTTTTTAATGATTTCTATGTCTTTTTTATGCTTGCTATCTTTTTGTTGAAGTTCTCACTAAGTTCTTTAAGCATCCTTATAACCATTGTTTTGAACTCTATATCTGGTAGATTGCTTGACTCCATTTCATTTAGTTTATTTTATGGAGTTTTCTCCTGTTGTTTCATTTGTGTCATGTTTCTTTGTCTCTCCATTTTGACTACCTCTCTCTGTTTGTTTCAAAGTATTAGGTAGATCTGCTACATCTCCTAGTCTTGGTATGGTGGTCTTATATATTAGATGTCTTGTGGGGTCCATTGGCACAGTCTCCCTAATCACCTGAGCCAGATGCTTTAGGAGTGTCCCTTGTGTGGGTTTTCTATGCCCTCCTGTTGTAGTTAAGCCTTGTTTGCTGTTGGCTCATCAGTGAGTTGGATTGATCCTCAGGCTGACTGGCTGTGAGGATTGTTCATGACCACAGCATATGATCCACTGTGTGGGACTTGACCCCATAGAGCAGAATTAGCCCCAGTGGGCTCATGTGCCTGTTGAGATCACCTTTTGTTGTGCCATTTGTGGGGCTTATTGGGTGATATTCTGCTGTGGTTTGAAACAGACCACAGGGTATGCTCATTCTGGAGACTCTTAGAAGGGTATCCTGTGCAGGCCAAGTTCAGCCGCTACCTGTTACTGGTCCAGGGCTATCTGGTAGGAGCTACAAAGCAATCCACAAAAATTACTGCTGGTGCTGGACCTGGAGATGCATGAAAGAGGCCATGCTGCAAATCAAGGTCAGCTGTCACCAGTACTGGGCTTGGGGCAGCTCAGAAACAGTCTCAGGGAACCCCAAAGCCTACTATAGCCTGCCAGCTGCCTATAAGGCTCAGCCACTGAAAGAGCCTCAGGTGGTATAAGTGGTATGGGAGATGGATGGGGAAGGATCTCAGGATTCACTAGCATGTGCAAGTGGTGTTTAAAGGGTTAATGCAGGTTCAAATTTGACACCAGTTCTGAGCCTGGGACCACTCTGCAAAAAGTTCTGAATACACCAAGGACAATTGCCACCTTACTAGAGCTTATGCACCCCTGAAAGTTGTCCAAGATAGACTGCGACACAGGCCAACAGTGGCTGCTTGCAGACTGCCAAATCATTTTCTGGCTTTGGGCAATTTGTGTGGGGCAGGGTTGCAGAGAGTCAACAGCATGAGTTTAATGGTGTTCAATGAGTTAATGCTGATTTGGATTTGGCACTAGTATTGAGCCTGGGGCTGCTCTACAAAAGTCTCAGAGCTCACCAAGGGTAACCGCTGCCCTCCTGGGGTTCGCAGACCCCCAAGAGTTGTTCAAGAACTGACACATGGACTAACGGCTGCCTGCCAACTGCAAAAAGAAGCCTCTGGTTGTTTGCAAGTTGGATGAGGCAGTGTCCCAGGGAGTTACCAGGGTGCAGTGAGCTGAGCTCACCAGGCCAGTGAAAATTCAGATTTGGCCATGTGGGGGAATGGCTCAAGGCAAGAAAGATGGCATTTGTCCACTAGCTAGCATAGATCATTCAGTTATTAGGGTAATGGCTTTAGCTTTGAAAACACAATGATGACATCTCTTAGAACTTGTATAAAACATATTTACATTTGACCTTTAAATAATAATGAGGGGTGCTGACCCCCCACACTGTCAATAATCTGCATATAACTTTTGACTCACCTAAAACTCAATTATTAACAGCCTACTGTTGACCAGAAGCCTTAATGGTATCAGAAAGTGGTATCAAATCATAAAATGGTATCAATTCACACACACACACACACACACACACACACACACACACACACACACACACAATTTACTGTAGTCTTACAATAAAATGAGCTAGAGAAAATAAAATGTTATTAAAAAATTATTTCATAATGAGAAAATAAATTTACAGTATTTATTGAATAAAATATGCATATAGGTAGACCTGCACAGTTCAAGCTCATGTTGTTCAAGGAATAACTGTAATTTATTTTGTGTATTGTCCTTCACCTCTTCCTCTGTCACATCCCAAATATAAACTTCTTGAGGTCAGGGATTTTTTCTTTTTTACTTTTAACGGCTTTATTGTACTGTAGTTTACATGTCATGTAATTCATCAAGGTAATCCAGGGTGATTTTAAATGGCTTTTCAGAAGTTTATACATTTGTAAATCACCTGAGAGACAAGCCCTTAAAACCTCTGGCTTGGAAAACCAACGGGGCTTATGTCCGTAAGACCCAAAGTGCTGTAGCAAACTGAGAAATGGCTCCTAAAGGGCTCCCATACTAACTAACTTGTTCCAGGCCCAGCACAAAAGCAGCCATTTTTTAAAAAAGCCCAGGCTTTATGTAAAATAGATTCATTTGCTAATCTTAAAGTGTCAACTAAAGGGGCAGAGCCCGGCTGAAATGCTCTCTGGGGACAGATGCTGGCAGAAACTATTTTTGCTCTCTCCCTCTGTCATGGTACAGTGTGCCAGCATTTCCCAGAGAGGAGATTTTATACCCATCTGATGCCATTATATTTATGTTAGGTGCCCTGATTTTTGCAGCCATTACCCAGGGGATGCCCCTTGATTATATGGCTCTGGATACCAGGGTGACTTTCGTTTCTGGGTCCCATGGAACAGCGACAATTAGAGAGACAGTTATTGTCTGAATACAACCTCCAGGGTACTATACAGATAGGAGACTGAAACACATTCCCAGTCTTTCTGTTAAAGAGACCTATTTGCTTGTCCTAGAGCTTTGCCCTGAGGGGCAGGCTTTAGGTTTGGCACATTTCTAGAGTCCCACAAAGAAGCTCTCAGGAATCATAGGCGCCTAGACACCAGGTTTGTGCTATCTCTACAGCTGGCTGATGTTTTCCAGAGGAATTTATATATGTATCTGGAGCCCCAATCTTTCAACTCTTACCCAGGGGACACTTCCATATAACCTGACTCTGGTGGCAGGTAGGACATGACATATGCTTGCAGTCTCACAGATACATATATACATATAATAGCCTGGGGGTTTGGCTTTCAATCAGCTTGAATCTAGGTGCTGACTGAGATAGTTCCCTTTGAGACAGTAACAGGGCTTGATACTTCTGTAACTACTGGGAAGTATTAAAAACATAATTGGATACTCAGATAATCACAAATATTTGCAAGACAACCAAGAGGTAGAACATTGTTAAAAGATAAGTTTCATCTCCTGCACAAAACTGCTCCTTCAAAACTGGGTGAGATAGATGTTTCATCCCATATATAGAAAACAACACAGAGTCAAGCAAAATAAAGACACAAAATAATATGTTCCAAACAAAAGTACAAGTGAAAACCTCGTTGTGGGATGGGGGGAACCCTTAATGAAATAGAGATAGGTAATATACCTGATAAAGAATTCAAAGTAATAGTCATAAAGATGCTCACCAAACTTGGGAGAAGAATGAGTGAACACAGTGAGAACATCAACAAAAAAGTATAAAATATAAGAAAGCAGCAAATACAAGTCATAGACCTGAAGAATATAGAAATTGAACTAAAAAAATACATCATAGTGTTTCAACAGCTGATTAGATGAAGCAGAAGAAAGGATCAGTAAACTTGAATACAGGGTTGTGGAACTCAACCAATCAGAGAAGCAAAAAAGAACAAAATAATGAAAAAGCTGAAAATAGCTCAAGGGACTTATGGCATAACATCAAACGTACTATATTTATATTATAGGGATCACAGAAAGACAAGTGAGGTAGAAAGGGACAGAAAATTTAAAGAAATAATGGTGGAAAACCCCCTAACCTGGGGAAAGAAACAGAAACCCAAATACAGGAAGCCTACAGACTTCCAAATAAGGTAAACCTAAAGTACCACACCAAGACACGTTATAACTAAAATACCAGAAGTTAAAAACAAGAAGATAATCTTAAAAGCAACAAAAGAAAAACAACTTTTTATGCAAAAGAGAACTCTCAGAAGAAAATCAGGAGATATTATAGCAAAAAGTTTGTAGGCCAAAAGGCAGTGGCATGGTATATTGAGTGCTGAAAGAAAATAAATTCTAACCAAGAATATTCTATCAGGTAAAGTTATTTAGAACTGAAGGAGAAAGTTTTCCAGAAAAACAAAAGCTGAAGGAGTTCATCACCATTAAACCAGCCTTACGAGAAATTTTAAAGGGACAACTTTAAGCTAAAAAGAAAGGGTATTAATTAGTAACAAGAAAACATATGAAAGTATAAATCTCACTGATAAAGGTAGATATATAGTAAAGGTAGTGGATTAGTCACTTACAAAGCTAGTATGAAACTTAAGATAAATTTGTAACAATAACTATAACTACAAAAATTAATTCTGGAATACATGGCATAAAAAGATGTAAAATGTGACATCACAAACATAAAATGTGGGGGATAATAAAATGTAGAACTTTAGAATTCATTCAAACATAAGTTGTTCTTGATTTAAAATACAATGCTATAAATATTAAGTTATATGTAAGTCTCATCATAACCACAAAGCAAAAACCTATAGTAAATACAGAAAAGAGAGAGAAAGGAATCTGAGCATACCACTAAAGAAAATTATCAAACCACAAAGGAAGAGTGCAACAGAAGAACAGAACAGAGAATTACAGAACTAGAAAACAATTTAAAATATGGCAATAAGTGTAAAACTATCAATAATTACTTTAAATGCAAATGTACTCAATTTTCCAATCAAAAGACTGAGTGGCTGAATGAATTTTTAAAATACTTATTTATATGTTGCCTGCAAGAGACTCACTTCAGATGTAAGAAAATACACAGACTGAAAGTACAGGAATTGAAAGAGATTCCATGCAAATGGAAAGCAAAATAAAACTAGGGTAGCTATACTGATAGCAGAGAAACAGACCTTAAAACAAAGACTCTAATGAGAGACAAAAAAGGGCATTAAATAAAGGGGTCGATCTGATAAGAGTATATAATATTTGTAAATATTTATGCACCCAACATAGGAGTATCAAAAATATAAAGCAAATAGTAACAGACTGAAAAGGAGAAATTGACAACAATACAACAATAGTAGGGGATTTTTTTTAAATTATTAGTTTCAGATATATAGTACATTGGTTAGACATTTATATAGTGTATGAGGTGATTCCCCTGATTACCCTATCCTCTATGTGGCTTTAGACATAGCTATTACTATATTATTGACTATATTCCCTATATTAATGCCACACTCACATCAATAGATTGATCTTCTAGACAGAAAACCAGTAAGGAACATCAGTTTTAAACAACATGTTAGAGAAAATGGACTTAACTAATACCTATAGAACTTTCCATCCAAAAGAAGAATGCACTCTTCTCAAGTGCACAGTGAACATTCTCTAGGATAGATGGTATCTAGGCCACAAAACTAATATTAATAAATTTAAGAAGATTAAAATCATAACAGGCATCTTTTCCAACTATAATCACATGACACTATAAATCAATTTTGAGAAGAAAACTGGAGAATTCACACATATGATGAGATTAAACAACATGTTACTGAGCAATAGATGGATCCAACAAAAAAATCAGGAGGAAATTTTAAAAAATACCTTGAGACAAATAAAAATGGAAATACAGCATACCAAAATTTATGATATGAAGCAAAAGTAGTTATAGGAAGGAAGTTCATAGTGATAAACACCTACCTCAAAAAAAAAAAAAAAAAAACAAAATAAGAAATTTCTCAAAAAAAAGATGTAAATCTAACTTTACACCTCAAGGAACTAGAAATAGAAAAATTAAAGCCCAAAGTGAGTAAAAGGAAGGAAATAACAAGTATCAGAGTGGAAATAAATGAAATAGAGAATAAGGAACGATAGAAAAGATCAATGAAATTAAAAGCTGGTTCTTTGAAAAAATAAAAGAGAATTGACAAACTGTTAGACTCACGAATAAGAAAAAGAGAGATCAAATAATTAAAATCAGAAATGAAAGAGGAGACATTACAACTGATACCAAAGGAATACAAAGGATCATAAGAGATGTAGCAGAGATTATCTCTTTCACATATTGATGATGAACATTTAGCTGTTTCCAGTTTGGGGCTATTAAAAATAAAGCTGCTATGAACATTCACATACAAGTTTTTCTATGGACATATGTTTTGTTGACTTCTAGACCTTAAGAAAGTGATAGAGAAAATATTAGTAATGCAAATTGAACCCAAAAGGGAGTCATGTCTAAAGCCATTACCTGTGAAAAACACACTGAGAAACTCACAAAGTTCTTTTTATTCTGATAGTCTTTAACCTACTCTACTGTCCCATTTAGATACAAATGTGAGATGGTCATCTCTACTAGCAGGATGGATTTTAAGTAACATGTAAATGACTTTGAAAATGTCTACAGGCAAAACAATACAGCAGCAAGCATGCAAATTGTAGATAGGAGTTTTTACATGCACATAACTCAGATTTTAGAAATTCCTGGATAGATTCTAGTTCAGGTTATTTGCCCAATCAATACACAGATCCCTCTCACGCCTTTTGGTAGAGTAGGTACCCACTCCTAGGCACACATTGAGGCTCACTATCTGGCACAAGAGCTGATCATTTTGGGACACTCCTCAGAGTATTGTGTATGATGGTTGGACAGTTTTCCTGCTTTGGTTGTTGACAAAAGGCTTCAGGATATTTATTCAGCATTTGTAGAAACTAGGCTGCTGAAATATCTCTCTCTTGCATTTATTTAACAAGAACCTGTCTGATGGGAGAGTAAAAACATTCCCTGGAGAAATTGCAGTAATAGTCAGTACTCATGTGCAGTGCCAAGGATAGGGCAGATATTGTCATTTTTAATAGACCACCTTGAGGAGGCCTCTTGTTGCACATTGCTGTAATTGTCTTTCTACGGTAAAATCAAACCAGGCCTGAACACTAACATTCTAGGAATCACTGAAAGGTATTTTATCGATATATTCTTTCAACATAGCCCAAAGGAATGACAACCAGAATTTATATGTATAAATGTATATACTGGTAGTTTTAGCAAATGTGATTCCTTGTAATAATGTTTTTCAGTCTCTGGATTTTCTGTCATGTAGTCTGACATTCTTTAATGCCTTCAATTTCAGAAATGATGA
>NW_006429686.1:874373-878769 GCF_000325575.1 Pteropus alecto | reverse complement strand
CCTGTTATTACATATATGAGAAATCAGTTTACAGAAATTTAGGTAATCTGCTCAGGACCAAATAGTCTGTTTGTTTGTTTGTTTGTTTGTTTGTTTCATGATAGGTCTAAAACTAGGATCCAAGTCTCCTCTTAGTCCAGTGCACTCTCCACTATACAAGGCTGCCTTTCAGTTTTACACAAGCTTATATCACAGAGCACATGTTCAAAGCAACAATGAATAACCTCGTTTCAGATTTGTATTAAATATATAAACCAGACTTTTGACATCAAAGGTTTTGACAATAATTAAATAATCCCCAAAGCCCACAACATGTCATTTTTCTGAGATATAAATTTTTACTACAATATGATCAATATTTGACAACAAATCACTTATTATGGTTAAGTTCAGCCTATCACCAGCATCCACACGTCTGTGAGGTTTTCCACTTTGCATTTTTTTTTGAGTTAAGATAATTCTTTTTTTTTTTTCCACTTTGTATTTTGTAGACCCTAACTTCCATTCAAATCGCTTCTGTGTGAAAATAGTCCTCAAAGAAAGCCACGTGCTGGTTATAGTGAGGAAACAGAATGTAATGATTCTTAGAATATGGAAGTTTTTAATCAATTTAAGAATGGAATTTTTAAAATGTCTGCAGCTCAGAGCAATTATGAGAACACGTCTACCATGTACTCTACAAGGGAAAGTTGTTTTTTTAGTGCTCCAATCAGGACAAAAAATGTGTGTTATACAGAAAATGATATGCTGTATTACAATTTATGAATTGGGGAATTCTTATGTCAGAAATGTCAAGATTGTGCTCTTACTGATTTTTCTTTTACTGATCTACTTTGCAAGAAGAAAATAAAATCAATGCCAGCAAAATAATTGATTATATGTTTGATAATAAATTACAGTTAAGAAGAGTTTTTAGCTGTAATCATGAAGATGAATAATCAAAAAGTGCTTAGGTCTTGCCTACAATTATTTAAGTACTGTGGGGAACACAAATAATATAGAAAATATGGTTAGACTGAGTTTTCATTGCATGTAAATTTTATAGATGTTTTTCTAATTAAAAGATTTGCCTTTCATTTGTATTATCCATTTTTTTTTCAGACTAGACGATCATCAGAATAAACAATTTTCCTCTTGCAACCTTAATAATAGTAGATAGTCTAGCATATGTTTTCTCACCAATAAAAAATTAACTTACACTTTTGATTAATGTTCACTTCAAAAGCAATTCCAAGTAAGCAGTAATAAATACTCTCAACAAAGAAAAATAAAAGGAGATGCTTTCTATTAATTCTTTTATACTAGTTCCTAGGAGGGAGGCAGTAAAAATAAGCAATTACTTTCTCATTTTTGGTAAATCTTGAATTTTAAAATTTCCCAGGAGCCCTTTTAACATTTAAGTTTTTTCTTATGTACAGTGATAAGATGATTGGAAGATGAGTCGAAAATGGGTCACCTCTGAGTTTTCTTCTGTATTTTAAATGGTTCTTTTCTGTCCCCCAGTGAAAACCAGGAGCTATTTACTCATTTCTTTTTCTCTGTCATTCTCAGGAAAGCCTCTGAACATCCCTTGCAAAGCATTCTTTGGATTCAGTGGAGAATCTGGACCAATGATCTACTGGATGAAAGGGGAGAAATTTATTGAAGAACTGGCAGGCCACATTAGAGAAGGTGAAATAAGGTACAGATCTTGAATTGCTTATTTTTATTTGCTGTCTTTGCAGTAAAGCAATGGTACATCCTAGAAGAGCTTCTGCCAGGAATTTTAATTGCAACTCCAAATAATTCCATTTTGTAAAAGCTGATCTGGTGGAGAGAGTGAGGTTGGCTACCTTAAGAAATGAAAATGTGTAATCCTCCAATATAAGTAGGTTTTCTCAGGTTCTAAGTATATGCATGGAATGTAATGACACCCTCAAAGCTGTCCAAGCAAATATCTTTGAGTCCCCAAAGTTTAGGTCACTGTTACACCATCCAGTCATAGCAAAGATTCAAACTTTGTAGGTGACTCTTCAGACAACTGGGCAAATGCTCATGTACTCTCTAGGAACAGACAACATTCCTATGTCATAGGTGTAAAGTTACAGTGGCAGTACTCACCAAAATAACAGTTGACTTTTGTTGAATGCTGTTTATTTTTTCTAATACTCACTGTTCATACTGAAAATGAATGATCTTTCAGGTTAGCATTTCCTTGGACCTCTTTTCATTCTCTCGTTACACAAATACCTCCCTATACAGAGGTATATAGACATCTATTTTATTGGTTTTCTAATCCTATTAAGTATGATGTCATTTGTACAAATAAGGGATAGGTAATTTTTCCTATCTCATTCAGTCTGTGGAGTTGCCCTTTGATATAAAAGATGGTGACATGTAATGTACATTCCTCATCCCAATAAGAATTAGGACTCTTCCTCTTCTATTCTCATTAAGAGTCATGTAGTGGAAATCAATCCAATATTTCAGTGCAACTAATGTCAAAATTATTTATTATGATTAAATGTAATTTATAATAACTACAATGGCAGTTTCTCTTCATGTGTCCACCCAATAACTCTACTCTAGGAGTTCATAACATTGAGAGTTCATGAACCTCTAAAAGCCTATACAAAATATTGACTACATGAGCATGTTTCTAGAAAAAAAGTTACATGAAATGGTGCCTGACATCTTTAGTCGTTAGGGAAATGGAAATCAAAACCCTGTGATAACACTTCTTACTCACCAGGATGGCTATCATCAATGAGTCAGATTATAACAAGTGTTGGCAAGGATGTAGAGAAATTGAAACCCTCATACACTACCGGTGGGAGAGCAAAATGGTGCAGCCAGTTTGGATAAAAGTCTGGCAGTTGCTCAAATAGTTAAACATAGAGTTATTAGGAATTCTCCTCCTAGATATATTACACAATTAAATCAAAACATACAACCGCACAAAAACTTGTACACAGATGTTCAAAGAAGCATTATTTAAAATAGATAAAAGATGGAAATAACCTAAATGTCCATCAGCTGAGGAATGGATAAATAAAATGTGGCATATTTATACAGTGGAATATTATTCAGCCATAAAAGAATAAATAAAGTACTGATACAAACTACAACATGGATGAACCTTGAAAATATTCTCAGTTAAAGAAGCCAGTAACAAAAGATAACATATTCTGTGATGACATTCATATGAAATGTCCAGAATAGGCAAATCTATAAAAACAGAAAGTATATTAGTGGTTTCTTAGGGCTTGAAAAATGGGAGGCAGCAGTAGATACCTAAAATGGTGTGTGTGTGTGTGTGTGTGTGTGTGTGTGTGTGTGTGTGTGTGTGTGTGTGTGTGTTTGGTGTGGTGGATACAATATAGCATAAGATGCACTACTTAAAAAGTGCACAATTCAGTGATATTTAGTACATTCACAATGTTGTGCAATCACCACTACTATCTAGTTCCAGGAAATTTTCATCACCCCAGAAGGAAACGCTATACCCATTCAGCAGTCTGGGGCTTCTTTTTGCAGTGATGAAAATGTTACAAAATCAACTGTGGTGATGGTTGCATGTATTTGTGAATATAGTAAAATCAGATAATTATACATTTTCAATGGATGCATTGTATGGTATGTAAATTATATCTCAATAAAGGTGTTTAAAAAAACTTCTGATTGATTGCTTGGCACAGAACAGATGTTCAAAAAAATAATCAATATACTCTTTACAAATAGTTCTTAACTATTAATTCCCATTTAAACTTTAAGTTTCTTAATTCATAGCAATTTATCAGCCAATTTTATGTTAGGGTTTATGAAATCAATGCAACTGAATTTCTTTTAAATTATTTTAGAAGATACATGTTTATAATTATTCTCAATGTATCTTCTTGTAAAAGACTTTAAGGTTCATTTTCATTTTTCAAAGATAGAAACTGGTACCCAAAAGGCAAGTGGTAGATACAATGGTACATAGCAGCAAAATTTCTACTGCAAAAAAGTTCAGAGCTGTTTCATGATCAAGGATAGTAGCTATATGAGCCTCAGAAAATTATCTCCCTTTTCCTGTAAATGGCTGACAATTTGTCAAAATAAACAGCTTTATTGAGATATAACTGACAAACAATAAACAGCACACAATTTAAAGTGTGCAATCTGTAAGGATTGATTGATTTATGTATACACCTATGAAACCATCACCATAATCAAGTTAATGAATATATCAATCACCTACAAGTTTCCTCATGCTTCTTTATAATCTCACCCTCCTGCCCCTTTCACAACACCACTGATATTACTGTCACTATAAATCAATTTGTATTTTATAAAGGTTTATGTAAATGGAATTATGTAAGATATACTCTTTTGTCTGCATTGTTTCAATTAACACAATTATTTTAAGATTAACCTA
>NW_006429686.1:860235-874355 GCF_000325575.1 Pteropus alecto | reverse complement strand
ATATATATATCTCAGTAGTTCATCCTTTTTTACTACTAAGTAGTATTCTATTATATGAATAGAGACAAAGAGACAACTTGGTTATTCATTCATTGGATTGATTCCATCCAATCAGAACTGTACAATTTGGACACCTCATTTACATAAAAAGAACCTAATTGGGAACCTGGGCAGAAACTTTCACTATGAAAGACAGCCTCCTCTTTGTCTTGATGGGACACAATTTAAGTTGCTACCTGGATCTGTGTCTCCTGGGCTGCAGCTCCTTTTTCTCAAATAAGTGCTTATTATTTTTTATTAAAGTCTAAAATTAAATTTAGTTTACACACATAAGTTGCTATGAACATTTATGTATGCATCTTTGTATATGTTTCCTTTTTTCTGTGGTAACAAGCTAGACATGGAGAGGCTGAATTATATAACAGGTATACATTTAACTTTTTTAGTTCTTTTTTTAATACAAATTTTATTGTTTAGAATAATTTCAGATTTACTGAAAAACTGTGAAGACAGTGTCTTAGTTGGCTCGGGCTGCTATAACAAAAATTCGATAATCTAAGTGGCTTAAACAACACATATTTATTTCTCATGTTCTAGAGATTGGGAAGTCTAAGATCAAAGCACCAGCAGATTCAGTGTCTGATAAGGGCCCACATCTTTGTTCATAGATAGCTGTCTTCTCACTGTGCCCTCACATGTCCTCACATTGCAGAAAAGGCAGAGCTCTTTGGAATCTCTTTTACAAGAGCACTAATTCCATTCATTATGCTCCACTCTCATGACCTAATCACCCAAAGCCCCACTCTCTAATGCCATCACATTAGGAGTTAGAATTTCAACATATGTATTGGAGGAGGGACAAACATTCAGTTCATAGCAGATAGTATAGAGTGTCCTACATACCCCATACCCAACGTTCCATTTTGTTAATATCTAAAGTTGCTATAGTACAATTGTTACAATTAATGAAACAAAATTGATATATTATTACTAACTAAAATCCATACTTTATTCAGATTCCTTTAGTTTTTACCCATCGTCCTTTTTCTTCTCGGAGATTATTTAACTTCCTAAGTATCTGACAAACTGTGTTCCAAAGTGGTATACCATTTAGAAAACAAAAGTTAGGCAGTGCTGCTACTCTGTAGCAGAAATTGATTAACATGTGACAAAACATATGTATGTGAAACAGTTCACTCTAGTTCAAGCTACTATATTAGGAGCCAAATGAGTCAACCAGATAGTAAGTGCTACAAAATGTCATTGTTTATTTGATTTTGTTGCATCTTCTTTCTTTGCCCTACCAATAAAAGAAGATACATACCTATATTTAATTAAAGAAGATACATACCTATATTTGCAGAGGAGGAAAGTAACCTGAAATTTGCCTTGAAAAATTCACAAAACCCAACTAGTTAATTATAGACACCTTCAGAGAAGTGCAAACTAAGAGGCAAGAATTCCCAGCAAAGATAAAACACACAGTTGGGCATTTTGTAATATTAATTGTGTGTTCTGTGGTAAATTTGGTAGCTCATGTGAGTGAGAGAATTTCTTCAGGCTATGGCCATTTATGCTAACACAGAAGTAATTACTAGATTTTGTCTTCTAGCCTCAAAAGTCAATGTTCTTGAAATTACATGATTTTTACACAGCTTTACAGATTGGAACAAGTCCAGTAGTCTTACTGGAAAAAAATGCTAATCATACCATTAGTTCAACCAAGAGAAGTTCTGCATTCTTTCTTAGCCCACACATTTTCTTCAAATAGAACAGTTCTGATGGCAGAATGCTGAAGATGTTATGAGGAGGATTTCTCTCAAAAACATTTCTGGAAACAAAATTTCCTTCTGGATGCATGGCTCTTCCTCGGGGTATTGTATTTGCTTCATATTTTAATTGAATCATAACTCTTGTTTTGTTTACCCATGTCAGAAGTGCACTGCCCAGTAGATCTAAGAAGTAGGGATATAAATAGTTCTCAATCAGTTGGCTTTTGGAGAAGCTGCCACAGAGGCATTAGATCTGGCAGAAGGACTGGCCACACTGCCTAGGTTCTCTGTTTTCTGGGCAGCAGCTTGATCCTAGAAGTATGTGTCACAACTTTTTCACTCTTGATATTGCCCCAGAGGAAGAGTTCTTTGAAAAAAATCTACATAGAGAAAGAGCTTGAATATTTACCAAAAGTTTGATAAAATGATGTCACTTGGACTACAGCAAGTACAACCTCTGTATTCAGCAGTTCACCTGAAGCTTGGCTGACATATTTGATCAAATCCTGACTAGGGTTTGGGAATACTCATTTGTTTGCTCTCTGAATTGCTTTAACCACCTTGGTTCCTTGCCATCTCCCAACTTGCATCTTATTGCCAAAGCCCTCAGGCTCTACTCTTGGCAAATTCTCCTTTATTTCCTTTTAGGCAGAATTGTTGTAGCTCTCTTAAGTCTCTGATGTTGTTAAGAGACTGAGCCCTAAGGAAATCTGAACCCAAATGTAGTACCTACTCACAGCTGCTAGCCCATCTCATACAATTTCATCACAGTGTTTCCTCTGACCCTAGAAGATGTCATCTGTAGGGATGTTAAGGGAATTTTGTGTGTACAGTAGCCTAAGCTATGATTGTGCAAGTTTGGTTATTTTTATCTATAATTTTAAAGTCATTACAGCAAACTGCTCTTTATAAGGTCTACCTTGTCTATTCAGAGAAGTCAAACAATTATTTGGAAGAGACCCAGCAGAAACCATCATTAGGGGAGAACTTCCTAATTTCTGACCCTCCATTAAAACTTAATGGCAACATCTTGCAAAATGGGATAAAAGAGTTCATGAAAGTGATAGCCTTTGATTATAAGCATTATAGAAAAGCCAACCCAGTCACACACCTTTACAGAACTTTCTCTTAATTAATCTTACCAGAAGCTTGAAAATTAAAAATACATAATTTGCTAGTGAGTATTCCACAGTGCTGATAAAGAATGCTAGAGAAATTGAACCAGTTCTATTAAACAAGAAATAGTAATCTTTAAGCTTGCCTGCAGGGTTATGAACTTCATCTGATTGTGGAAGGAAACTGCATAAATTTCAATGCAATTGCTTTGCCCCAATGGAGAGTAACTTTCAGATTATAAATCTCACTTTTCAAATCTCCTTATCAATATATAATGTTTTTTTTTTCTTAAACAATATCATAAAACAACTTACCAAGTATTTTATAATTCTTGACCTGAAAAACATATTAAATTTATCTTAAGATTTTTCAGACAAACTTCTTAAAATGCAAATAATTTCATTTATTTTCAATTCCTGAAAAGCCACAAGTTGAATATGGGCTTTGTTTTTTGTTTTGGCTTCTTAATTCCTGTTTCCATCACTTTGTGCCCTTTTGTTTCCATCCCTTTAACTTGACACCCTCTCCTTGAATGAATGAAATGCTCTTAACAAAGAAGGGAATATGATATAGATATGAAAAATTTTATTTTTGAAATAAGATGAGTCAATCTTAAAGAACCCAAATAACTTTTTAATAACTCCTCAATTAAAAAAAAATATTTGAAGCTATGAATATGTAGTTTGTTCCCAAAGCATAGAGGAAACAACTGAAGTTCCAGGTAGCCTGAAGCAAAATGATAAGCTCTGTTTTGGCAACTTCCCACCACACATTTTTTAGTTCTTTAAAGCACCCACCTGCTTTGACCTTCCCCAAATTGAGCGCGCACGCGCGCGCGCGTGCGCGCGCACACACACACACACACACACACACACACACACACACACGTGTCTTCTTTTCCCCACTCTCAAATCCTCCCACTGGAAAAAGAAAAACTGATCAATCATTTTGCCTTTGATTTAAATAAGTTTCAAGCCTTATCATACTTATTTGTGAATGTGGATTTGTAGGTCATAAGAAGGCTTCATTGAAAAGTAAACTTTATAAGCAGAATAGATTTATCTAGGGACAGTGTTAATTGCCATGTATCTGAAGGACAATTTTTGGAGAAGTGGTGACTCTAATACTCACAGTTCCACTTCCACATTGGGTCTTAACCTTGACCTACGCATAAACTATTTAAAACCTACCTAACATATATTTGTTATCTCTTTTCATTTATTGAAAAGACTCTAGATGACCAATCTCAAATGTGGTCCCTGATATAAGCTGCTCTAGACTGGAATTTATAGTAAGTAAATAATAATAATTTCTTTTCATGTTTTTATACTACACAGTAGATTGCAAAGATATTTGTGCATCCTAAATTACATTGAGATTTTCATGATAGCCATCTGAGATAAATAGTATCAGATTATTTTACATATTTAAAAAAAAACTGAGGTTTAGAGACAGAGAAAGAGCTGTCCTTGTGCAGTTAGTTCAGAGTTGCAGAAAAGCTAGATTAAATTCATCAAAATACAACTAGCAATGATCATCAATTTCTGAAAATGTTTTATTATACTCCATACATGGGAGGTAAAGAATCAAAATAAGCCTGGGACTGAAAAAATGGAAATTAGTTTGGACTGAGAATAAGTAGCCTTGCCTGGGAGAACAGACAGGTAAAACCAGCTATAAAGTTAGTAGAAAACACTGTTTCTCCCAAGATTATAGCATTTGTAAAAAGCCATAATGACCCTGCCTCCTTTGAGTGACTACTGCTTTCTTTCTAGTGACACTGCATACCTACTTTGCTATTTTCATACATTGCTGGGAATTCTTAATTGCTGAGCCACCCTCTGCTCACAACAGTACCCAACCCATAGTCAATCCTCCTTCCAATCCCGCCTTAAAAATTCCAACCAATTTGGAATTTATCAAGGCTTACTAGACTTTCCTCAGAATTTTTCAGTGGAAAACCAAACAGTGCAAAAGATGCTTTCGTCCTTCAATCAAGGAACAATCCATAGTGTCTCTGGAGTGTCCCATCTTCAATACATTCAGGCAAGAAATCTGATTTTGTCAGACTACAGGTTTGATCCTGGTCTTTGACTATTAGGTTTTAATAGGCATAAGAAAAAAGCAAATGACACAGAAGAGAAGAGAAGAGAAGAGAAGAGAAGAGAAGAGAAGAGAAGAGAAGAGAAGAGAAGAGAAGAGAAGAGAAGAGAAGAGAAGAGAAGAGAAGAGAAGAGAAAAAAGGATTGTTTAAGAATTTTTTAAAACATATATCTCCTGTTACTGATATTCTCAATCATCATTCCTAGACAATGATTACTCATACTCAGAATAATGACCCAGAGACTGTGCAAGATACCTAGACATCAAAGAAGGACCCAATTTATTTTAGAACCAATTAAAATGAATGGAAATTGGAATTAGACATTTTATTTTATGTGAGAGGTAACCAAATCTCTTTCCTTTATTTAATGCTGAATTTAATTTTTTCAGCTTTATTGAGCTGTGATTCACAAATAAAAGTTGCATATATTTATGGGAGACAACGTGATGTTTGGTATATATATGTCAAATCATTGTAAAATGATTACCACAATCACGCTAATTAACACGTCCATCACCACATGTAGTTACCATTTTTTGTGTGCGGATGTTGAGAACATTTGAGATTTACTCTCCTAGCAAATTTAAAGTATGAAGTATAATATCATTAACTATAGTTACCATGCTGTATATTAGGTCTTCAGAACTTATTCATCTTATAACTGAAAGTTTGTACCCTTTGACCACCATCTCCCTATTTTTTCCACCTTCCAGCTCCTGGTAACCATCATTCTACTCTCTGTTACTATGAGTTTGGCTTTTCTTAGATCCTATATATAAGTGATATCATACAGTATTTTCCATTATCTAACTTATTTCACTTAGCACAATATTCTCCAGGGTCCCCTATGTTGTTGCAAATGACAAGATGTCCTTCTCTTGTAAGGCTGAATAATAAATATTCCATTGTATACATAAACTACATTTTCTTTATCCATTCATCTGGTCATTCATTTAAGTCATTTCTTGGCTATTATGAATAATGCTAAAATGAACATGAGAGTGCAAATATCTATTCAAAATCTTGATTTTATTTCCTTTAGATATATACCCAGAAGTGGGATTGCTGGATAATATGGTCATTTTATTTTTAATTTTTTGAGAAACCTCCACACTGTTTTCCACAGTAGCTGTACCAATTTACATTCCCACCTACAGTGTAGAGTATTTCCTTTTCTCCACATCCTGGCCAACAATTCTTAACTTTTTGTTTGTTTGTTTCTGACAAGCCATTCTAACAGGTGTGAGATGATATCTCATGTGGTTTTTACTTTCATATCCCAGAGGATAGTGCAGTTGAGCACCTTTTCATATAGCTGTTGGCCATTTGTATGTCTTCTTTGAAGAAATGTCTATTCAGACCCCTTACTCATTTTTAAATTGGGTTACTTGTTTAGTTTAGTTTAGTATTTGTTTTGAGTGGTAAGAGTTCTGTATATATTTTGGATATTAACCTTGTATCAGATATATGGTTTGCAAATATTCTCTCCCATTCCGTAGGTTACCTTTTCACTCTATTTTTTAATTGATATATAATTAACATACATTATAATAGTTTCAGATGTATAACATAATGATTAATATTTCTATATATTGTGAAATGGTCATCGCAGTAGGTCTAGTTAACATCCCTCACCAAACATAGCTACAGATTTTTTTCTTGTGTGAGAACTTTTAAGATTTACTCTCTTAGAAGCTTTCAAATATGCAATACAGTATTATTAACTATAGTCACCATACTGTACATTACATCCCCATGATTTATTGACTCCCTTTACCTATTTTGCCTATCTCTCACCCCCGCCTCTATCAAACACCAATTTATTCTCTGTATCTATGAGTTTGTTTTTTGTTTGCTTGTTTCTTTGTTTAGATTTTACATATAAGTGAAAGCATATGATATTTATCTTTCTCTGTTTGACTTTACAAATTTTTAAGTTTGATGCCATTTTACTTGTCTTTTTTCTTGCTTTTGTTGACTGTGCTTTTGGTATCATATGCAAACTATATATATATAATTGTCCAGACCAATGTCGAGAAGATTTTCTGTTTTCTTCTGGGCTAGAATTGAATATTTCCCTTCCCTCAGGTAGGCTAGGTTTGGTAAAACCCAAGTCTTTTAGGCTCTGGTAAAAGAGTTTTCCTTAAGGGCAGGCCTTTGTTAAGTAGAACAGAGTGTGCTGGGATCATTTCATGTTAGTTACTTTTCCTCTTCCCTTGCCAGAAGCATAAGAGAATCTTTCTCTGATATTCACCCGAAGGCACAGGGAGCAAAACCGAGAAAAGTGTGGGGCATCTTTAAGATTAGATCCCATGGAGCTTTTAACTCTCAAGTTAGTCTACACTGGGTCTGCATTGACTCATCGATTGCAATTTAAGTGTTTCTACTGGTACTGGCTACTGCTCCTAGGTTTTTGCTCCAGCACAGTGTGATTCTCAGTACTTCCTTCTGTATCAAGTTTCGGGAACAGGAGTTTGTTCCCTGTGACCTCAATTGTCTGATGGATCTAAGAAGAGTTGATTTTTCATTTTGTTCAGTTTTTTACTTGTTGTAAGGATGAGCGACAACTTCCAAACCTTTTCTAGTGTTACTCTTAATAATAAATAGGTCTTAACTAAATAAAACTTTTGAAGGTAGTGATTTGTCACCTGAATTTATTATGTTTTTAATTTGCTAGTGTTCACTTTCACATATAACTTGCCTTCAATGTTAATCCTTGGAATTAGGTATTTCTGAAGTCATTTGAAGCATATTCCAGATCCCCTCATTTGTATCCTCCACTCCAAAACCAGTCTCTTTAGTATCTCTCTTTCATACATGCTGTAAAACCTGCTTCTATCTTCCCTCCTAGAAAACTCTCCCTTTTTCATTTTGTTTAGGTAGAGTCTTGTCATATCTTTCCCAGCTAATTTAGCCAAAAATTCTCTCCTTTTTTTGAAATCTCATTGCAATAATGAGTATATCACTCTGCTTTACTTCATTTTGTCTATAATTATTTTCAACTCTGTAGATCCTGTCTCCTTGTTAAGTTTTAATGCTTACTGGGAGCAGGGATCTGGTCTTTTAATGTTTATGTTTCTCTTATACCAAATATCTAGCCCAGAACTAGGCACTTATGAGAGGATTGACAAAGAATCATTGATATATTGTTATATGTCAGTATTTGCTAGGAAATTGTAACTGCCCTTCAGAGCGATGTGTAGACATAAACAACAACTTGCTCTTTAACTCCAAAATTACAAGCCACCTCTAGATTTTCAAAAGCTGATAATTAAGACACCTCATACATATTAATAGACAGATGAAGGATCATTTTTGAAATCCACTCTCCAGATTCTTCTTGTAGTCCATGAAGAGCTGTTTTTGGAAACTGCATTAGAAGTTAAGAGGCAGGGGTTTGGTACAGGATCAGCTTTCTGCTTCATGCCTGGCAGAGGCTGTGGCTGCTCTACATATGAAGCTTTAAATCAGACTTAATATGTGGTACCTAAATCAGCTTCTGCACCATAGGAGGTTCTTCTATAACAGGTTTCCAGGACTTAAAAAATTAAGTGTAGTTGGGATTTACCCATAGCAGGGAAAAATGAGAGTACGATTCAACATAAACTATGAAGACAGTAAATTTCCATTTTTCCCCTTTATTAGATATATACTGGGAGAGGAAAAAGAGAGGAAAATAACTTTATCCAGGAAGAAATATTTAATAGAAACACTACTAGTAAAATGTGGTTAAGAAAATTCTTATACTTGTCTGGTTCAGTGATGACACATAAATATAAAGGGCAGAAGGAAACTTAAGATGTCAGTATCATCTACACTCAGATATATTATTGGGAGGGAACAGAAACAAGGTTAATTTTAAAAGCATATATATTTGGAATATAATCTGGGTTTCAGATTTCATACGAGAGATTCTCAGATTCTAGGAACTCTCTTCCACCAACCCAAGTTTAAGCCCTTCTTTCTCTCAAAGGAGAGCCAGAAGAGATTAACCCAAGCCCATTTTAAGTATCAGTAAATGTAAATGCAAATATTTTTGGAGGAGCCAAACTGTAAACAATCTACCTTTAGATAATGAAATGTTGATATTTAATAACATTCCTTTGCCTGTGCTTAGTGATATTTATATTTTAAATCACTTTAACCCATTTTACCTTCACAAGAAAGTTAAGGTAAATATGGTACGTATTTTTACCAATTTAAAGAAGAGTTAAATTAAGGTGCCACTGAGTTAATGACTTTATAAGGATTCAGCTTGAGCTAGTAAGTGGGAAGTCTGTACTTAGGAAACAGTTTTTTCTGAGCACAGTTGTATTTTCCAACTTTATGCTAAATGCCAGTAAATCAGAGGGTTCTTCTCTGTATTCATAACTAGGTGTCAAAAAAATGAGAATTACTTCCATGCCCCACTTTTACATTTTGCGAATATGTCTATTTAAGAACCTCATCCAATAACTTAAAGGTAGGATTGCCATTATTGATTAAAACTCGTTATTGCTCTCTTTTTAGTCAAAAGCAGGACAAAACAGAAAAGTCAGTAGGGTACGCACTTTCACTTAGGCAGATGGTTATCGTTGAGAGTATAATTCACCAAAGAAATGGGACCCACACTCCTCAGGAAGTATTTCTGGAAACTCAACTCCTCTGTGAAGAACACCTGTTCCTGGTTATTCAAGGCCTTTGAAACTTCACTTGAGAAAGCAAAAAGCAAGACTATGAGAAAATGTAACATAGGGCAGGGTTTATCCTATGAGAGAGGGAAGGAGAAAAGCAAACGTGGAGCAGTGTCTGAAGAAAGGAGGACCATGGTGGGGGGCTAGCACCACTGAGAAGATAGGGCACAGGGAACACACCTGCATTGGACAAAAGGCAGGAGAAAAGTAGAGAAGAGGGTTCTCACTGATATTTGGGCCACTAACACCCTCAATTTGCTTATCATAAAGCAACTATTTTCAAGGCTCCTTTCTTTACCCTTTCAAAACCTGCTGTCAAATCTCTAACCTCTAACACAAATCCAACATTCCTACAGATTTTTTTCTTCAAAAACCCAATTAATTTTTATTTGATTTTAGTGCAGAAATTCAAATTGTTTTCATAAGCTAGGCTTAAAATGTGGAGCCCAATGTTGCTTCTTTTTTCACACAAATTATCTTGGCTTCATTTATCAAAGCCTAGTGGCATGATAACATTTCTTTTTGCTGAGTGAATTTCTCAATTCTTTCCTTTCACATCGGATCTTCACATCAAGAGCCATCTTTTGTTTTTCTTGCTGAAGGTTCTGCACATAACCCAGTCAGGAATTTCCATACCCATTGGAGACCAGTGCAAGCTTTGTAAGGATCTGCAATCTTTGCATGGCTGTTCTCTCCCCAAATCAGACCAGTTCAGCCAAGAATACTGTCTTTATTTCAGGCTCCTCAAAGAGCATCTTGGAGAAAAAGAAGTTGAGTTGGCACTCATCTTTGATTCAGTGGTGGAGGCTGACCTGGCAAATTATACCTGCCATGTGGAAAACCGAAATGGACGGAAACATGCCAGCGTTCTTCTGCGTAAAAAGGGTATTTGTTTTTATAGCTACGAGTATGGTTTGTTTAGCTACCAAGTAACTATTGAAGTTAGATATGTTTCCTGGTCTTATGTTATCACTTAGTGTAAACTTTTATTAAACATTGTCTTTTTAAGGAAAAAATATCTCTCTTGCAGTGGATATTAGTTTAAAATGCCTATGATCTTTTATAACATTATGAAGTGGTAAATGAAATGAAATATTATGTGTTAAATCCAGTAAGATAAAATGTGCTTTGGTTGTAACTGTTATGTAATATTTGATAGGTCATGATTTTCTCTACATTTCACCTTCACCTTATATTGCTTAAATGAAATACTAGGGATTTTATTATTGCATGAGAAATAAAGTCACTTTTTTTATTCTCTGACTAAAATATAAAGAAAAATAATGAATAGGATCATATCATATTCTTATAATTATTATAATAAAAATAAGCAATACTTCATGGTATCACCTGGTATTAACAGGCCTTTAGCAGGTGTATATATTTTTAAATAAGTTGGCACTCATGGAGATCTATCTCAAGAGTGGATTTCAGGTGGGGTGGAAATTGTATTAATGGGCAAAGAAATTGTAAACTTACAGATAAAGGAGATAAACTCAGATATAGGGACAACAACTCTAGCAGCTGGAGCAGTTTCTGAGATTGGCTCTTACTCTGCCACAACTCTTGATTACTATAAAAGGCTGAATACTTTCTGCATGTGTGCATCTGAAAAAGGTTTTGCAAATGTAACAGGACAAATTTTCTCAGTCAGTGTTTTTGTTGTCTAGGCTATAGAGCAATAGAACAGTTTCAAGCAGCGAGGTTACTAGTTGTACTTCCTAGCCAGGATGGAATTTTTATTTTACAACCAGCTCTAATACTCAACTTTGACCAGTAGCTCTAGTAAAAGCAAGGAAATGTCATTCTGAGAATAGTGCTTTTATCTCTCTAACATCATTTCTTACTCTGTTGGACTTGATTCTATCTTAAAATAATGGCGGGTTTAAATATAAAATAGTCTAATATGGAAAGTGAAGTCAGCAGACTCTGGTTCACAAGATCCTAGTTCAGCCACTGACTCAGCTCACTGGTTCATTGGGACTAACTTGTCTGATCAGACATTCTGAAACTCAGTTTCCTCATCTGTAAAATAGGGGTAATAATATCTAACTTGTAGAGTCACTTTGAGATTAAAATGGCAATGATATGTTGTGAAATATACCATGTTCAAATAGGATTTATTTTACAGAATTTGGATAATTTCTCCTGTGCACTAGGCAACCACTTAGTCCATCTACATGAAGGGCAGACATTGATCATGTCCAGACACCTTGCAGCAAGGGTCACTTTGTTCCTGTCCATCTCTGTATCCACGGCAACTTGGGCAGTATCTGGCCACTAATAGGTAATTAGAATCCATTGTGCTAGATACTGGGGAATTGAGTGCTGAATAAGATATAGATCCCCAAGACTGTGTGAGGCTTACAGTCTTCAGGGCAGTGAGTATGCAAAAAAGATAAAAATTAAACAAAAAATTCACCAAAGATACATAAGGTTACAATTAAAAACCTGCTTTGAAGAAAAATAATAAGACTCCTATCATTCAGGCAGTAGAGATAGAAATAGTTAAATTTAAGGTTCAAAATAAATCTATTTCTCTTTAATGAGTAAGCTACCAGTAGCGGCCCTTAAAATTTCTAATAATCTGACACTAGAAACTAAGGCATACTGTAAAACTGCCACCTCTCATGGCTTCTACAAGGAAATTATCAAAATCATGAATATCTGAGGATATATTAATTCTCATCTTCCTGATCTCTAAATATTAATGTTCCCCAGGGTTCAGGCCCCCTCTTCTCACTCACTTTATAGATGACTTCATTTCATGTCAAGGTTTGCTTGACATTTATTTATTAATTGACAACTCCAAAATTTATATCTCTAGCCCACCTAAACTCCAGAATTGTATACCTAACTGCCTATTCAACAACTATACAAAAACTCCACTAATAGACATATCAAATTTCACTTGTTCCAAATAGGATTCCTAATCTCTTCTCCCTATAAACCTGATCCTCCAATTTCCTTCTCCATCCTATCACCATCCTTCCAACTGCTTAGTCCAAAATTCTTGAAGTCATCCTTGACATTTTTCTCTACTCACCAGACTCCTACCTCTTTCCCCATCTTCACTGCTGCCACCCTAGCTTGAGCCACCAGCATCAACTGCCTGGTTCACTGTAATAGCCTTCTAACTAGTCTCCCTGCTTCCCCCTATGCCTTTACAGTCTATTATCACAGTAGCCCAAATGATCCTTTTATTTGTTAAGTCAGATCACATAGTCTTCTGATCAGAACCCTCCAATTACAGAACGCTCATTGAATGAAACCCTCACTTAGAATGAAATCCCAAATCATTGCCATGGTCTAGAAGGCTTGACATAATCTATTATCATTTCTGGTTTCATTTTCTACCATAATCTGCCTCGAACATCACACACACTAGCTTCCCTTCAATTTTTCATACTCACTAAGCACAGTCCTAGCTCATGGTCTTTTCACTTGTTATTTCCTCTGCCTGGAATACTATTTTCCAAGATGTCCCCATGACTCATTTCCACCTTTTATATAAGTATCTACTTAAATATTGCCTACTTTTTAGGCTTTCCTGGACACTCCTATGTAAAATAATATTACCCTTCACTTTCTTTTAAAAAAATTAACATTACTGGGTAAAATTGACAAATAAAATTGTAAAGAAAATTTATATCCTTTTGCCAACCTCTCCCTATTTCCTTACCCACTGCCCAGCACCTGAAAACGACTTTTCTACTTTCTGTTTACATGCCTTAAACTTTTTTTGGTTTAGATTCCACATATAAATGCTATAATTCAGTATAGTCTTTATCTCATTCTCTTTGGCTTATTTCACTTAGCACAATGCCTTTCAGGTTCCTCAATATTATAGCAAATAACAGAATGTCCTTCTTTTTTCAGGCTCAAATATATATTTCATACTTTTTTGATCCACTCATTTATTGATGAACTACTCATCACATTTTCTTTTCCCTCCGACTTGGGTCTATTTCTGTTTTTGGTGGTCATTACTATTTGATATCACATTACATGTTTGTTTGCTTCTTGTTTTTTCTCCTGTACTGGAATGTAAACTCCATGAGAACAGGGACTTTTCCTGCCTCATTTGTTGCTGTATCCCTAGTGCATAGAACATAGTAAGTGCCCAAAATATTTTTGGGGTGAAAATGCTCCTCCTAGAAGACTCGCACAATTGGGTGTTGGATGGATAACAGGGACTAATAGAGATGATCTGTGATTTTTATCTTAATTACTATTTCTCCTGGGTATCTAAATGCATTTCTTTTTTCAAAGATATTCACTTTACGTATTGGGGGTTGAAAACTCACTGACCTCAGTGGCCAGGCAGATATTGAGTTTTTTAAATAAGAGGGATGGATATAAGAAATAACAAAAAAAAAAAAAAAACAAGCTATAGAAAATATGCCTTACTTTATAAAGGAAGTCACTACTCTTTTCTAGAAGATTAATGCTATA
>NW_006429686.1:857534-860196 GCF_000325575.1 Pteropus alecto | reverse complement strand
AAGAGAAGTTGAAAGACTGGATATGAAATCATTTGACTCCCATAATGTAAAAATCCAGGAACAGATGGCTTCACTAATAAATTCTACCAAACCTTCAAAGATGATTTAATACCTATTCTTCTTGAACTCTTCCAAAAAATTGAAGAAGAGATAATACTTTCTAAATCATTTTATGAAGCCAACATTACCCTGATATCAAAACTCAGTAAAGCTGACACACACATGAAAAAAACTATAGACAAATATCTTTGATGAATACTGATGTAAAAATCTAAAACAAAATACTAGCAAATAGAATACAACAATACTTTTAAAAGATTACACATCACAATCGAGTGGGATTTATTCCAGGGGCACAAGGATGGTTCAACATATACAAATTGATTAATACAATACACCACATAAACAAAATAAAGGATAAAAATCATACGATCATATCAAAAGATGCAGAAAAAGCATTTGACAACACACAGCATCTATTTATGATTAAATCTCTTAATAAAATGGGTATGGAAAGAAAGCACCTCAACATAATAAAGGCCATATAAAACAAGCCTTCAACAAATATGATATTTAACAGTGACAAACTAACAGCCTTCTCTCTAAGACCAGGAACAAGACAAAGTTATTTGCTCTTATGACTCTTATTCAATATAGTGTTAGAAATCCTAGCTAGAGCAATAGGGCAAGAGAGAGAAATAAAAAGCATCTAAATTTGGAATGAGAAAGTCAAATTATCACTTTTTGCAGATGACATGATTTTCTATAGAAAACCCTAAAGATTACACCAAAAGAACTATTAGAAACAATAAAAAAATCTAATAAATTTGCTAGATACAAAATCAATGTATAAAAATTCATAATGTTTCTGTATGCTAAAAATAAAATTCCAGAAATATAAATAAAAGAAAACAATTCCTTTTGTAATTGAAACAAAAACGATAAAATAACTAGGAATAAACTTAAAGAAGCATTAACATGCTTCTTTAAATAAGAAAACTATATGACATTATACTGAAAACTATATGACATTATTAAAAGAAATCGAAGAAGACATAAGGAAATGGAAAGATATTTTGTGTTCATGGATCAGAAGAATGAACATAGTTAAAATGGCCTTATATCCAAAGCATTATACAGATTTAATACAACACTCCCATCAAACCCAATGTTATCTTTTAAAGAAATAGAACAAAAAGTTATCAGATTGGTATGGAATCACAAAAGACCCTGAATATCCGAAACAATCCTTTAAAAAAAAAAAAGACCAGAACTAACACACTGCCTGACCTCAAATTATACTACTAAGTGACAATAATCAAAACAGTATGTTACTGGCAGAAAAACAGACACAAAGATCATTGTACAAAATTGAGATCTCAGAAATAAACCCACTATATATGGGCAAATAATTTTCAACAAAAGAGGCACAAATATACAGTAGAGAAAAGAAACCCTCTTCAATAAATTATGCTGGGAGAATTGGAAAGCCACATACAAAAGAATGAAACTAGACTGCTGTCACCAAATTTAACTCAAAATGGATCAAAAACCTGAATATAAGACATGAAACAATAAATTGCATAGAAGGAAACATAGGCACTAGACTCATGGACATTGGATTTAGAGAGGATTTTATTAATTTAACCTGAAAGGCAAGGGAAGTAAAAGCAAAAATAAATGAATGGGACTATGTCAAACTAAAAAGCTTCTGCACAAAAAAAGAAACCATCAACAAGACAAAGAGGCTACCAACTGAATGAGAGAAGATATTTGCAAATAATGGCTCTGATAAGTGACTAATATCCAAAATATATAAAGAACTCATACAACTCAAAAACAAACAAACAAAAACAATCCAATTAAAAAATGAGCAGAGGACCTGAATGGACAATTCTCTCACAAAGTCATACCAATGGCAAACAGACATATGAAAAGATGCTCAATTTCACTAGCTCTTAGGGAAATGCAAATCAAAACCACAATGAGATACCATCTCACACCTGTTAGAATGGCTGTCGTCCACAGGAATAGTAATAACGAGTGTTGGAGAGGTTGTGGGGGAAAAGGAGCCCTCATACACTGCTGCTGGAGATGCAAATTGGTACAACTACTGTGGAAAACAGTATGGAGTTTCCTCAAAAAATAAAGAATGGTATTACCACATGACCCAGCAATCCCTCTTCTGGGTATCTACCCCCAAAATTTGAAAACATTTATCTGGAAAGATATATGCACCCCAATGTTCATTGCAATATTATTCACAGTGGCCGAGACATGGAAACAACTGAAATGCCTTCCAATAGATGATTGGCTAAAGAAGCTGTGGTACATATATACAATGGAATATTACTCGGCCATAACAAGAGATGCAATACTGCCCTTTGCAGCAACATGGATGGGCCTTGAGATAAATATGTAAAGTGAAATAAGTCAGACAGAAAAAGTTGAGAAACATATGATTTCATTCATATATGAAATATAAGATGGAAAGCAACAGACAAACAAGAAAAACAAAGAGATTCATGGACAGAGACAATAGTTTAGTGGTTACCAGAGGAAAAAGGGGAAGAGTGGAGGTAGATAAGGATAAAAGGGGTCAAATATATGGTGACAGAATGAAATTAAACTTAGGGTTGTGAACATATAAGGCAATATATAT
>NW_006429686.1:855035-857009 GCF_000325575.1 Pteropus alecto | reverse complement strand
TTCTCAGGATAGCTGTGGAAATTCGAGGTGTTTTTGTGCTGCCATACAAATCTGGAGATTTTCTGTTTTATTTCTTTAAAAAATGCTCATGAGATTTTGATGGGTATTGCATTAATCTGTATAATGCTTTAGGTAATAAAGTCATTTTAACTATGTTGATTCTTCCAATCTAAGAACATGGAATATCTTTCCATTTCTTTGTCTCTTCTTTGATTTCTTTTAATAGGGTCTTGTAGTTTTCATTATTAGGTCCTTCACATGTTTCGTTAGATTTATTCCTAGGTATTTTATTCTTTTTGTTGCAATTGCAAAAGGAATTATTTTTTCCATTTTTTTTTCAGCCACTTCGTTATTAGAGTGTAAGAATGCTGTAGATTTTTGAATGTTTATTTTTTATCCAGAAAGTTTACTGTATTTGCTTATTGTTGCTGGTAGTATTCTTGTAGAGACTTTAGGGTTTTCTATATAGAGAATCATGTCATCCACAAATAGTGACAGTTTGACTTCTTCATTTCCTATTTGGTTGCCTTTTATATCTTTCTCCTTTCTCATTGAACTTGCTAGGACTTCCAATATTATATTGAATAACAGTGGCAATAGTGAAGAGCCTTGCTTTGTTCCTCATCTTAGAAGGAAGGTTTACAGTTTTCACCATTAAGTGTAATGTTGGCTGAGGGTTTGTCATAGATGGCCTTTATTGTGTTAAGGTATTTTCCTTCTATACCAATTTTGTTAAGATTATTGATCATAAATGTATGCTGTATCTTGTCAAAGACTTTTTCTGCATTTATTGATATGATCATATGATTCTGAATTTTTAATTTATTTATGTGGTGTATCACATTAATTGATTTGTGTATGTTGAACCACACTTATGCCCCTGGGATGAAGCCCACTTGATTGTGGTATATAATCTTTTTAATATGTTCCTGTATTCAGTTCGCTAGTATCTTATTTAGGATTTTTGCATCTGTGTTCATGAGAGATATTGGTTTGTAGTTTTCTTTTTTGTGTTATCTTTGCAAGGTTTTGGTATCAGTGTAATTTTGGCCTCCAAAAATGAGTTCAGAAGTGTTGCCTGCTCTTCTTTATTGGAAGAGTTTGAGGAGAATAGATATTAAATCTTCTTTGAATGTTTGGTAGAATTTACTGCTGAAGCTCTGTGGTCCTGGACTTTTACGTTTTTGGTAGGTTTTTGATAATTGTTTCAATTTCCATACTGCTGATCGGTCTATTTAGATTTTCCAGTTTTCTTGATTCACTCTAGGAAGGCTGCATTTTTCTAAGTACTGGTCCATTTCTTCTAGGCTATTAAAATTGGTGTTATATGCTTTTTCATAGTATTCTTGCATGATCCTTTGTATTTCTGGTATATCAGTCATAATTTCCCCTCTGTCATTCCTGTTTTTGTTTATTTGCGTCCCTTCTCTTTTTTCTTGAGTGAGTCTAGCCAAGGATTTGTCAATTTTTTTAAATTTCTCATAGAACCAGCTCTTTGTTGCATTTACTTTTTCTATTGTTTTTGTTTTGTTTTGTTTTGTTTTAAATTTCCATTATTTCTACTCTAATTCTGATTATTTCTTTCCTTCTGCTGACTTTAAGATTCATTTGTTCTTTCTTTTCTAGCTTTTTAAGATGAAGTATTAAGTTGTTTATTTGGGCTCATTCTTGTTTTTGGAGATAGGCTGGTAATGATATGAACTTTCCTCTTATGACTGCTTTTATCGTGTCCCAAAAGTTTTGATTTGTTGTACTATCATTATCATTCGTTTCTATGTATCTCTTGGTCTCTCTTTTTATTTCTTCTCTGACCCAGCTATTCTTCAGTAGCTTGTTGTTTAATCTCTATGTATTTGTAGTTTTTCCTGATTTCGTTTTGCAGTTGATCTCTAGTTTCAAAGCATTATGATCAGAGAATATGGTTGCTATGATTTCAACCCTCTTATATTTGTTGAAGCTATCTCCGTATTTCAG